>NC_135766.1:11267001-11639501 GCF_052425735.1 Oculina patagonica
TAAACCAATCAATCAATCAACCGACCAATCAGTCAATCTTGTAATCTGTCACTAAGTTAATCAATGACTGTCATGCAATCGTTGAAGCGTTCATTTCATCTCTCAGTTAGTCAGACAAGCGTACGACCGATCAATCAATCAGTCAAGCAAGCAAGCAAGGAAGAAAGCAAGAAATCAATTAATCAGTCTGCCAATCACTGTCTCTTGTAATCGCTGTCTCGCTAGCTCACTATCAGGCAACTGGACTAAAACATACCTTGGTTGCTATTTCCTTGTTGGAGGCAATCATGTTGGCAGCAATATGAGCTCCTCTGTACCATAGACAAAAAAAACATCAAAGTTAACCATAAAATTACCAAATGAAGAGAAAAACCTGTATAATTTGTAAAGAAGGAGAAAACCATCGGAGAAAACCTGTCGCTCTTCACATTCTATCAGAAATTTTGTAAAGATATCATTGCGACGTGAAAATATTTAACATTGGCTAGTAGACAAACTGTTTCCGCTATGTTTCTAAGTTGATTCAGTTACATTGAGCTTTTTGAAACTATTCTATAATCAACATAGTTACGCAATAGAAAACAAAAATAGACTGCAGGACTATAAAGACCTCCATCAAGCAAGTTTTTCCCCGGGGTGTCATTGTGTTGTGTTTTTGGGCAAAAAACTTCACTGTCACAGTACCTCCTTGCAATTAGGTGTATAAAAGGGTACCTCTCAACTGTTAGGGCAGCCTGAGAAGTGCAACATTCCAACAAGAGGCAGAAGCAATATAAAAAAAAAATACAAAATACAATACAAAAAACGAAAAAGTTTGCAGTGACATATTCAATGACTGTTTTTTGTTTTAAAGGGGTGGAATTGGAATTTGGAATTGGAATTGGAATTTGTGTTAGTTTTTGGGAAGGGATTTTGGTTTATCTTGTTGATTCTCGTTATGGACACCGCCCCATATGAAAGCACTGACTCCACCCTGTCCATCAAACAGCCATAAAAGGAACCAGAAGGATCACCAGGGTTACCTGTGTCTCAGTTCCTTTTTCTCAGACACCAACAGTTGCTTTTGGATATCCAAGTACGATGACACCTGCCAATCAAAATGGAACAAGCAAGACATTTTTAAAACCATTCAATTCCTCTTATACGTCCACACAAAAATAAGCACTTCAAAATTTTAAAAAAAAGTTATTTCCATAATAACCCCCAGCCCTAATATGAAAGACTTAGTTTCTCATTAATAACTTTGTTTTCTGTTGTATGTCATTACAGTACATGTATTACAAACACGTTTTGTGTTTTATATCATCTTGTCGGTTAAGAGAGTTCTCTTGCGTGGTATTCCAGCTTTTACTAATCTAAAATTTTCCAGACGCAATATCCCTTCCAAATATTAACTCAAAGGTAAAGTGTTATCAGTGCGCAGTTAGATTTAAAATTCTCCTCACTGGTCTCTAAACATTTCTTGTGACACTAGTCTAGATGGGAGAATTTTATTAAACACAAAATTCCTTCCAATAATAAGAACCCACTACAGTAATCCCCGCCGCAATATAGCGGCCGTGATTCTGTAACTCTTTCACTAAGAAAAATATTTCTTCCTAACAAACCTTCATGCTAACTACACTAACACGAGACATTCAATGTGAAAAGTTTATTGAGGACCAAGCAAGAATTGCCGAAATCTTCCGCCAAACACCTAAATAGTCCGTGACCATCCCATGACAACATGCCTTTCAATCGTGCCGTCAGAGTAGTAATTTCTGACTTATTCATGTCACTCAATCGACAGAAGATACATTCTCTCCCTGCTCCTCTCCCGAAAGATGTTTGAGCCTAGTACCCTCCCACCCACCCTTGTTACTTGAAGTTTAACAAAAATAAATAAATTGAAAGTCAATTACGTAGCAAACGAATGACTAAATGTCTTGAAAAACTCTACCTTTATGATCTGATTACAAACTTTCTCACTGGATGAGAGGACAGCTAGTGCTCCAGAAGCCGCTCTAATGGAGAGAAACAACTGCAATTAGCTCTTCAGTGTTCTACAGTGGTAACGAACTATTAGAAAAACATTACTATCCAAGTAAAACAGTCGTGTTCAAGATACGTCCATTTACTCGATTCTAACATTGCTAGTAAATCCGCACCATCTAAATCATCAACAACTCGATGAACGCACTCAGATGCTTAATAAAATGTCAAGTGCAAATACCGTATTTACTCGAATAAGCGCCGCCCCCGATAAGCGCCGGCCTCGATAAGCGCCGCATATGGGACAAAAAATTATCCCCCCCCCCCGGCTTTTTATAAAAAAATTTTTTTTTTTTTTTTTTTTTTTGGGTTAAAAAAAATTTTTTTCGGGGGGAAACGGGGGGGGGGGGAAAAAAAAAAAAAAAGAAAAAAAAAAAAAAAGAACAAAAAAAAAAAAATCATTGAAAATTATCAAAATGAACTGCAACTTTTGGCGCATGTTTAGCGTGAACCATTTATAAGACACAAAGTCAGTGATGCTTGGTTTGAGTACAACTACCTAGCGTGTCAAGAATTGTTGTTGCATACACGGGTATGTTAAGCCCTGGCCAAATGGTAACGCAAGTGGACGTAAGCAGTCGCAAGTTGAACTTCCCTACAGACCTGGGTTACCTGGCAAAACGGACTCGCAAATTTACAACGCTGCGCGCGCTGCAATTCAGCTGAAAAATTGCGTCTACTTGCGTCTTCGTTTGGCCAGGACTTTATGCTGTAATTTGCAGTTGTCCAAAATTGCCTCAACTCCATAGGGTCTTATTATGGCGTTCTTGCTTATCTGAGAGGTTTCCGCCTTAATTAAATCTGGAAGCTTACTACAATGATAACCAGTAGCATCCAAACAAACAATGTGAATTTCACTGATAATATCCCAAGCAGAGTTATGAATTTCTTACCGTGATAGCTCAAAATCCTCCTCGCCTGACAACAGAGTCAATAACTTCACTCGCTCTGTTGGCGCGTCTTCTTTCTCGTACATCTTAAATACCTAAGGTTCGGAAAAAAAGCAGTAAAGTAACACGTGTATTAGGCATCCAGAGAGGTGTTGTCAGTGCGCAGTTAGATAAAAGTCATAAGACTTTAAATTCTTATCACTGAGCCCTATAGATTTGTTGTGGTATCAGTTGGGAGAACTTCAATAATCATCAAGGTAACTTCTCATTGAAGTTTTTAAGCGTTTCACATTTGAAAAGCGAAATACGTTTCTCGCCTTTACACAGTCGGGAGTAGGAGTGACAGCTAACAGCATTCTCACCTCTTCATAAAGTACCATGTCACATATGCATTCACTGGCCTTTTCGTATTGCAGTTTCTAACAGTTTTACCACATTTTTGAAAGCCAAAACTTCATTGGTGTGTTGCAGGACACTTAAAAATAATAGTCCATGTTTATTAAAAATTGCTATATTAGAGCACAGTGAAACTGTTAACTGTTAACATGGTTTGGATGAAATCGGATGCTTGTAGCACAACTTGAAAAAGCAATGCTTAATTTTTTAAGTTGTTTCCGCGCGTCTTCAAAAAAATCGATATTTATAGCGCGTAGCTTGATTTCTATCCGCAAATCAAGGTTATATCGTCCTTTTGATGTTCAAAGACAATGTTTTTTTATGGGTTAAGTTGCCTACCACTAATTTCAGGAGAGTTTAGACCAAAAATGTGCATACACGTAGCACCGTTAAAGGGACTTTGTCATAGCTACGCCGCCACTTCGGTGAATATGTTTTTTTTACTAAGATTCGCAAATTACTCGCTGTGAAACATAATGTTAGCAAAGAAATTTCTTTTATAGACCTAAATGACAAAACGACAGCTTCACTAGAAACAAATATGACTACCGGGCGTTATAATTAAAAGTTACAAACAAATGGGATTATCTTTGGAAACTGTTCGGCCTCGCAATATTTCAAAAACCCATATCGCAATCCGTTTTATTTTTTTCCTACCTTCTGTTACTTACCTTGCTGTGTTGTTGAAATGTTTTTCGCTGTTTTGAGTGGTTATTTTTATATTTCGCTCAATTTGGTGGCCATTTTCCTAGTCCAAATTGGGCTAAAATACCGTGACAGAGTTCCTTTAATATTTAAACAGTCCACGAAAGTACGAGCGAAGCCTGACAGCATTCATACCTCCTCACAAAGAACCATGTTACACATGCATTCAGTAGCCGCTCTTTTGACCATATCATGTTCATCAAACATCAGACTCTCGATCAAAGGGAACCCTTTCTCCTTCATAATATGTCGCCTGAAAACACACACACGAAATCATTGGTTAAAATTTCACAGAAGCACTAGTTGTAGTTGCTTGTTATTTAAGAGGTTTTTATTTTTGCAGTATGCTAGTGCTGAGTTTGAAGAGAGCTTTCATGGCTGAATAGGTACTACGAACACTTCATCAGTGACATAGCTCAGGAAAAATTTGTATTTTGGCGTTGAAAATTCACCTTTTTAACTAAAAGAAAGGAATGTTCAGCTATTTCAATTGACGTTTTCGGACCAAAGCTGAAAGCCTACGCGACAAGACCGAATGGTGGTCTGGGTATTCACTGGAATTTTGTATGTTTGTCTAGAATAAATGTACAAGTTGGTATTTTTGCACGAGAAGAATTGGTTTTTCCTCCTTTTTTCTTGTAGCTTTTCTTTCATTGCCACGTGGCTTTGAGTTTTGAAATTTCTTTTAAAATTCAGCGTGGCTAAATGTACCTTGTTACCACATGTCTGAAGAGATAGAAAACGTGCAAACTCGTGTTTGCCGTTATCTCTCATTAGTAGAAACTCAGCTGTGTTCATTGGAAATCCGCAATCTGATGTTCCCCACTGTCACGCCGGCAAACCACACTGACCTACAGATCGCGCGATCTGATTGGCTACACAGGTGCCACCGATCGAGAAGGCCCGGAGCGCGCGCGAGTCTTCGCTGAATTATCAATCAACCTCAATAATCCAGCGATCTGTAGATCGTCAGGAGCCGCCCCCACCGGACGGGGCCGCCCCCGCCACACGCCGGCCCAGCTGCCGGAGAAAACAGCCGCGCGCAGAGCCAAGCGTCTAGTCCCAAGTGCACGAATGACCACCAGAGTCACAAACGCCCCCCGCAGAGCAGTCAACCGGCGCGCCCGGACGCCCCCGAGTCTAATTGTTAATTAGTATTCAGCACGTGCAACAGCTCTCTCTTTTCTACCCATACTACCTTTCAGTCTTGTCTTTAAGCTTTCATCTGGCAACGTTACTTAAAATAGCTGTACACGTGGGAAAGGCTACTTTTGAGCACGATTTAAAGGTATGCTGGACAGATTTTCACATTGTAATGGTACAGCGCGCATGTTCGCTTTACTGCATCACCTCACCTGACTTCGTCGTTCATTTGAGCTAAGTTCGTGAGCGCCATTAGAGATTCAAACTGTTGCAAGGCCTGCCAGGGCACAAAGGTAAACCACCATAAATTAAATAACCCATTACACTTACAGTAGTAGACTGTTCATAGCTCTCTATTTTCTTGAATTTTTTTTCGATAGTTGAACACGCGAAAATCGTCGCGGGAGAACTGGACACTAGCCCAACCTTTACCAATCCCCTCGTAATGTTAACCTACGCTCGCTTCGCTCGCCCTTTCTCTCGCCCTTTCTCTTTCTCAGCCTACACTAAAACAGACGAAACACAAGGCATTGCAAATTTCAGATAACGTATGAAAGTCATCTATGAAACAGTTCAGAAAACGTGATATTTTTTAAGAATTCTATGCACATCAAGTTTGTAAAATGTAATTAATGTTGTTTATAGCGGTCATGCACTTTTTTTACATATAAAGATGCCTCAAAATTGAAATTCGATGGATTTACAAGGTCACTTTGCAGTTACAAATTTGTTAATACTAAGCTTACTGTTTTAGAAGGATGCAATAACATCAGCAAGGGACGAATCAGGCCGAACGACTGTCAAGGAAAAAACGCACACAACACAAGTTAACCCTGCAAGATATGTACTCTTGTGAAATACCGTGAATTCCGGTATAAGCCCCCCGCTAAAGCCCCCCGGAAGGCCCATCATCCTGAAACAAAAAATACATCCGATAAAGCCCCCCGGAAAAGCCCCCCTCTACCAGATGACAGACGCATAGAGCTAATGTTGCTTATTATGTGTTTACTAAAAATATTCCACAACACTCCCGTGGCCGTTGAAACGTCACGCATAGCCCCCCGGAAAAGCCCCCCGCATAAGCCCACTCAAAACCCCTTACGAAGTTGTATAAGCCCAGGGCTTATAACCGGAATTCTACGGTATTTTTTTATAGAAACAAGCGCAGACAACATTTATTTTAGGGGGGAGGGGGGGGAGGAGGCACGCTACACCTTTATTTATTGCTGTGCCGCTATCTTGACAGTTTTGTCCAGGATTGAGGGTTTGTAGCCGAAAGCGTCTATGCTATGGAAAACAGCTTTGTTGTTTGTTTGTTTGTTTGTTTGTTGTTACTCAAACCATCATGACATCTACTTGACGTTATTTTACTGGAACCCTTGCAAATGCAGAAAACATGCAAATGCTTTGTGATTCTATACACTTCTTGCAGTCTTCAGACCGAATAGTTTCATCATCAAGCCTCGCTTTGTAAATTTTATCATGAACGAATTCCCAAATCAGCAAATATGGAAAGAACACACAAGTGAAAACCCGGGTAAATACTGCATAAAGGTGGTAGATGATTAAGAATAATTCGCGTAAACGAAGCTTGGTGGTGAATTTTGAGCATATGACGTTCCCATGCATAAGGCATGATCTGGATGGTTATTTTTGCATCACTGTGGCACAGTTTTAGGCCCTTGTATTGGTCCTCACCCTTTGTCCAGGAAATGCCACTTCAGGGTTCATGGTGATAGCAATCTTAGCCACGGACTGTGCAGCAAAGTCGCCTCCTTTTTCCGTGTTTTGAGCAGCAAGAGACATCAATGCCTAAAAACACCCGAAACACAAAGCATTATGAGACATACAAACTACGCACTATAAAGTTTGGAACAGAAATCATACTAGCTACATTCATCTTTACCTATCGCAACTATCGCTGGGTTGCTACGTTCGGGGCACGGTCTCACTTCTTTTGGTAAGATAAAGTGCGGTAGGTCACTCTAAAGCGGCCTTCACACGACAAACAAATGGACAACTCGTGTTGGCAAACTCAAGTTGGTGTGTGTGTGAATGACGACAACAACGGCAAATAGAAGTTGGTCAACTGTTGTCGACAACTGTTTGCCTACTATTTTTGTGTCGTTCGCACACACCAACTTGAGTTTAACATGAGTTTGCAAACTTTAGCTTGTCGTGTGAAGGCCGCTTAACTAAAGTTGTGTAAATGTGACAAACATACAAAAACCAGCACTGACATAAATTGATTTTTTTACAGTAGATTTTCCTTTCGTGATTTCAAGTGACTAAAGTTGGAAGATTTCTTACCTTTACTCCACCCTGTTGCACGGTAGTTCCTCTGTGCTCCTGCTCACTTGTGATCCCCATGAAAACTCTGCCACCAAACAAAACACACAACTGAAATGGGTACATGCAATTACCACGATAACCGATAATACTACTGCGGTAAAACGTTAAACAAAGCCATAAATGTTTTCTTTTTTTTTTCATAAATTTACGGAGTCTGGTCTTGGGTATTTTATCAAAACTATAATAAACGTACTCAGGAAAGGAATAAATTCAAACACGAAGCAAACTTATAAAAGATACGAGTATCCTTTTTTTTATTTCAGTTAATAGATCCGTTTTAATCTTCTCCATCCTAATTCTTTCTCGGCTCTTACTTGGTTTCTTTTACCGGCCGAGTAGTTTCCCACAAAGTTAAACCGTTATTACATTACTGGCTTTAAGCTTACCTACGACATACATGTGGATTTATTTGGGAACGTTGTCTGAAAATCACCAGAAAGCACTGAACTTGAACAAGTCATAGTCGTGTAGCAGCTTTCGTAAGCTTCTTATTCTACTGGTCCTTTAGGGTACCAAGTTTATATTGTTTTGAAAGCTAGGGACATTGTTTCTGTTGTTTGTAATTTTCTTCTTTAAGGTGATTCCACTGAAATAGAAGGAGTATTAAAAATTTTCTGAAACTTGGTCCAGGTTACAATTATGTTATGAGCATTAAAAAAATGAAATAAAAAATGGGGGTCACCGCGCTAGTTTTTGTGTAAAATGGATGGGTATTATAGTAAATATACGACCCGCGAGGTAGATATTAGGAACCCTAGTAATTCGAATGGGGAACTATTTTTTGTAGAAAAAAATCATTTTTGTATTAAAGTATTAGTCTATTTCAACAAAAGGACTTTGATCTTATATTAAAAACTATTCTTATTGTACAGGAATTAAGATAACGAAAGAAATTAAAGATTTTGCTTTGTGTGCACGTTAACGGCACTACCTAAAAACGTGTTTTTTACGGCATTAAAATTAAAATATCTTTATGTAGAATTTTAAACTTTTCTTTAAATCGCGTTATATTGTAGACAACCATATGACATTAAAATAATGCATTAAAAAATGGGGGTCACCGTGCTCGTTTAAGAGAAAACGACCATTTCTTTCCCTACCGAGCGTAGGCTGAAGGGAATCTTGTAGTGTTCTGTGTGCGCGCGCGCTCGTACGCGCGCTAAATGACTCGAAAACGTATGCGCAGCAAGGATGCGCAAAGCAATTCCCTGGAATTTTCTCCTTAAATAAGTGGCGAGCCACTCATGTGGGACCTTGGGAGAATTGTTACCAGACCCCCTTGAACCACATCGGTTGAGAAGTTAACATAACAATTACCTTGATATCATCTCTCTGCTGGTGTCACTCTCTGTGTCGGACAGGTTGACAAGTGCCGATATGACACCCTCCTGTTGATTAACAGAAGTATAATAAGTCAAGAGTATACGAGGTATGGGTCGCACTTGGGAAAAGTTGTCACCTTTGCCGGCTAAAAAACCCCGCAAAAACTCAAAACCAATTCTATCTCATTTACTTCAACAAGTTTCCTGATCCTCTTTTTGACATACTCTTCACTATCCTGTAAAAAAAAACATAGAAGGATCAATTTATTGTTAGTGACTGGAGAGTTTAAAGTGATGTAAACATAAAACGCTGAGCCGATGTGCAATTTTGTAATTGGTGACGTACTACACAAGTGTCTAACAACGCACCTCGCTTGTTCGTCCGTTCATTATTTTTATCCAACGAACGAGCAAGCGAGCAGTGTTGAGCAGTGAACACAGAGCACATTGTCATCCCCTGATTTACGAGGTAGTACTTTTCTTGTAAACCCACTCGTGGCACTATCCTGGGCACCAAGCGGGAAAAGAAGTAGAGGACGGCCAAGAGAAACATAGTGAAGAACAGTAGAGAAGGAACGCGCTGAGCTGGGACTAAAATCGTGTGCCGCAGCAGCAGCTGTGGCCAAGAATAGGGACAGATGGCGAGCATTGATGTCCGACGCTATCCCCCACCCGGGGGCAAGGAACTAAGAGAGAGAGAGACTTTTCTTGTAACAATTTTTCAATTAAGACTATAGTCATGAGGTTCAGTGACTTAATGTTAAGTACACTGGGCTCCAGATCTACTTTGACCCTTGGTTACGGTCATTGTGTGTATTTACTTTACTTTACTCAGAGTGCCACCCTCCGCTCAAGTGCATAAACAGATACTAGAAATGTTCTGGGAAATTACAAGAAAAAAACACTGCAAGACTGTAAGTTGGGGGGTACTCTTCATGCACATTCATTTAAGTATTTCCACTTTTCTGATTACTGCTTGGTTAAAAATCACACGGTTTGGGGGCAGCTTATATCATTCTAAATGACTATTATCTCACCTTTTCAGAGAATTCTGGCAGTTTGACCTTGGCAAATTCTCCAAGTTGTTTCATTTCATCAGGAATGTCTGGTTTATCAAACGTGTTTGACAGGTTGACCAGCGTCTGACATACTCCATACAGCAAAGAACCATCCTTAGCCTAACAAACAAACAATTAATTAATTAGCAATTAATTAACATTTCTGAGTATTCTGGTGTGCCGGTAGTAGGCAACACTGCCGATACGCCAAAGCCCCCTGGGTTTACACCCTTTAAAAGGAGTTTTGGGAGGGTTCCCACAGGATCAAGAAAATCTTGACCCAAGTGAGATTTGAACTCACGACCTCTAGCCTGCGTTGCAGACGAACAAAACCCCGGGGTTTTGTCGTCTGCAACGCAGGCTAACGACCTCCGGACTAGATTTTCCGACGCCCTACCGACTGAGCTACGAGGCCAGACGGGAGCAGGTTGGGGTAATTTAGATAGTCAATCGGTTAATTAATTAACCAATCAGTCAGTTAATTGACTAATAATTTATAAGGAAAGAGCTAGGGAGAGAAGGAGAGGAGAAATGTAGGGAGGCCTAGGGAGTGAGCAAAGACAGAGAGAGGAGGAAGGGGGGGGGGAGGGGGGAGGGACGAAAATAAAACTGCATGACCAATGCTGTAAATACACACTCCCATTATACAATACAAAACAATGAATGTTACTTTCTTTCTTAACAATAAATATACCTTTGCTAGTTCCATGAGTGATCTCAGAGCCTGCTGGTCTTCAAGAAATGTTTCCTAACAAAGGAGAATTTGAGAAATAATTTCCTGTTTTGTGTTAGGTGCATGTGCTCTACTTAACCCACAGCCCGAGATGAGCCGGCGCAGCGTGACATCGCCAAAGAACGAGGAGATCCTAAAGGGGCCCAGCGAGACAAAAATCAAGATCCGCAGGGTACGCGCGAGCGCACGCATCGGCGAAAGAAACAGTGGGAGCAAAGACGCGGATCCATAGAACACAGCTGAGTTTCTACTAATTACAGTTAGTTTGGAGAAATCGCTCCGAGATAATTTATTAAGTAGGAGATCGACCTTTATGCAAACAAACATTTTTTGATAATTTTTAACAGTGTGCTGATCCACTCAGCTTTGCCACGTGCATCCAAAGCTACTTTGGAATGTCAAGATGTAACCTATTGTCCATAAGATAGAATAGGTAAAAAAGTTGACTTCATTTGAAGA
Organism: Oculina patagonica; assembly: GCF_052425735.1. Lineage (NCBI taxonomy): Eukaryota > Metazoa > Cnidaria > Anthozoa > Scleractinia > Oculinidae > Oculina > Oculina patagonica. The sequence goes on from NC_135766.1 coordinate 11,278,091, forward strand.
ACCACTTCTTTCAGCATAAAAGAATAGTACCAAATAAAAGAACTGCTTGACCAATAGCTTTCATTTGTGTGGTCACACAAAAGGGTTTCATTGACAGGCTAAAAAGTCAGGAAAATAGACAGCGCCACGGTAAAGTACACATACTTTGCAACAGGTAAAAATAGTCACAAACTAGGACTCATTCACAGAAGAAAAGAAAGACACTAGTTCTTTGATAAAGAGCATAGTTAGGATAACCTAATGTTTCTGATTCCCTCTAGTCTTAGTTGTTAGAACAACACTAACAGACACAAGGTCCGACTCTGGGATTACAGGGTTTTTAGTGGTTAGTCTGCATACCTTAACATCAGCTTCCATAGTAAGGAACGACAGTCCTTCTGCTGCCCATTTGCGCAGCTCCATCTCTTTCTTGGATTTTATCAAGAAACTACAAGTAAATAAGATAACAAAAATACTACATTAGCTCCACCTTCTTGGCAAAATATCCCCCCTCAATATAAAAATTAAAGAATACCATGCAATAGAGCAACTTTCACTCGAGTGTCGAAAGTAATTCGCATTTGCTTTTGTTTTACATTACTACGCCTAGATGGGCTTAAAAAACTATTGCCACTTCCTCAACCAATCAGAAGTAAAACCAAAATCAACTATGACTCGTCCTCCCTGGATGGGATGTTGGTCCATCGCAGGGTTAATCCCAGCATTAAATTCGCCGGTACCCATTTATACACCTGGGTCGAGAGAGACACTGTGAGAGTAAAGTGTCTTGCCCAAGTAGGTAGGTAAAAGACTATCTATTAATGTCGCAAAAACTCATCAAGCCATCATTCGCTCTTTCTTGCCAAAATTGATCACCTTAAGTCTGAGACAAGCAAAATGAGGAATAGTACTTTTAAATGTCTTATTTCGTTTTTTTGTGGCAGATGTACCGTTTTGTTGAATTTTTTTGCTTTGTTGTGTGATTTTATTTAGTTTTTTTTTTTTGTCTTTAAGTAGAAATGTATGTATGTTTTGAGCAAACTGCATTAACAACAAAAAATAACTTAAAAAAAACACACAACACAGTTACCCCGGCCAGGGCTTGACCCCAGACTGCTTGATTCAGAATCCAGTGTGTGAACCATCAGGCCACCGCACCCCTACACTACTAGATAATTAACTAGTTAAACTGAACAGCGCAAATAGTTTTATCTTTCATTAATTTATGCATTCACCTTCGTACTGATTTATACAGCTTTAATGTGGCCCCTTCTGCAAATGTTTGGTCATTAACAGTTCCCCCTCCAGTGGTGCCAAGTTTGCAAAGACCCTAAAACAACAAAACGCCCAGCAGTTAAAGTGCCACTATGATCAAATTTTTGATATTTATTTTTTTACATTGTCGTGAATAATTAGACTTTCTTACTCACCTTGCCAAATTTCAATCTAATATTACGAACATCAAAAGTCGTTTATTAAAACATTTATTCCAGAAAATTTACGGCCGCCATTAAACAACCTTGTTCCAAGGCTTGGTTGCAAATAAGGAGAAAATGACGTCAAAGGCTCCAAAATACCTCACGGGTTGAAATTAGAATAACAATCAGCATAGAAAATTGCACGAAAAACAAGTCCAAAGTTTTTGTTGCTTTTAGCGTGATTTTCAATACATGTTGTTATACTTATTTCAACCCATGAGGTATTTTGGAGCCTTTACGTCATTTTCTCCCTATTCGCAACCAAGCCTTGGAACAAGGTTGTTTAATGGCGGCCGTAAATTATCGGAAATAAACGTTAAAATAAAACGACTTCTGATGTTCGTAATGAATTAAAAATTGGAAGGATGAATAAAAAAATTTTATAAAAAAAAAAAAAAAAAAAAAAAAAAAAAAAAAATTTTTTTATAGTGGCTTTTTAAATTTTTTTTTTATATATTTTTTTTTTTTTTTTTTTTTTTTGTAGTGATAAGCTCTACATTTCAAATTGGCAGAGCAATAGTTATTTATCATCAAAATCACAGTCACATAACAAACAAGAATGACGTCCAAGCATTATAAAAGGCATTTCCATGCAAAGTGAGACAAACTTCTAAGTCAAAAGTCGGGGCAACTTTTTTCTAGTTTACACAAATGTCATCCGTTTCAAAACTCCAATAACCGAAAACAGGTCTGAGTAATAATAAAGTTCTGGAATTTATAACCACACACGTCAGGTAATATGACTTACCACTAAGGCTCTAACTCGTATGCTGTCATCCTTTAAATGGTATAAATCCTTTAAAACAGGAAGGGCCTACAAATAAACAGTAATATACAACTCTTGAGATTTACATGTACATGCCAAATACGTGTATAAAAAAATACTACTCAATTGCTCCGCCTTCCATTAGATTTTTGTGCCTGTATACTTCTTAGTAGTATGCTTACTTATTGTAATTTTTATATTAAAAATGCATTTTTTTATTGTTATAATTATAGTCATAATTTTGTAATTTTATCTTTATCTTGTCATGATTGTATAGATAATAACGATTTACCCGCACGTTGAGTACTGTGCTTAGTTTCTTTTCAGATGCTCCCAGGGCCAGTGTTTCAGATGCAACAATCTGTAAATAAAAACAGCACAGTCAAACCTCTACACACATAATGGGCTGTTTATTTGGTGCCAGGGTAACGAGGAACCATGTAATCTATACCTGTATACTATATAACTTATTAGTAGAAACTCAGCCGTGTTCTATTGGAAATCCGCGAATCTGTTTGGTTCTCCCACTTTTTTTTATTCGCCGATAGAAAAAGTCGCCGCGCGGGTTTTTTGGGGTTTTTTTTTTTTTTTTTTTTTTTTATATAATATTTTTTTTTTTTTTTTTCTCCTTTTTTTTTTTTTTTTTAAAAAAAAATTTACTCCCCCCCCTTTTTTTTTTTTATTCAAAAAAACCCCCGGTTTTATCTTGTTATTAGACATTTTATTGTGTAGTAGCTCGTATGTTTTCAAGTGTCATGTAGTATTTTGGCGAGCCTGTAGGGTGGGTAAGTCAAATACAAATGACAAGCAAAAATATACAGCAATAATACACACTAATAAAAAATGCCTTATAAGAGATTTATGATCCAACGTTTTCTTTTCCCAAAATGTTGATTTTCCACCGTTAAGGCGTTTTTGAATTATTTAGGCGGTCAAGACGAATTTCAAACCCGTTTAACTGTTTTTCCATAGTATAAATATGTTGAGATATTAATTTGTTCTCGTTTTGCGTGTTTTTTCTTCTTTTTTTTGTAGTCCACAAATTGAATAATAATGAAAAGTGACATATCAAGACATAATTCAAGTAAAGAATGAAAAAAAAAATTCAGACCTGTGACACACGGTCTTTTCTTTCAGCGAGTGCAAGAATTTTTCCCAAGAATTCTTCATTTCCCAGAACTGTAGCAGCTGCTTCCTGTACTCCCTAGACAGAAAAATAACAATTACAATTAGTAATAGTAATGAACTTGCTGGGGCCAGCCATTACGTGTTTTGTTATAGCTTATAAATTATCTTGAAATATCTATGCCTGCACTAGCACTGGTTGTTCAAATGGTAAGGCACCTTGGGTGCTCACACTATCGGTTTCATAGAACCATGTTGTTGAGGTGAGATGGTGAGAGGATTAGTGCCTCGGATTGCTTGGTACTTGCTCTTGCAAATTCAAAACCGAGCAACAACAATTACCTACACTTCAAGGATTTCTGTAGAGTTAAATCACTGATCAAACCTTAGGTGTCCCTCAAGTGTGTGAAGGAAGTTATTAGGCTCAGCTTTGATCTGTGAACTCTTTTTATTTATTTTTATTAACTTTGTTTATGCTAGGTCAGTATGTTTGAGGGATGGAGAGTACAGTGATTTGAGAATGGATGCAGTGGTACACGTTGCTATGGGTGTTCAGATGAGTACAAAGATCACTGGTACATGTTGCTTTGAACAAGGATTGCGGTACAAGGACTTCAGAATGGATCAGGGGCCAATGTTGCAATCTTGATGTTTGCATGAGTGCAAGGATATCATGTTGCTAGAGATGTGGAAGGGTTCAAGACATGGTACATGTGTTTGTTTTTGGTTCTCTTGCTGTTTCAACAGTTTTCTCCAGATTCATCCCTTCTTTCAAATCAGAACTCAATTTAGAATCCAGTATTCTTCGGATTATGCCACAGTGTTACCCTGGAGCTAAAATTGGAAACAAATTAAGTAACATGACTTTCAACTCACGGTAAACCAACCTGGAAAAGACAACTCAAAGCTGTGGCTCCCTGAATGTGTGCTTCTGGACTACTTTGAGTGAGGTACTGACTGAAAAAAACACATTTAATTAGATTTAAATGCCTGTTGTTCTTTTTATACAGACAGAAGCTAACAACAAAACACACATGTATGCATGCGTGTGCATAATGCAACCATCTTCAGCCTGTCACAAGTAATTGGGAACAGAGGGAGTTGAACCATTTTGACGTAATGCACAGTGCAGACTTGTGGTGATCGAGCTAGTGCGTCTTACTTGTTTTTTTTTTTCTTTTTGTTTTTGTTTTTTTTTTACAATTATTCTGTATATTGCTAACATCAGCACTGTCAAATGTATCAATGAGCGACAGACGTCTACTAACTTCTCTTAACGGACACCTCTATAACGCCTCCATTTTTTTTTTTTCCGTGTTACAAAATTTTAGCGGCACCTCTCTAAGAGGAACGGACTTTTAAACCCCAAGGACACGCAAAAAAATTTTTTTTAAATAATATGAAAATAAATAAAAAAAAAAAAAAAAAAAAGTTTATTATTTGGCTCAATAAATTTATTTGTTTTTTTGGGTGTTCAAAACTGTTTCCAGATTTATTTTGCCATATGTGTACACACCTGATAGCTGCTGTCGCATCCTCCATCAGTGGTTCCTTTTCTTTATGATGATAGCTTAAAGTGAAAAAAAAAACACATGCCATTATCTTGATTGCTAGTTGTCTCCACTCTTGTCCTCTGAGCCTCTCATTTTGGTCAGCAACAACAATCATGACCTCTCGTCTGACCTGAGTTTTAGTTTACGCAAGCATGGTGCAAGGGAATGCTTTCTATTAATTTTGTTTGTTTGTTTTTTGTTGTTTTTCTTTTTGTCTTTAATTTGTTTTACAAGCTAATCAATACAGTTATGTAGATTATACTAGATTATAATTACAATAGGTAAAATCAAGGTTTACTTGAGATCACGATTCCTCCTGTTTACACTGTTTACCTGTAAAATAACATCATGGCCTCTAGAGATGAAATAAGCTGTTCCATCAAATTACATGGTCTGCACTGTATATACCAGGGCCGGGGGTAGCTACAGTACATTACATTAAACTCACCCAAAAGAGTCCACCATTTTGGCCAGTGCCACAGAAATGTGCATACGGGTGTTATTTGACACAGAAAGAGGTTCCTTATCCTCAGGCTCCAGCGGAGCAGTGCAAGCTGCAACAACCATAAGCTTAAGGACACCTGTGGAAAGCAGGGATCAATTGTGTTAATAACTAATATTTGAACAAAGTGCAATGAAGTGACTTTGGTGTTTAACCAAACTTGCCGGCCCTTGTTACCAAATTGTAATAAGTACTCCGCAGTTGAAACATTCCCTAGATGCGCGAGGGATTTTTTGTCTGTTAAGGGGCTATCTGTGAATGGCAAAACCGCAATCGCCTTTCTGATAGCAGCTTCATAGAAAACACCTTCTGGCAGCCAGGGCAGCTGAAACATTGCTTTTAGTTTGATAGACAAAAATGTACATGAAGTGGGACTAGCAATTACCATAACTGCTTATTGTTATAACTTTAGTTACCTTAACCTGCAATCAGGCATTATTTTTCTCGCGGCGGAGGGGTCAACGGAAAAATGAACGCCTGATACAATTACTTGTCGAGTCGTCTGTAAAAAGTCCAGAATCTGGACTTTTTTCTGATTGGTCAGGAAACAAAAGGCAACATTAGAACTCTATCCTGATTGGCTAATTGAGTTCAAGTCTAATTTCCGGACCAAAAATATCGCGCGTAGATGAACGTTATCATGGCGGGTGTTGAGCGAAATGAAGCGAGTTCTTCTAGCTCTAAGAAAATCTCTCAAGAGTTTTGTTCATAAAACATTTAAAGACGAACAAAGGGAGTGTATTCGACGAATAGTTTGTGAAAGAAAAGATGTTTGGCGGTGCTTCCGCCGGGATTCGGCAAGAGCGTGATCTACCACCAATGGTGTCAAAGAGTATTACATCACACCACCAAAGACGCCAGACGATCGTGCCAGGGACGAAAACTACGGCCTTGAAATGTCTGACCTGAGCCTTACACAAAATTAGCCTTTGCAGAAAACAAATTTTAAAAACCATCCGAACAGCTCGTTCAAAAAGGGTAATTCAAACACATGTTTGTGAGAGTATAAAAAATATAATTTGAAGGCGCTAATCACGCTTATCTGATGGCATCGCCGACATCCTCGACGACGTTGACAGATATTCTAATTAGGGGGCGCAGACGACTTGACAAGTAATTGTATCAGGCTTTCCTTTTTGCCTTCGCTCCGCCGCGAAAAAAGAAAGCCTGATCGCAGGTTATACTAGTTACCTATGTGTATTACTGTAATCACGGTTAATATTACTCTGCATTACATCAAGACTAGTTGTCATGCTGGCCAAGTTTCATGTACCGGGAGCTCACAAACATGTAAGTATGTGTGTAAGCACAAGACTATCATGTACATGTACTTTGTTTGTTGAGATAACACGAGAACAGTAGTTTACACAAATTTTGTACAGCACACAAACATTATGACGTGGCATCTGAAATTATGGGATGCAGCCACTAGTTATATGGGGTGATTGACATTAATTTTTCACATGCAACTTCTTTCTTTCTTTCATGTACTTGATGTACATAATTATGCAACAAACAATCTTTTGTTTCGATCATTTGAAGAGTTCCTTCTTTTTGATAAAAAAAAAAAATACAATTTTGTTCCCTTCAAAAAAATGTTGCAGATCAAATGAATTATGAATTGTGGTAATCAAGAATTATAAAGTGCTATTAAGTGTGCTCAAATTTTTAGGTCTTAAGTTTACAATTATGACAAATAATTATTATTATAATTATTCATTCAAAATATTTCTCTGTTTCTGATTGGCTTTCGATCCCCGGTTAATTCCAGCTAACCGGCTAGCGCCAACCAAATTTGGAAGAAATTCCAATATCAAAAATTAATGGACGCAACCTCGTTCCCAAGTTTGATTAACAGATCCCAACCTCGTTCCCAGGAACCGCCGACATCACGCAACTGAATGGCTTTGCTGCGGAGAGGTTAAAGCGAAAGCATAAATTAGCATAGAAAAGGAAAAATTTTAAAGAATAAAAAAAAGAAAAACTGAAATAGCAACGAAGGGGAGTCGATCGATTTTGAAAGCGTATCTTGAGAGGAAAAGATCCCTGATCCAGCCACAGCGGAGGACTTGGAGCGGTTTTACGAAAACTCTACATCAAAGTAAGCAAGAACGATGGAAACCTGTACTCGAAAACATCGCTTTGTGTCATCAGATTTAGCTTCAATAGACACTTCAAGCAAGTTCTAAATATCAACATTATAAAGGACAAGAAATTTAATGAAGGTAACCAAGTTTTTGAAGTTTAAATCAAATTTAAAAGCGAACGTTGTGTTGTATTTGTCTACTTTGCCTACTGTAAGAACCCTATTAAATTCATTTTGTGAATTTAGAGCTCTGGAAATATTTTGAATGAATAATAAAACAATTATTGAATTCGCCTTTCATATGATATGAAGAATTATGCAGATCTCGGAGGGTGTTATCCGCCAAAGCCGAAGGCTGAGGCAGATAACACTCCGAGATCTACATTCTTCATATCATACTCAGCCTCATCCAATAATTGCTAATTATTATAATTATTTATTTTTATTGTTTCATCTTGTGTATAATTATGTACCTCCAACTTTTACAAAAAGTTCAACAGCCAGCTTGTTTTTGGGAATAACTTTAATAAGAACATCAATGACTGCGTCACGAGCTTCCACACCAACTCTAAGGATAGAAGGACAACAAAATACAAATTAAAGCAAATAAGAAATGTTACAGGTGTACAGTATGTATGATGCCAGTGGAATGATAGGGTACAAGGGCTTTAAAGTAGTCAGTGATACATTATGTACATGTTGTAGGGTTGAAGAGAAATTATGAATTTTAAGAAAAATAGAAACAGTGGTACATGTTGCGGGATGTGGAAGAGTACAATGGTACATGTTGTTAGGACATGGAAGGGATCATTAGGACTTAAGAATAGATCAGTGGTACATGTTGCTAGGGGTGTGAAAGAGTACAAATATCACTGGTACATGTTGCTAGGGACAAAAAGGACAAAGATTTCAGATTAAATCCATTCAGTGGTTCATTTTGCTAGGGGTGTGTAAGAGTACAAAGATCAATGGTACATGTACACCTTGCTAGCTATAGGACAAGGAAGGGTACAAGGACTTCAAAATGGATCAGTGGTTCATGTTGCTAGGGGCGTGGAAGAGTAAAAATATTACTGGTACACATTGTTAGGGACAAGGAAGGGTACAAGGACTTCAAAACAGATCAGTGGTACATGTTGCTAGGGATTTGGAAGAGTACAAAGATAACTGGTACATGTTGCTAGGGACAAGGGTACAAGCTCAAGGACTTCAATAAAGGTCAGCGGTACATGTTGCTAGGGAAGTGGAAGAGTACAAAAATCACTGGTACATACATACATGTATTGCTAGGGACAAGGAAGGGTACAAGGACTTCAAAATACGTCACTGAGTGGTACATGTTGCTAGGGGCATTGAAGAGTACAAAATAATATCACTGGTACATGTTGCTATAGGGACAAGGAAGGGCACAAGGACTTCACAAAAACAGTGGTACATGTTGCTAGGGGCATGAAAGAGTACAAAGATCACTGGTACATGTAACTAGGGAAGTGAAAGGGTACAAGGACTTGTAAAATTTAATCTCAGACTCACTTTTCACTCATAACAGCATCCATGAGCACTGTTATAACACCTTGAACTTCCTCCTTGTTTTCTAAAGAAATAATATGATTATCAACTTTAGTGTACATGGAATAAGAACATTTAAAAAAACACTGCTTTGAGCTTTGATAGCCAAAAAAGGAAGTCTGGCTGGAAGATTTTACATAGTTTTACATGCTACCAATTAGATGTACATGTACCTGGCACCCTTGATTATGCCCTCCCACAATTACATGAATTTATATTGCATTGCATATTCAGGACTGAATTTATGAATAAAACAGTGTTAAAATATTAGCTGAAAATGATTTAGGAGATGAAAAGCACAACCAGCCCCTCTTTGTGTCCACTGAATAACTTATAAACAGCAATATTGTTTTTACATCTCTGACAAAATTTACTTTGCAATAATATGGACTGTGAGTGCCCAGTCTCTTTTGTTCCCTTAGTTCTTCTAACTCCTAAGGCAAAAAAAGAAAGCATTTATCATCGTCCAATCAGAGTCAGATTTGTATCAAAAATAATTTGCACTCATGTGTTGGATCTGAGGAAAAGACTAAATGGTGATGGCTTGCAGTCTACAACAGCCTTAATTAATTTTACAAATCAATTACGTATACCATGACATTTGTGTTTATCCATAAAACAGATTTTTTAAATTAAATTTACTTGGGATTGCTTTTGCGCATTCCAAAAACACAATTTCTATCTTTCGTACTGACCAGGGCTTAGGGCAATAAAAACAGTTTAACTGTGGAAGCATGATTACCGAGTTCCTTCGGTGGTTCTTGTTCTTTGTTGTTTTTCTTGTCAGGTGGCTTTGGCACAAGTGAATCCAGAGCTTGCTGAGGAACTAAGACAGCTGCTGTTGCTACTTCATTTACTGGCTGATGGTAAAAAAAGGCATTTGATATAATTTATTTACCATCAGTGGCAGTCAGTGTTACAAGATAGGAAAATACTCACTGATTCTATAAGAGCTAACAGCCTTGGCAAAGTAACTTCTTTCAGCACAGACAATGTCTAAAAAAGATAAATGAATGTAAATTTTATATGAGTAAGAATATTAAATTGTTGTCATAATATTTGTGCTATGTTCATGTCTTAAACATCAAGATTGCATTGCTTCTCTCCACAAGGAAAATTAAGTGTCATGTGCAACAACCCACTAAGACCTTATGCATCCAGTGACGCAACAAGAACTAAATGATACTGATGATGATGATGATGATGATGCATGATGATGATGATGATGATGATGATGATGATGATAATGATAATGCAACAATGTAACATGATAACTAAGGCTCAAACTCAGACCAGATCTGGAGTCCAGAACAATAACTTAATTAGGCAACAAGTGTTCCTTAATAAAGAAATGAAAGGTTAAGTCTGCATGCGAGCCTTGTGGCCCTTCAAGCCAGAACTTATCCTGGTTTCCATAGCATGAAGCAATTAGAAGTATTTCTACTCCCCCTGGATATGATACTACACTGTAGTCCATCACAGGGTTACACCTCAGCATTAAATTTGCCGGTACCTATTAAAAAAATTCACCTGTGTGGGTGTAGAGAGGCACTATGAGAGTAAAGTGTCTTGCCCAAGAACACAACATAGTGCCCCAGCCAGGCCGGACAAAATCAATCAATTGATCAGATCAGAAATTAATCAATCAAAATCTGGCCTCTTAAAATGTAGCAAGTTTTACATAACTGCATACAATTAAAGCTTTATTAGTTACCCTTAGCTTTGAGTTGGTGCATATTCCTTTGAGGACTTTCAACATTGCCACAGTTTGTTCATCTGATCCACTGTTTAACAGGGACACCACTCTGGGTAATTCACCTGCAAAAAGAGTCTTGATGAGAACAAACAGTTGACAACAATTCCAGAGGGCAAATCCTCATATTAAAGGTATTGTTAACCAAACACACACACCAAGGTGCGGTGCTTTGGAACAGCTTACCATCTGATTTGCGGCAAGCACAAACTCTCAATGGTTTTCGAATTGGTTGCCAACATCATTTTTCTTAGTCACGAACTAGCTTTTTACTTTTTATTGCACACGGCATTCATGTGAAGCAAAGTATGTTAGTATAGATTAGTATTGTTTAGTTTTAAGTATTGTATTTATTACCACTAGTTTTATAATTATAATAATTATTGTATTTCTGATGAATTTACCGTGTATAAATAAAGTTACTATCTATCTATCTACACACACCTCCTGTACTCTTTCTTCCTCCCTTGCACACTTTGTCATACTTTAAATAATTTTAATTACCTTCAGTCAGGGCTTATTTTAAACTAGCTTTAACCAATAATATTTCATTACAGATAGATCACAATACATAATAAATATAACTTTATTTAATAGTTAGTTAATTTATTAAATTAAATTTTTACTTTCAATACAATTCATCCTGGATGCAGCACAAGACCACTCCCACTGGAAAGAGGCTAGAGAGGCCTTACAATCCCACAACACAATTAAGGACTGACATTTGTCTGATGAGGAGTGTAACACAAATAGCAAACGTCAGGACAATCCACACCTCTGATCAATTTCTACTCAGCACATAGAGTTACCATGACAACTCTTCCTTCTGATCAAATTCTACTCAACACATTCATAAAATAAACAGTTTTGTCTTGTAATAATTTTGCAATCATTACACGGTAAATTCAATGTTGCCTGCCGTCTTATGGAAAACAGTGTGACTTGTGGGGCCAGACAGGTTGCCTACTCTTGGTCAACAGAAAAAAATATTCAACTCTCAGGCTAAGTACTGACCTCCTCTGAAAATCCTCTGAGCTCCTGGCTCATCATTGGCTAAAATCACAAGATTCTTAACTGCCTAGAAACAAATGAAAAGAAACAACATTTACTAAGAATGTCCTGCTTTTATTACAATACCCAAAATCATGTACCTAGTATGTATAGTACATGGTCTATCTTGACAGTTCTTGTACAGTACACATGGGTATGATAATCAAACATTGTCCATTGTGCAAAAATAAGTCCTTTACAGGACCCAGTCACACGGTACAAAGTCAGACATGCTGGGCTGCAAGTTAGGTAGCGGGACATCCAATACAAAGGAAGGTGAAGCTTGACTTGTGCGAGTCGCTTTGTTCTGAACGTCCCACTGCATTTTTTGCAGCCCAGCATGGCTGATTTTGTACCGTGTGATTGGGTCCTACAAAGGGCTTATTCAGTATGCTGCCAATAGGCCAAGTGGTACCATGTTGTACTGAGGCCCTGCCAGGGTAAATTCCGACAAGGGACATGGCCCAAAAAGTAGCGACAGCACATAAATTAAATAAAATTGCAACAAGCGACAATCCTTTTGGTGAAACTCGAATTCTGTCAAGGACAAGTAATTTTCCTTCAATTTCACTACGGACAGAGATGCCAAGTTTGATAAAAGAGTGACACGCACATTTTTAAATTTAGACAAGCGACACAGGACCCCCCTGGCAGGACCTCAGTACTACTGCTATGGACATTGCAGGATAGTCATTAATATTATGATACCCCGGTACGTTATAAAGCAAAACAATTTATCAACCCTCAATTTGTATCAGTCTGTGAATACAAATGTATCAATTTTCACCCGCTTAGGAAAATACCAAATTGTACCAAGAGTAAAAATAAAACCACATAAATTAATTTATACTTTCTGTTAGCTTTTTTATGGTCTTAAGTAGTCATTTTGAACTGCAGAGTTCTCAGTTGTATCATCTGTTAATATCAAGATTGTTTTAATAAGCTTTTACTCTGATTACAGTGTGAAAAACGATATTATTTTATAAGGCTATTAGCTCTTACTTGTGTTCTCTTCTCTTCGTTATCCTCCTTATTAAACAGGGAAGTAAACATCTCATCTACAAGACCATCAGTGGTACGACATCTGTCAGTCTACAATTCAAAAAATTCCCAGATTTACAACAGGCAATAAAAGCACAGTCAAGTAAACTGTTTATATTAAACACTTTTTAAATTACTTTTTAATAAGTGAATAAATTCTTGGCATCTACAATGATTTAAAATTTTACGAAGGACCAAATACAACCTGTAATATATGTTTAACTTAATTAATTCACATCTTTGTACAGTAGATTTATCTACATTGCAGTATTTCACATACAACGCCACAAAATCCTAATATGCTTCTACTACATGTCTGTATAATTTGCAAGTCAAACACCTTTTTGACAATTGAAATAAACACCATTAATTACTGTGCACGTTACATGCATTGCATACAGCTGTATACGTAGGCTATTTTTTACTGCTGTCAACCATCTATTTGTAAGTGGGCGTCTCTGGAAAAAGAAGTACAGTTAAATTGGTTCAAAAGTCATATATGTCTGGCTGGCTGTTGTGGCTGGAAGATTTCAATCAAGGTTTGTTGGCTGTCACCATAATTTTGAAGAAAGGCAGCAAAAAAACACAATCATTAGTTGGGATCAACTTCTGAATCAGAATTTAGAGTTGAAAGCTGCTGCTGCAGCAACTTACCTTTGCTTGTAGCTGTGCACCAAGCCTTTTAAGAGTCTCCTGCACAGCAGTGTTCTGCAAATTTGTAGTTAAAAAAATAAATATCAAATAAAATTAAATCCACATCCTCTATTATGCCACCTATCTAATGATTGAAGGCTTTTAAAAAAAGAAACTCAATGTCGTTAGTTTTTGAAAGAACTAAAAAATTTGCAATTTTCTTGACATTTAAACTAAGTTCAACTTATTGCCTTGTTATGGGTCACATACATGTATAGCATTAAACGTGTCAAAATAATTACAGACTCCAAATTAATAACTGAAAGAACTTGACATGCGCACTGGTCACTTACAACTGAAATAATAAACATTTTAATTTTACAGTGTACAGATTTTATCCATGTGCAGCTCTTTGTTGTCATAGTTTAAAATCTATGCTAGAAAACGTGGATGGTGCAATTAGTTTCATTGACAGTCTGAAATTATTTCGAAATCAGTTTATAAAATTTGTTTGAAAAAGTAGAAGAGTTCTGCAACCTTCTACTTTCAATTGTTTGGGGTCCTGTGTAAAAACTTTTTTAAGAATCCCCATACTGTACATGTATAAATTATGTAAAATTGCTAAGTTGCTTACAAGTACTGCCTTTAGTTGGTAAGGTAGGTAAAGTCTGCATCCGAGCCATGAGGCTCATACAGCCGGAACTTATCCCGGTTTCCGTAGCATTAAGCGACTAGGAGTATTGCTACTCCCCCCTGGATGGGATGCTAGTCCATCGCAGGGTTATCCCCCCCAGCAGTAAATTCGCCGGTACCCATTTGTACACCTGGGTGGAAAGAGGCACTGTGAGAGTAATTAAAAGTGTCTTGCCCAAGAACACAACGCAGCGCCCCGGCCAGGCCTCGAACCCAGGCCGTTCGACTCGGAGTCGAGCGGGCTAACCATTAGGCCACCGCGCCTCCCACACTGCCTTTAGTTGGAGGGTTTTTAATTCCTTTACAATTTTCCTTTGTAGTCAAAGGTATCAGAGACCTCTTTTATAACATATTGTTAATACAATCAATTTCCGCATCAATCAGTACCTTAGGCTCGATGTGAATCAGTGTGCGAGCGTCTCGGAATGCGCCCTCCAGTTTGCCAAGTTTTTCCTGTCCCTGGCATCTCCTGAACAATGCCTTTGAATCATTTGGTAAAATCTTCAATGCTATTAGAAAATAAAACACAGAAACAAAGAAAAAAATATTTATTTATAATTAATTTTTAATATTAATTGTAAACCACTTATAATAGATTCTTTAGAGTAGAACCCCAGTCACTCGAACTCAGATAACTCGAACACCCCGCTAACTCAAACTAACTTCCATTTCCCTTGGATTTGACCCCGGGCCCACTATTCAGTCATTTTTACTTGCCATGGGTAACTTAAACTCGAAAACCCCCGCAAACTGGAACTAAACTTTGTTTCCTTTGATCAAAATTCGGGACAACTTTACCCGATAACTGGAATTGCGGTCCTTGCAACTCACCACAGTTGCCCATTGATTAGCATTATTTTACACACATGTAACTATATAATTATTATAATATTAATATTATTCTTACATTCTGTTGAATCATTTACAGCCTCTTCATACTTCTCCTAAAAGATGAGTGGAAACAACAAATGTTCAGTGCTACAAAAACCAAACAAACTTGCTAAGGTTTTAAGTGCAGTAGCTCCCTGTCCAGAGACATTAAATTTAAATACAGTGTTGGGTCCAGTGACCCATTCAAATTATGGGCCTTTGCCTGACACTTCCAGGGGGTCCAGAGCCATTCTCCTGGGAAAATGTTTGAAAACAGAATCTTGATAAAGGCATTTTCTGGGTTTCTGGGGCCCAACAGCAGATCAACTTTCATTCTTTGGTTGTCAGCCTTGAGCTGACGACAAATTGGAAGTCACTTACAAAAGGTCTTTAATATTCTTACATGCAACAAGTTTCAGATCTCCTATTTTGCAACTCAAAAGAGTATTAAGGACGGTGCCTCCTATTGCTACTGCGCACTTGTTCTGCGCATCACGCAATGCATCGATCACACTGGGCGCGCGCGCTTTTAATTAATTTGCTCGCGCAAAATGACGAATTCAACTACGCGAACAAGCGCGCGACTAAAAATCAAGAAAGTTTTTTCTGCGACGAAAGCCAGTTTATGGACATATCCTAAGCCAGGAAGAGCGGAAAAGCAACATATAAGTAACCATTTACCGCTAACCACTGAAAATGGCTCACATTAACCCCTTCACTGCCTCTATGACGTACTGAGTACGTCATGATTTCTGTACTTCATGTGCCTATATGACGTACTGAGTACGTCAAGAAAATAAAGATCAGAGTTGAAACCCCGGCACACTGAACTCAAAAGCCCTCGGCAGATGTGACCCAGAAAGACTTCTGGTAGCCTGGTAACTACTCGTCATCAGTCTCCGAAAGCTTACCTCTCGGTTTTTTTGAAATTGATGACTGTAATCTGTCCGCCATCTTGTTTTCTTCATCGTGACCAAAGAAATTATTTGTTAGACGTGTCATATCAGCGCACATATGAGATATTTAAATGCCGAATGGAAAAAAGATGTTGCGTGGAGAACTTGGGAAGCAGAAAAATAATCCGCTGGTGAAAGCGTTATGGAAAAATATATGCAGAAGATCGAACGATCGTGGAAGGCTTTCGAAAGCTGTAAAATGTTGAAAATTCTGATTTTTGCATCGAATATGGAGGTAAACATGTTGAAATTAGCTAGCAGCAAATGTTTCAATACAGTTTTATAACCATGTCTCCTTGTCGTTATGTTTATGCAATTATTTAAGAGTTATTTATGCTTTCATTCGGCTCTGCTGTGTTGCCTCATTAATTATGCACGTTCGCCTTGGCACTGAGCGGTACAGAGGGGTCGGCAGTGAAGGGGTTAACAGTTAAGAACAAATCGCTAAGCGCTAAAACGTTACCCGCAAACTGCTAACCGTGACAAATGGCGTAGTGCACGCGCGAGATGCAAATATTCAACTCGCTAGGGAGGGGATAGGAAAAATGTAACAAACTCCAAAAGCGATTTCATAGAACCTGAAAACAACTGGTATAACTTTTAAAAACGCGTGGTGACCCCCACTTTTTATTTTATAAAATGTAAGTGGTAAGTCTATAGAGCACATGTTTAATTTTTCATTAAGTGAAAAAAAAATTTCGGCCGATTTTCTGGCCGTGCAAGTGAAAGCTGCTAATGTCAAAAATGGCTCAAACGCAATTATTTTGTTAATAAAAACGCGGATAACGCAGTTCCGAAGACATTATTTGTTAGTTATTGTAAAGATTGTTATATTTAATGTTGATTTTGTTCATGAAAAACCAATTTCAAATGAAATTTGCAAGGAAATTGTATTTAGTTTTACTTTATTTTAAAATGCCACGTCAGCACTTTTCTCCAGATTTCAAACCTAATTATCTCAAAAATTTGCGTGGCTACCCCCAATTTTCTTTTTGAATTTTAGTAGCCCTTGGTAACATCTACATTTCTTGTATAGTCATCGGCCGGGCAAAAATACTTTGTTATTAGTAGGCACCGTCCTTAAATGGGTTGAATTACATGTACACTGTACATTTATGTATCTTAGGAAAGGAAGTAGGACAGTATCGATTAAAACCCAAATTTTATCAGAGGAAAATAAAATAACTGAAAATCAGTACTTAGGAGATTTTGAGGATGGATTCTTGGTAAAAGTTACATGTGTCAAGTTAAGAGTTTAATCATGTAATAACACTCACAAGCTTTAAATAGCAAGCTGCTCTGTTCTTTAGAATCACTCCTCTCTCTTTAAGTTTATCTTTATCCTTTTCATCTTGAGAGAATAATTTCAATGCTTGGGTGTAGGAAGCTGCTGCTAATTCATACTTCTCCTCTTTGAAATGTACATTTCCCTCTGCTTTGAGGTCAAGGGCACCCTTCTGCCCTGGATCCTGTTCAACAAATGAAAGCTTATAATCTACAGCACTTTCAACAATTTAATTTATGACTGGAAGTAGTTCAGACATGTCAAATACTACTTAGATCTGTGGCTGAGGAGGCGGGGGTGCTTAGTAGGAGAATCTGCCACCCCCTTACACCTCTCAGTCTCCACCCCCCCCCCCTTTCCTTGACCACTTGACTTGCAGCCAGCTCCTTCTCGACCCACAGCCAGCTTCTTTACTGCCCTTCTAACCAGATCCTGTTCACTAGCTAATGTATGCACAATATAAAGGTGAATACACAAGAGGGAATATAACAGTGGCAGATCCAAGGGAGGGACACAGGGCCGGGTCCCCTCCCTATTTTTCAGCCATGAAGGACTTTTTTTGATGACTCTCTCCACCAAAATTACATACACTGGGGTCTTCCAGGGATGTAGCAATAAAGAAAACACTAAGCTGGCTCATCAACAAGCCCAGTCGGCTTTTCTGGCCTCGGCAGCTCTAAAGTTTACCTTAGTCTTAGTTTTTATGTGAAATCTCAGCCAGATTTAAATCCTCTTTCCATTTGTGAAATTAGCCGACAGCTGACCCTTAGCCACATCCCTGGTCACTGCATAATTATCTTCCAAGGACTTGCAACTTGCAGGGAAATAATACACTTAATGAGGCCTGTCAAGTCGTGACACAACATCCTTGTGCATTCCTGCTACATGCTGCAGAGACATGTCCCTGCAACACATCCTGTTGTGTGTCACCACCTGAAGTCCCAGGCAGCATTCCATGCAGATTTGTACATGTATGCCATAATTTCCTGAAGAAATCAATCTTGTTTGCCTTTTCCACTACGCTTCAAAATCGTGGCACATTTTTTTGTGAAAGCTTCACATGGAATACACCTTTGCATTAGGCTTATGTACAAACGAACTGAATTGTACTCTACCCTTTATACTTAAGGTGTGGTTATTCCACTGTACCTCAGTTATGGGGGACTGGGAATTAGAAAAAAAAATGTTTCTCGACCACATATTTTAAGGATTTGACATTCAAGCCTGGAAGAAGCAGGAACCAAAACAAAATCCGTGACATCTCGACTGTTATAAACCATTTAAGCATTTATAAGACGTAACGATCTGTCTGCTAGCTGCACGTGAGAGCAGCAGCATATCGATAGGTCATGATGTCTCGACGTCGCATCTGTTCTATTTTCAGACTACAGTTCTTCTATCTAAAAACATAAAACCAAGCACAATACCTTCTCCATTTACTTCTTGATGTATCTGCCGGGTTTCTTAAGCTACATCTCTTGAAGAAAACAGCTTTTCAACTCGATAATCTTTGCATAACATTCTTCCGAATCCTTGACAAGCTCGACAAGCTCTCATTCTGCCCATCTTGAGCCGTCAAGTTGGTGCACAGCGGTTTTACCTCATTAATTATGCGCCAGCTGTTTGTTTACATCAATCAAAGATGGCCGACGGTACCGGTGCAGAAGTGGTAGAAAGCCCTCTCTCTTTAAAACGCTTTGAATTGAGAAGTCCAACATCTTTTATCAACTCGCCGTTGCCTTTTACAAACGAAATAACACGTGTTCCTCTTCAGAGAATCCGATGCGGGAAACTTGACATTAGAAATGAAGAACGCTGGCTGGAATATGAACCGCTGTCAAAAAATTTAAAGTTCCTTCACAAAGATCGAAAGCACTTTGATCATGAATACTGCACCTTCCTTAACTGTCAAAATATCTCTGCGGCGGATCTGCGTGTCAGTGCGAAGTTTGGTTACCTCGATGCAATGACAGGAACTCTCACAGTCGAGTGTCAAAAGCTCATTGAAATTGACGGTCCTCACCATAGTGCGAGCGTTGTGTCATCGCGAAGTTACGTACTAGAGGCGACTTTTCACGTCAATTACACGGGTCAGGTGAGAGATGTACTTCGTTCTTTACGACATGCAAAGCTAGTAGCGTGTGTAGCAGATGGCGAAGCAGTGTCAAGGGAGGCGGAAACGCAAGGAGTGGCCAGCATGACCACGGTTTGCAGTACTAGTGAGAAGAAACTACGCGAGGGTCTTCCTGATTGGACGCCATACATTCCTCATCGGGTGTACACGCCAGCTGTCCGCAGACTAATCGAATCAGTGATCACGCTCTACACGATCTTCTCCATTTTGTGGGCGTTGTGGCAGCTTTACCGCCATGTTGACTTTATAAGAGCGTATGTACAGCCCATAATCGACGCTCTAAAATACCATGTTGAACTCATGGACAAGTGCATTCAGTTTTTGAACAGTTTGTTCGAGGAGATGACTAAACAATGGCTTGCTTATATCAAACCAGGATATGTTATCCTTTCTTCATTTGCTTCACCACTGATTGCTGTCGGACGGGAGTTATGGTCTGTATTTGTAAGCATTTCAATGGCGTTTGCAGTGATTTTCCAACCCCTGTACCAAGCTTTTGAGCCGCTTTTCAAAGTGATTTACACAGTGTTCATAAAGACTCCTTATACGATCTTCCAGCCAGCTTTCTCTGCAGTAGCAAAGTGTTGGTCCTTGTTTTATAACACCGTGTTCTGTCGTATTGTGATAGCGCAGTTTGATCATGTCAAACGGTTGTTTGGTTGGCTGGTTGAGATTCTTGAAAAGAGCATGAAATTTGATCCTCTAAAAGCCCAGCTCATTCTGATGAGGTCCAATGTAATCAACAGTGGCAAAGCCCTTAGTCTCGGCATGGTGTACATATTTAAGAGCATTGAACGGCGAGTGTGGTTGATGATTGCAAGGCCAGTTGACGATAAGGATGACTAAAGTGTTGTCAGTCTAAAAAGAATTTCAGTGGTGATGGTGATGTGCATCATATGCAATAATTATTACAGTGTATTGCTGCAATATATATACATTAACATAATTACCAGGGCCGTAGCCAAGACTTTTAGCGTAGCCTGAAGGCAAGATCTTGTTAGGGGGGTCTGGGGTATACGCCAGGAAATTTTGAAGTCTAGAAGCCCTAACAATAAATCAATTTTGTTCAACTGGAAGTTTCTTTTCCCAAGTAAAAGTATTCTGTTTTAAAAAGTCTAGAGGAAGCAAGTGCCTCATCTTTTCTCTTGCTAGTTAGGGCCCTGATAACATTATTATGGTTGTTTGGTGTTTCTGGGTCAGTTTATCTCAAAATCTCAGCTCTTTGGCCAGGGACGTTGGCGTTTTATTATTACATGAAAAACAAAGCAGTTGATATTTACATTGAAATTATAATGCTCATGCATGTACATCAATTCCAAAAAAAGAACTTTACCAACAGGTAAGTTAAAGATTTTGTGTTTACAGAGTACATGTAACAGCCAGGGCTCGAGACTGACGTTAGACAACTACATGTAGCTTTAGGCTACTAGAAATGCAGTTTTGGCTGGAAGGTTCTGGGCTTTTACTGCCAAAATGGCGAGTTAAAATTTCAGGAATTTGATTGAAAATCAACCCAAGAGAACAGAACTCACGAGAACACTGTCGTCATGCATAAATTATCAAAGACTGTGGAGAAGCTGAAATTACCAAAAAAGTAACATAAAATTGACCCTAAAGATAATGATAACAGAGCCAGTAAAGACGGCAAAGTGCCTCTGGCTAGAAGGAATTTGGTTTTTGCCACTAGCCAATAGGCTAGCTAGCAAAAAAGTTAGTCTCGAGCCCTGACAACCCTTCACTCCTAGGATTAAACCATAAGTGATGAAACTTTTTTTTTAAGTCTAGTGAATTTGCAATTGTGATGTGTCACTCACTCACCCTTTAATATTGTACCCAATTGCACAAAAGGCCTCTACAAGGCATTGGCAAGCCGCTCCACCCTGGGCTGATCTTATGGCGCTTTCCCATCCAATGCCAGCACTCTTCATAAATGCTACTGTTCGCACTGCAATTTTTTGTTAGTTTAATTTCGAAGTGAAAGGGTCGATTCAGTTATTAAATTATTAATATACACTTGAATACCCAGAGAGAGGACTCCTATATGAAAGGGGTGGGGAAGCTTGTTCAAAATGATGAAAAGAACCCCTGAAAGAGACCAATCTGGGTGTGGCTCAAGCTTTTCTTGACCCCTAAAAGATACCAAAAACAAATAAATTCTTATCAATTCTATTATAAATTTGATAGTTGTCTATTTCTTTGTGTGTTGCCCAAAATGAGACCATAATGGCTAAAAATATTGACATTTTCCCCAGAACACCCTAAGCAAGAGCAAAAATTCGAACATTTACACCCCTAAGCAAGACGACAAGCATCCCCGCCCCTTTTATATGCTAGAACCCCCCCAGGCTTGATGCCTCACTGGCACAAAAAATTAAATTCCAGAAGAGTACATGACTGAAAGAGCTATTTTCTGACAATATAGTTAAGCAAAATTAATGTCGTCAAGAAAGTATAGTGAAACACTTTCTTTGAATGTGTACAAAGCAGATTTACACACACATGTAATTTAGACTAGAACAGTTGAGATTAATAGGTACAGTTTAAGTTTTAAAGGCTACATCTTGCTATTTATTATGAATGATTTTATTTATTTTTATTACAAGAAAGTTATTTCATAAATAAATAATTAATTTATTACTGTGATCTTAAATGTCAATTGCAGATTATTTATTACAAAGCACTAAAGAACAATAAACTAGACAATATTTATGGTGAAGATTGTGGTATCTGATTTAAATGGGAATGCAAAATCAGATAAGCAGCTAATAACCTTTTGTTACTTGAAAAATTAAGTCCCAACAGGCAGCAGAGTTCAGTTTAAATTTTGTTATGTTCAATGCAATATTGGACTGCAACTGTTTAGCTTTTCTTTTAATAATAAAAGAATACACAATAATTTCAGAATAAACTTTTTCTGATGCATTGGTTGTTGTGTGTTCAGTTCTTTAGTGACTTTAGCAAAGGGACAGTTGTTGTGGTCAAAAGTGTAGCAGCTCTCATAAGCTTTAAATATACTCAAGTGAAAAATGCAGTAACCCTTCTGTAGGTGCGTGAAAGGGGTGTTGTTTTCTACCGGAGGTATATATACATATATGAGGTTACCTTTTCTGTCAAAAATTGTACTCTATAAGGGTAAGGGTTTCGCCTTCGCTATGGAGCCTCCCATATTAAACATTTTTGACTTCCACCGACCTCCCCTGCTGCTGACTCGTACCCAGTCGTCTCTTATGTGAAAATTGCAAGACGCGAAGGATGATGAGATTCCCTCCGTGTTGAGCAGCCGACTCAAGACGGACTCAAAAGACGACTGGGGACGAGTCAGCCCCTGCTGGGTTCTACTGGTGCTCAAGTGTAACAGTTGCTTTTTTGGGGGGGAAGGGGGGTGGGGAGGGTCAGGGTACTCTTCCTGTTTGTTTTACTCTGTTGGTAGCAAGCCATTCATGTGAAACCTGGCTTTTGGTTTATCCATAGCAACTGATACACTTAGTTCTCCCTACTTAGTCAAAATTCCTGTGAGAACTACCATGTGAAAGGGGCGGGGAAACTCGTCGGAAATTTTAAAAAGAACAGCTTTTATCAACACCTGAGAGATACCAAAATACTAAAAATAGAAAAATCTGCATACTGTGTGGTAAATGGATGTGACAGCATCCAAAACAAAGTGACTTCAACCTGTCAATCTTGACTTTCCTTTGCTTTGAATGTAGCCGGTTTCAGCCTGTGTACAGCCGTCCCCTCCGCGATTTTTTTGAGCGGAGCGGGACGGCTGTACACAGGCTATGAGTTGGGAATCAGCGCGAAAAAAAAAAACGGCGAGCGAAAAATTAGGGGAAGGGTGGAGAGGAGAAGGTGGTCAACTTCTTTGGGCGTGGCCGAAGCGGGAACTTTTTTTAAAGCTCGATTTTGCAGCGAAAAAGTGAAAAATTTCTTTTAGAATACTTGTTTACGCATTACAGAGATACGAAACCACAAACAACCTGTAGGCTTTATAGACACATTAAATAATCAGGAAGTGTTGATCAGTGTTGAGTGATCTGTCCATTTCTTTGTTACCTCCAACAGCGACAACTTCCACCGATTCGCGATTGTTTCCATGGAAGAGCAACGTTTTGCACCGCACATCTTCTGATGTCCATGAAGCTAAAAGCACATACCATTTTTTCAATCAAACATCCTGATTTCGTTATTTAAAGCGTTTAACTCTAACGGGAGCTGACTGTTTTCTGTCAATAAAAGTGGGCTTTATGTATTGAAGTGGAAAAAAAGTATCGCATATATCAAGTAAGTACAAAACGTCATCTGTGAGCGCAAGGCTTATATACCAAGTAAGAACAAAACGTCATTTGTGAGCGCAAGGCTTATATACCAAGTAAGAACAAAACGTCATCTGTGAGCGCAAGGCTTATATACCAAGTAAGAACAAAACGTCATCTGTGAGCACAAGGCTTATATACCAAGTAAGAACAAAACGTCATCTGTGAGCGCAAGGCTTATATACCAAGTAAGAACAAAACGTCATCTGTGAGCGCAAGGCTTATATCAGTTATATACCAAGTAAGAACAAAACGTCATCTGTGAGCACAAGGCTTATATACCAAGTAAGAACAAAACGTCATCTGTGAGCGCAAGGCTTATATACCAAGTAAGAACAAAACGTCATCTGTGAGCGCAAGGCTTATATCAGTTATATACCAAGTAAGAACAAAACGTCATCTGTGAGCACAAGGCTTATATACCAAGTAAGAACAAAACGTCATCTGTGAGCGCAAGGCTTATATACCAAGTAAGAACAAAACGTCATCTGTGAGCACAAGGCTTATATACCAAGTAAGAACAAAACGTCATCTGTGAGCGCAAGGCTTATATACCAAGTAAGAACAAAACGACATTGGTGAGCGCAAGGCTTATATACCAAGTAAGAACAAAACGTCATCTGTGAGCGCAAGGCTTATATACCAAGTAAGCACTAAACGTCATTTGTAAGCCCAAGGTTTATATATCAAGTAAGCACAGAACGTCATTTCTAAGCGCAAGGCTTATATAGCAAGTAAGTACAAATTGTCATTTGTGAGCGCAAGGCTTATATATCAAGTAAGACAAAACGTCATTTGTGACCGCAAGGCTTACATATCAATTAGAACAAAACGTCATTTGTGAGTGCAAGGCTTATATATCAAGTAGAACAAAACGTCATTTGTGACCGCAAGGCTCACATATCAATTAGAACAAAACGTCATTTGTGAGTGCAAGGCTTATATACCAAGTAGAATAAAACGTCATTTGTGAGCGCAAGGCTTATATATCAAGTAAGAACAAAACGTCATTTGTGAGCCCAAAGCTTACATACCAAAAATTTTCAGATAAAATTTGACCAGCATTTTGTGCAGCGAGTTGCATGGTCAGGATTGTCATGAAACTTCCTGATACAAAACTAGAGAGCTCTGAGGCTTATTTGCTAAAGTTTAGGAGAAATCTTTCGTCGGGTTTTAAAATTATGGACATTTTTGGTAAAAACTAGATTTTGAAAATACGTTTAAATCTCAAAAGGTTTTATTCCGACTGAAAAACGAATGCCATTTTCAGTAAATTCGAACATTTTTCATTCAGGACGCAAACATTCGAAGAAATCGGTGAAATCTTTCCTGCCAAAAAGCGCGATTCAAAAATACAACCATCACGTAAATAAATAGACATTTTAAAAAGTTTCTGTTAGTATCGCCTTGATCATTGGTTGTCATTATTCAAACACACTTCCGTGCATTACCATTTTAACGTGTTTTGCAACTTAAAAAATTGCCTCCTCTAACCGTGCTATTAAAAGGTGTTCACGGCTTTCGCTTTCGAACAAAAAAATTAACGGATATTATACCTTGCGATCTGAAATAGCCTTTACACTATGTGGTCAAAGAAATTACTCGCTTTTGAAAGGAAGAAAAAACTATTGGTACGATCTCTATAAATACGTATTCTAACAACAATAGGAACATTAATTACATTTTGGAGTGACATTTCTCATTTCATCTGTCTTAAAGGTGTTATACAACTGTGAAGTGAGATTTAGTGGCATTTTATTTCACGGTCATGCTTGTGTTTTACAATAATGAAGTCTCCAGTAATGATTTTCTTTTGTGAACCATATGTTTTGGACATAGAAGGAAACTTTATTTAACAAACGGCCATGTATCATACTCTTAAAAACAACTTTTTAGCCAATAGGAATGCATTCTGAATCCAATCTATGTTATAATTTGAAGATGAAAAAAACCGTTTTGTAGCGAAATTGGATTTCATTTCTGAATATATTGTCTCAATAGATGTTTTTATTTATTATAGTTTTGTTTCTGAAGCGCCAGCACCGGCAGTAAGGCTGAATTGGAGATCTCAAACAGCACATCATGTTACTAACATCCAACACGACGATTTTAAATAGTCCTAACGAAACAGCACTTGGGACACAGAACTCGTCATGTATTTTTGTCGATTCGACTGCAGCGAGAATTTCCAAAGTTTGCGCTTACTGTTTTATTCTGTTGGGCAGTTTTTTCGGGAACGTCTTCATAATCATCATCGTCTACAAACACCGAGAGTTACGGAAAACAATTAACTATTTCATTGTGAACATGGCTGTGTCGGATTTACTTTTCCCCCTGATGATAATCCCTGTTCAGATAACTGAATTGCTGACTGGCTCAGAACGTTGGCACGTCAGTGGAATCTTAGGATCGATATTGTGCAAGCTCCATTTTTTTGCAGGCTATGTGTCCTCCCACGTTTCTGCTCAAAGCTTGGTGTGGATAGCAATTGATAGATTTGTCGCCGTCGTCTTTCCAATGAAACTCGGGTTTATCTCAACCAAGATTCGTACGATAGCCATCGCATCCACTTGGATTGTCGCAGGTTTGTTCTATTTTCCAGTACTGATAACTTCTGGACTTGTTGTACATCACAATAACACGTATTGCTTTCAAAGCAACACAGAATCGCTTTTCCCTAACCAGGAGGCTATCGTGGCATATAACTGGCTTCGAACGACTTTCTTTAACATCGCTCCGTTATTTTTATTAACCATTTTGTACACTGCGATAGGGGTTTCCTTGAAAAGGCAGAATAAAGCCCTCGCGGACGATGCATCAAATGAACAACGAAATTCTTTAAAGAAACGAAAACAAGCTATTCAAATGTCTGCTGTTATCGTAGTGCTGTTTTACATTTGTTTTATTCCGTCCATTTTCCTACAGTTCTTAATCTATCAAGCGAGACCTCCTTGTGACGCACAGTTTTTTTACTTATTCCTGTTTTTGTTGTATTGCGCCTCTTCTATTGTAAATCCAATAATTTGTCTGTCATTTGTTGAAAGTTATCGTCGTGGATTGAAAAACATTTTATGTCCTTGCATGAGAATGCAAGTCAGCGAAATGGCGAAACGGGAGCAAATTACTCTTAAAGAATTAAAAAATCTTCCAGTCCCTGAAGAAAACCGTCGAGGAACTATTAAGGACACAGAAAACGACGGAGAAACATTAGATACTTCTTTGTAGAGAAAGCCATAGACGCCACTTCCAAAAAGCAAAAGCCTCTTGGAAACAGTCAATACGGATAATGTTTGGAACATTTGGTACACTTTGTTAGCTGTTCAGAAGGGAGATTTCTGAATCTCTGTTTAATAATAAAAGAATACACAATAATTTCAGAATAAACTTTTTCTGATGCATTGGTTGTTGTGTGTTCAGTTCTTTAGTGACTTTAGCAAAGGGACAGTTGTTGTGGTCAAAAGTGTAGCAGCTCTCATAAGCTTTAAATATACTCAAGTGAAAAATGCAGTAACCCTTCTGTGAAAGGGGTGTCATTTTCTACCGGAGGTATATATATATATCTGTTCGATTTTCCAAGAACCTGGCGCCCAAGGCCCAAAACAGCCCGGGGCTAGTAAAAGTCCCCAGCCCTCCCCCCAGGAGCCCAGCTGGCAGCTGCAACACCGGCCGGGTGCCTTCTACACAGGGAGCCTGCACCGGTGTCATTCAAAATATCCACAGACTACACAGGTGCATTCCAAGTTCACACAAAATTTCTCAAAGGGGCCTGAACCAAGCTAGGCCCAGCAGTCAAAAGTGACACCCTCCCCTCCCCCCAGCTTTTGACGGCTACCCGCCAGCTGGGCACCAGCAGATAGCCCAACGCCTGGGCAAGGTCCCCATAGCATGGTTGACGTCAAGCCCCCTCAAGTTAAGGTTGCTGGCTAGGCTTGAACTCGGGCTGCGCCCGAGTTCAAGCGAAAACCCGGCAGCCAGGTTTCTGCGAATTCTCTGAGATATATGAGGTTACCTTTTCTGTCAAAAATTGTACTCTATAAGGGTAAGGGTTTCGGCTTCGCTATGGAGCCTCCCATATTAAAAATTTTTGACTTCCACCCACCTCCCCTGCAGCTGACTCGTACCCAGTCGTCTC
Organism: Oculina patagonica; assembly: GCF_052425735.1. NCBI lineage: Eukaryota > Metazoa > Cnidaria > Anthozoa > Scleractinia > Oculinidae > Oculina > Oculina patagonica. The sequence continues at coordinate 11,306,009 of NC_135766.1, forward strand.
TTATGTGAAAATTGCAAGACGCGAAGGATGATGGGATTCCCTCCGTGTTGAGCAGTCGACTCAAGACGGACTCAAAAGACGACTGGGGACGAGTCAGCCCCTGCTGGGTTCTACTGGTGCTCAAGTGTAACAGTTGCTTTGTTTTTTGGGGGGGGAAGGGGGTTGGGGAGGGTCAGGTACTCTTCCTGTTTGTTTTACTCTGTTGGTAGCAAGCCATTCATTGGTTTATCCATAGCAACTGATACACTTAGTTCTCCCTACTTAGTCAAAATTCCTGTGAGAACTACCATGTGAGAGGGGAGGGGACACTCGTCGGAAATTTTAAAAAGAATAGCTTTTATTATCACCTGAGAGATACCAAAATACTAAAAATAGAAAAATCTGCAATGCTGTGTGGTAAATGGATGTGACAGCATCCAAAACAAAGTGACTTTAACCTGTCAATCTTGACTTTCCTTTGCTTTGAATGTAGCCGGTTTCAGCCTGTGTACAGCCGTCCCCTCCGCGATTTTTTTGAGCGGAGCGGGACGGCTGTACACAGGCTATGAGTTGGGAATCAGCGCGAAAAAAAAACGGCGAGCGAAAAATTAGGAGAAGGGTGTGGAGGAGAAGGTGGTCAACTTCTTTGGGCGTGGCCGAAGCGGGAACGTTTTTTAAAGCTCGATTTTGCAGCGAAAAAGTAATGGAATCCAAAAACTTCTTTTAGAATACTTGTTTGCGCATTACAGAGATACGAAGCCACAAATAACCTGTAGGCTTTATAGACACATTAAATAATCAGGAAGTGTTGATCAGTGTTGAGTGATCTGTCCATTTCTTTGTTACCTCCAACAGGGACAATTTCCACCGATTCGCGATTGTTTCCATGGAAGAGCAACGTTTTGCACCGCACATCTTCTGATGTCCATGAAGCTAAAAGCACATACCATTTTTTCAATCATACATCCTGATTTCGTTATTTAAAGCGTTTAACTCTAACGGGAGCTGACTGTTTTCTGTCAATAAAAGTGGGCTTTATGTATTGAAGTGGGAAAAAAGTATCGCATATATCAAGTAAGTACAAAACGTCATCTGTGAGCGCAAGGCTTATATACAAAGTAAGCACAAAACGACATTGGTGAGCGCAATGCTTATCTACCAAGTAAGCACAAAACGTCATTTGTAAGCCCAAGGTTTATATATCAAGTAAGCACAGAACGTCATTTCTAAGCGCAAGGCTTATTAGATATCAAGTAAGTACAAAACGTCATTTGTGAGCGCAAGGCTTACATATCAATTAGAACAAAAAGGCATTTGTGAGTGCAAGGCTTATATACCAAGTACGTAAGAATAAAACGTCATTTGTGAGCGCAAGGCTTATATATCAAGTAAGAACAAAACGTCATTTGTGAGCCCAAAGCTTACATATCAAGTATTTTCAGATAAAATTTGACCAGCATTTTGTGCAGCGAGTTGCATGGTCAGGATTGTCATGAAACTTCCTGATACAAAACTAGAGAGCTCTGAGGCTTATTTGCTAAAGTTTAGGAGAAATCTTTCGTCGGGTTTTAAAATTATGGACATTTTTGGTAAAAACTAGATTTTGAAAATACGTTTAAATCTCAAAAGGTTTTATTCCGACTGAAAAACAAATGCCATTTTCAGTAAATTCGAACATTTTTCATTCAGAACGCAAAAATTCGAAGAAATCGGTGAAATCTTTCCTGCCAAAAAGCGCGATTCAAAAATACAACCATCACGTAAATAAATAGACATTTTAAAAAGTTTCTGTTAGTATCGCCTTGATTATTGGTTGTCATTATTCAAACACACTTCCGTGCATTACCATTTTAACGTGTTTTGCAACTTAAAAAATTGCCTCCTCTAACCGTGCTATTATTATTATTTCGCTTTCGAACAAAAAAATTAACGGATATTAGTACCTTGCGATCTGAAATAACACTATGCGGTCAAAGAAATTACTCGCTTTTGAAAGGAAGAAAAAAAACTATTGGTACAATCTCTATAAATACGTATTCTAACAACAATAGGAATATTAAGTATTGTTCACTAAAAAGAAATAACTTTTTGTGCTGTCCGTTGGCGGTTTCAAAGTGTCCGTTGTCCGTCTTAGAGAGGTGTCCGTCTTACAGAGAGTTTTCTTACAGTAAAATGACTGAAAAACGGCAGGGACCATGACCAGGTGTCCGTCTTATGGAGGTGTCCGTCTTATAGAGGTGTCCGTTAAGAGAGAGTTGACTGTACGTGTTTATAGAGAACGACTCGTACTAATAGATTCTTGTCTTCCTTTCAAAAGCGAGCAATTTCTTTGACCACATAGGGTAAAGGTTGTCAGATCACAAGTAATAATATCCGTTAATTTTTTGTTCGAATGCGAAAGCCGTGAACACCTTGATTTGATTATGGCACGGAAAGTCTACGGATGTGTTATTTTAAGACGCAAATAGTGATGCAAGTGTGTTTGAATGACAACCTATCATCAAAGCGATTTTAACAGAAACGTTTTAAAATGTTTACTAGCATGCAGGGCCGTAACTAACATGAGGCAAGACGAGGCACATGCCTTGTCTAGGTTTTTACCCAAAATTAAAAACAAATAACGTTTTGTTGGGAAGATAATCTCCAGTTGAAGAAGATTGATTTTTCTCAAGAAATACGTCACCAAAAATGTCTCTGAAAGAGTTTCAGAGCGTCTAGATTTCACAATTTTCTGGAGGCATGCCCCCATAACCCCCAAGAAAAATCTTGCCTCGTCTATGGCAAAGATCTGGTAACGGCACTGCTAGCATGTGAACTGTTTTAGTTCTAATTCTTGCCTGAAAGTGCTTAGAAATTAAAAGCATGAAGTCGCGCGTGCTTGTGGAAAATGAGAATGAATGTGTTGCAAAAAAACTCGCATTGTTATTTATTTCCCAACACAAACTTTATACATCTGTACATGGTACTTCTAAAACATCCATATATATCTGACCGGATTTATTAAAACCAGGCTATGGAAATTTTCACGTTTTAAGCGCTAATCGCCGTAAACGCGTTTTTTTTCTCGCCAGAAACTATCTCCAATTAAAGTAGACGATATAAAAACTAAAAAGAATGTCAGTCTTTTGTTTCTCTTCTCCTCTTTCTTATGTACCTTTCAGCGCTGTTGTTCCTTTTTTTTCTGGGCATGTTTTTAGCCATATCGCAGTGCAATGTACGTGGTCAAAAACACTCAGGTCACTTTTCGTTGACCATGCAAGTTTTTACAAATCCAGTTAGATATATATTTACAGGCAGACGAAAGTTCCTAATACCAATATAGTAAAGATAACAAATAAAGAAAGCTATGGACCCCATTCTCTTGGACAAAAAATAAGTGTCGAAAATGGTGAGAATTTCCAATTTCGAGCTGAAATTCCAATTTAAGAGAAAAGCGTTGTCCGAAAAAAAACCGTTGTCCAGTGACATGTACAAAACAACCGAAATAAACATTGTTTTCGGTTCTCAAACTTTAACATGTCTCTTCTCGGTCCTAAAATTCATCGTAAACATGTCGAAATGCTAAAAATGAGAGAATTTATATTGATTGTTATAATATTGAAATAATTCTAACAGAGATTCAGAAATCTCCCTTCTGAACAGCTAACAAGGTGTACCAAATACAGTGGAACCCCGATATAACGATATACCAAGGGAGCAGTAAAATAATATCGTTATATCGAAAAAATCGTTAGATCGAAACTCCTGATATAACGATATGGCTGAAAATATTGTTATATCGGGGTAAACCTAACAAGTACTTTTTACTGCATAATTATTAGAGGAGGATAAAGGGAATATGATAAGAAGGCTTAGAACACAGCATCATTTTCGTATATCATCGTACAAAGCTGTTTTTAGAAACGTTAGAGATGACTCGATTACCGTAATGTTATTGCATTAAATTCGATGTTTTGCAAATGTGACTGTGCACTGATAATATCGTTATATCGGGAGGATTTTACGTTCGGTCTGCTAAATTCTCATCGTTATATCGGAAATATCGTTATGTCGAGGATCGTTATATCGGGGTTCCACTGTATTCCGAACATTTTCCGCACTGAACATTACAGTTACATCTGCTATGTTTCCCAGAGGCTTTGGCTTCTCTGGGGTGGCGTCCATAGCTCTCTCTACAGAACAGTATTTAATGTTTCTCCGTCGTTTTTTGTGTTCTCAAAGTTCCTTGACAGTTTGCTTCAAGAATCGAGAGGTTTTATTTCTTTTAGAGTTATTTGCTCTCGTTTCGCAATTTCACTGTTCCGCATTCTCGAGCAGGGACATAAAATGTTTCTCAATCCACGACGATAACTTTCAACAAATGACAGACAAATTATTGGATTGACAGTAGAAGATGCGCAATACAACAAAAACACGAAAAAGTAAAAAAACTGTAAGCCACAAGGAGGTCTCGCCTGATAGATTAAGAACTGTAGGAAAATGGACGGAATAACACAAATGTAAAACAGCACTACGATAACAACAGACATTTTGATAGCTTGTCTTCGTTTCTTTAAAGAATTTCGTTGTGCATTTGTTGCAGCGTCCGTAAGGGCTTTATTCTGCCTTTTTAAGGAAACCCCTATCGCAAAATACAAAATGGTTAATAAAAATAACGGAGCGATGTTAACGAAAGTCGTTCGAAGCCAGTTATATGCCGCGATTGCCTCCTGGTTAGCGAAAAGCGATTCTGTGTTGCTTTGAAAACAATATGTGTTATTGCCATGTACAACAAGTCCAGAAGTTATCAGTAATGGAAAAAAGAACAAACCTGAAATTATCCAAGTGGATACAATGGCTACTGTCCGAATCTTGGTTGAAATAAGCCCACGTTTCATTGGAAAGACGACGGCGACAAATCTATCAATTGCTATCCACACCAAGCTTTGAGCAGAAACGTGGGAGGACACTAAGCCAGCAAAAAAAAAGAGCTTGCACAATATCGATCCTAAGATTCCACTGACGTGCCAACGTTCTGCACCAGTCAGCAATTCAGTTATCTGAACAGGGATTATCATCAGGGGGAAAAGTAAATCCGACACGGCCATGTTCACGATGAAATAGTTAATTGTTTTCCGTAACTCTCGGTGTTTGTAGACGATGATGATTATGAAGACGTTCCCGAAAAAACTGCCCAGCAGAATAAAACAGTAAGCGCAAACTTTGGAAATTCTCGCTGCAGTCGAATCGACAAAAATACATGACGAGTTCTGTGTCCCATGTGCTGTTTCGTTAGGACTATTTAAAATCGTCGTGTTGGATGTTAGTAACATGATGTGCTGTTTGAGATCTCCAATTCAGCCTTACTGCCGGTGCTGGCGCTTCAGAAACAAAACTATAATAAATAAAAACATCTATTGAGACAATATATTCAGAAATGAAATCCAATTTCGCTACAAAACGGTTTTTTTCATCTTCAAATTATAACATAGATTGGATTCAGAATGCATTCCTATTGGCTAAAAAGTTGTTTTTAAGAGTATGATACATGGCCGTTTGTTAAATAATGATTCCTTCTATGTCCAAAACATATGGTTCACAGAAGAAAAACAAAATGTAATTTAAAACTTGTTGTCGACATATATAGAGGATATTACATGGTTGCGCGGAGATATGAAATTTATCTTCTCGTGTTCAAAACCGATATCTCACGAGTGAGCGCAGCGAACTCGTGAGATATCGGTTTTGAACACGAGAAGATAAATTTCATATCTCCAAGCAACCATGTAATATTCTGTTTATTATATAGACAAACTAACCGACTCAAAACAGACATGTATTCGTTGTGCATAGCCGTTTAGCTTTATCGTCTCAAAATTTCTGGTGTCACGTTACCTCGATTCTCTATAAGGCGGACACCGCTCTAAGACGGACAGTTGGAACCGGTCCCGACGGTGTTCGTCTTAGATAGAGTTGATTGTATTCTAATAACAATAGGAATGTTAAATTTCGGCTAGACATTTCTCATTTTATCTCTATTAAAGCTGTTATATTGGGACGCATGCTGCTATTAAAGGTAAAAGCAAAACTTAAATGTCTTACATTACAACTGTGATGTGATATTTGGTTTTATTTTATAAGGGCAATGTTTATATACCAAGTAAGAACAAAACGTGATTTGTGAGCACAAGGCTTATATACCAAGTAAGAACATACCGTCATTTGTGAGCACAAAGCTTATATACCAAGTAAGAACAAAACATCATTTGTGAGCACAAGGCTTATATACCAAGTAAGAACAAAACGTCATTTGTGGGCACAAGGCTTATATACCAAGTAAGAACAAAACGTCATTTTTGAGCGCAAGGCTTATATACCAAGTAAGAACAAAACGTCATTTGTGAGCGCAAGGTTTATATACCAAGTAAGAACAAAACGTCATTTGTGAGCGCAATGCTTATATACCAAGTAAGAACAAAACGTCATTTGTGAGCGCAATGCTTATATACCAAGTAAGAACAAAACGTCATTTGTGAGCGCAATGCTTATATGACAAGTAAGCGCAAAACGTCATTTGTGAGCGCAATGCTTATATACCAAGTAAGAACAAAACGTCATTTGTGAGCGCAATGCTTATATACCAAGTAAGAACAAAACGTCATTTGTGAGCGCAATGCTTATATACCAAGTAAGCGAAAAACGTCATTTGTGAGCGCAATGCTTATATACCAAGTAAGAACAAAACATCATTTGTGAGCGCAAGGCTTATATTCCAAGTAAGAAAAAAACATCATTTGTGGGCACAAGGCTTATATACCATGTAAGAACAAAACGTCATTTGTGAGCGCCATGCTTATATACCAAGTTAGAATAAAACGTCATTTGTGAGCGCAAGGCTTATATACCAAGTAGGAGCAAAACGTCATTTGTGAGCGCAAAGCTTATATACCAAGTAAGAACAAAACGTCATTTGTGAGCGCAAGGCTTATATACCAAGTTAGAATAAAACGTCATTTGTGAGCGCAAGGTTTATATACCAAGTAAGAACAAAACGTCATTTGTGAGCGCCATGCTTATATACCAAGTAAGAACAAAACGTCATTTGTGAGCGCAATGCTTATATACCAAGTAAGAACAAAACGTCATTTGTGAGCGCAATGCTTATATACCAAGTAAGAACAAAACGTCATTTGTGTGCGCAATGCTTATATACCAAGTAAGAACAAAACGTCATTTGTGAGCGCAATGCTTATATACCAAGTAAGAACAAAACGTCATTTGCGAGCGCAATGCTTATATACCAAGTAAGAACAATATACCATTTGTGAGCGCAAGGTTTATATACCAAGTAAGAACAATATACCATTTGTCAGCGCAAGGTTTATATATCAAGTAAGAACAAAAGGTCATTTGTGAGCGCAAGGTTTATATACCAAGTAAGAACAAAACGTCATTTGTGAGCGCAATGCTTATATACCAAGTAAGAACAAAACGTCATTTGTGAGCGCAAGGCTTATATACCAAGTAAGAACAAAACGTCATTTGTGAGCGCAAGGTTTATATACCAAGTAAGAACAAAACGTCATTTGTGAGAGCAAGGTTTATATACCAAGTAAGAACAAAACGTCATTTGTGAGCGCCATGCTTATATACCAAGTAAGAACAAAACGTCATTTGTGAGCGCAATGCTTATATACCAAGTAAGAACAAAACGTCATTTGTGAGCGCAATGCTTATATGACAAGTAAGAACAAAACGTCATTTGTGAGCGCAATGCTTATATACCAAGTAAGAACAAAACGTCATTTGTGAGCGCAATGCTTATATACCAAGTAAGAACAAAACGTCATTTGTGAGCGCAATGCTTATATACCAAGTAAGCAAAAAACGTCATTTGTGAGCGCAATGCTTATATACCAAGTAAGAACAAAACATCATTTGTGAGCGCAAGGCTTATATACCAAGTAAGAAAAAAACATCATTTGTGAGCGCAAGGCTTATATACCATGTAAGAACAAAACGTCATTTGTGAGCGCCATGCTTATATACCAAGTTAGAATAAAACGTCATTTGTGAGCACAAGGCTTATATACCAAGTAGGAACAAAACGTCATTTGTGAGCACAAAGCTTATATACCAAGTAAGAACAAAACGTCACTTGTGAGCGCAAGGCTTATATACCAAGTTAGAATAAAACGTCATTTGTGAGCGCAAGGTTTATATACCAAGTAAGAACAAAACGTCATTTGTGAGCGCCATGCTTATATACCAAGTAAGAACAAAACGTCATTTGTGAGCGCAATGCTTATATACCAAGTAAGAACAAAACGTCATTTGTGAGCGCAATGCTTATATACCAAGTAAGCACAAAACGTCATTTCTGAGCGCAATGCTTATATACCAAGTAAGAACAAAACGTCATTTGTGAGCGCAATGCTTATATACCAAGTAAGAACAAAACGTCATTTGCGAGCGCAATGCTTATATACCAAGTAAGAACAATATACCATTTGTGAGAGCAAGGTTTATATACCAAGTAAGCAATATACCATTTGTCAGCGCAAGGTTTATATATCAAGTAAGCACAAAAGGTCATTTCTGAGCGCAAGGTTTATATACCAAGTAAGAACAAAACGTCATTTGTGAGCGCAATGCTTATATACCAAGTAAGAACAAAACGTCATTTGAGAGCGCAAGGCTTATATACCAAGTAAGAACAAAACGTCATTTTTGAGCGCAAGGCTTATATACCAAGAAAGAACAAAACGTCATTTGTGAGCGCAAGGTTTATATACCAAGTAAGAACAAAACGTCATTTTTGAGCGCAAGGTTTATATACCAAGTAAGAACCAAACGTCATTTGTGAGCGCAAGGTTTATATACCAAGTAAGAACATAACATTATTTGTGAGCGCAAGGTTTATATACCAAGTAAGAACAAAACGTCATTTGTGAGCGCAAGGTTTATATACCAAGTAAGAACATAACGTCATTTGTGAGCGCAAGGTTTATATACCAAGTAAGAACAAAACGTCATTTGTGAGCGCAAGGTTTATATACCAAGTAAGAACAAAACGTCATTTGTGAGCGCAAGGTTTATATACCAAGTAAGAACAAAACGTCATTTGTGAACGCAATGCTTATATACCAAGTAAGAACAAAACGTCATTTTTGAGCGCAATGTTTATATACCAAGTAAGAATAAAACGTCATTTGTGAGCGCAAGGTTTATATACCAAGTAAGTACAAAACGTCATTTTTGAGCGCAAGGTTTATATACCAAGTAAGAGCAAAACGTCATTTGAAAGCGCAAGGCTTATATACCAAGTAAGAACTAAACGTCATTTGTGAGCGCAAGGCTTATATACCAAGTAAGAACAAAACGTCATTTGTGAGCGCAAGGTTTATATACCAAGTAAGAACAAAACGTCATTTGTGAGCGCAATGCTTATATACCAAGTAAGTACAAAACGTCATTTTAGAGCGCAAGGCTTATATACCAAGTAAGAACAAAACGTCATTTTTGAGTGCAAGGTTTATATACCAAGAAAGAACAAAACGTAATCTGTGAGCGCAAGGCTTATATACCAAGTAAGAACAAAACGTCATTTGTGAGCGCAAGGTTTATATACCAAGTAAGAACATAACGTTATTTGTGAGCGCAAGGTTTATATACCAAGTAAGAACAAAACGTCATTTTTGAGTGCAAGGTTTATATACCAAGTAAGAACATAACGTTATTTGTGAGCGCAAGGTTTATATACAAGTAAGAAAAAAAAGTCATTTGTGAGCGCAAGGCTTATATACCAAGTAAGAACAAAACGTCATTTGTGAGCGCAAGGTTTATATACCAAGTAAGAACAAAACGTCATTTGTGAACGCAATGCTTATATACCAAGTAAGAACAAAACGTCATTTGTGAGCGCAATGTTTATATACCAAGTAAGAATAAAACGTCATTTGTGAGCGCAAGGTTTATATACCAAGTAAGAACATAACGTCATTTTTGAGCGCAAGGCTTATATACCAAGTAAGAGCAAAACGTCATTTGTGAGCGCAAGGCTTATATACCAAGTAAGAACAAAACGTCATTTGTGAGCGCAAGGCTTATATACCAAGTAAGAACAAAACGTCATTTGTGAGCGCAATGCTTATATACCAAGTAAGAACAAAACGTCATTTGTGAGCGCAATGCTTATATACCAAGTAAGAACAAAACGTCATTTGTGAGCGCAATGCTTATATACCAAGTAAGAACAAAACGTCATTTGCGAGTGCAATGCTTATATACCAAGTAAGACAATATACCATTTGTGAGAGCAAGGTTTATATACCAAGTAAGAACAATATACCATTTGTGAGCGCAAGGTTTATATACCAAGTAAGAACAAAACGTCATTTGTGAGCGCAAGGTTTATATACCAAGTAAGAACAAAAAGTCATTTGTGAGCGCAATGCTTATATACCAAGTAAGAACAAAACGTCATTTGTGAGCGCAAGGCTTATATACCAAGTAAGAACAAAACGTCATTTTTGAGTGCAAGGTTTATATACCAAGAAAGAACAAAACGTCATTTGTGAGCACAAGGTTTATATACCAAGTAAGAACAAAACGTCATTTTTGAGCGCAAGGCTTATATACCAAGAAAGAACAAAACGTCATTTGTGAGAACAAGGTTTATATACCAAGTAAGAACAAAACGTCATTTGTGAGCGCAATGCTTATATACCAAGTAAGAACAAAACGTTATTTGTGAGCGCAAGGCTTATATACCAAGTAAGAACAAAGCGTCATTTGTGAGCGCAAGGCTTATATACCAAGTAAGAACAAAACGTCATTTGTGAGCGCAAGGCTTATATACCAAGTAAGAACAAAACATCATTTGTGAGCGCAATGCTTATATACCAAGTAAGAACAAAACGTCATTTGTAAGGGCAAGGCTTATATACCAAGTAAGAACAAAACATCATTTGTGAACACAAGGCTTATATACCAAGTAAGCACAAAACGTCATTTGCGAGCACAAGGCTTATATACCAAGTAAGAACAAAACGTCATTTGTGAGCGCAAGGCTTATATACCAAGTAAAAACATACCGTCATTTGTGAGCACAAAGCTTATATACCAAGTAAGAACAAAACATCATTTGTGAGCACAAGGCTTATATACCAAGTAAGAACAAAACGTCATTTGTGAGCGCAAGGTTTACATACCAAGTAAGAACAAAACGTCATTTGTGAGCGCAATGCTTATATACCAAGTAAGAACAAAACGTCATTTGTGAGCGCCATGCTTATATACCAAGTTAGAATAAAACGTCATTTGTGAGCACAAGGCTTATATACCAAGTAGGCGCAAAACGTCATTTGTGAGCGCAAAGCTTATATACCAAGTAAGAACAAAACGTCACTTGTGAGCGCAAGGCTTATATACAAAGTTAGAATAAAACGTCATTTGTGAGCGCAAGGTTTATATACCAAGTAAGAACAAAACGTCATTTGTGAGCGCAATGCTTATATACCAAGTAAGAACAAAACGTCATTTGTGAGCGCAAGGCTTATATACCAAGTAAGAACAAAACGTCATTTGTGAGCGCAAGGTTTATATACCAAGTAAGAACAAAACGTCATTTGTGAGCGCAATGCTTATATAGCAAGTAAGAACAAAACGTCATTTGTGAGCACAAGGCTTATATACCAAGTAAGAACAAAACGTCATTTGTGAGCACAATGCTTATATACCAAGTAAGAACAAAACGTCATTTGTGAGCGCAAGGCTTATATACCAAGTAAGAACAAAACGTCATTTTTGAGCGCAAGGTTTATATACCAAGTAAAAACAAAACGTCATTTGTGAGCACTAGGCTTATATACCAAGTAAGAACAAAACATCATTTGTGAGCGCAATGCTTATATACCAAGTAGGCGCAAGACGTCATTTGTGAGCGCAAGGTTTATATACCAAGTAAGAACAAAACGTCATTTGTGAGCGCAATGCTTATATACCAAGTAAGAACAAAACGTCATTTGTGAGCGCAATGCTTATATACCAAGTAAGAACAAAACGTCATTTGTGAGCGCAATGCTTATATAACAAGTAAGAACAAAACGTCATTTGTGAGCGCAATGCTTATATACCAAGTAAGAGCAAAACGTCATTTGTGAGCGCAATGCTTATATACCAAGTAAGAACAAAACGTCTTTTGTGAGCGCAATGCTTATATACCAAGTAAGAACAAAACGTCATTTGTGAGCGCAATGCTTATATACCAAGTAAGAACAAAACGTCATTTGTGAGCGCAATGCTTATATACCAAGTAAGAACAAAACGTCATTTGTGAGCGCAATGCTTATATACCAAGTAAGCACAAAACGTCATTTGTGAGCGCAATGCTTATATACCAAGTAAGAACAAAACGTCTTTTGTGAGCGCAATGCTTATATACCAAGTAAGAACAAAACGTCATTTGTGAGCGCAATGCTTATATACCAAGTAAGAGAAAAACGTCATTTGTGAGCGCAATGCTTATGTACCAAGTAAGAACAAAACGTCATTTGTGAGCGCAATGCTTATATACCAAGTAAGAACAAAACGTTATTTGTGAACGCAATGCTTATATTCCAAGTAAGAACAAAACGTCATTTGTGAGCGCAATGCTTATATACCAAGTAAGAACAAAACGTCATTTGTGAGCGCAAGGCTTATATACCAAGTAAGAACAAAACGTCATTTTTGAGCGCAAGGCTTATATACCAAGTAAGAACAAAACGTCATTTGTGAGCGCAAGGCTTATATACCAAGTAAGAACAAAACATCATTTGTGAGCGCAATGCTTATATACCAAGTAAGAACAAAACGTCATTTGTGAGCGCAATGCTTATATACCAAGTATGAACAAAACATCATTTGTGAACACAAGGCTTATATACCAAGTAAGCACAAAACGTTATTTGCGAGCGCAAGGCTTATATACCAAGTAAGAACAAAACGTGATTTGTGAGCGCAAGGCTTATATACCAAGTAAAAATATACCGTCATTTGTGAGCGCAAAGCTTATATACCAAGTAAGAACAAAGCATCATTTGTGGGCGCAAGGCTTATATACCAAGTAAGAACAAAACGTCATTTGTGAGCGCAAGGCTTATATACCAAGTAAGAACAAAACGTCATTTGTGAGCGCAATGCTTATATACCAAGTAAGAACAAAACGTCATTTGTGAGCGCCATGCTTATATACCAAGTTAGAATAAAACGTCATTTGTGAGCACAAGGCTTATATACCAAGTAGGAACAAAACGTCATTTGTGAGCGCAAAGCTTATATACCAAGTAAGAACAAAACGTCATTTGTGAGCGCAAGGCTTATATACAAAGTTAGAATAAAACGTCATTTGTGAGCGCAAGGCTTATATACCAAGTAAGAACAAAACGTCATTTGTGAGCGCAATGCTTATATACCAAGTAAGAACAAAACGTCATTTGTGAGCGCAAGGCTTATATACCAAGTAAGAACAAAACGTCATTTGTGAGCGCAAGGCTTATATACCAAGTAAGAACAAAACGTCATTTGTGAGCGCAATGCTTATATAGCAAGTAAGAACAAAACGTCATTTGCGAGCGCAAGGCTTATATACCAAGTAAGAACAAAACGTCATTTGTGAGCGCAATGCTTATATACCAAGTAAGAACAAAACGTCATTTGTGAGCGCAAGGCTTATATACCAAGTAAGAACAAAACGTCATTTTTGAGCGCAAGGTTTATATACCAACTAAAAACAAAACGTCATTTGTGAGCACTAGGCTTATATACCAAGTAAGAAAAAACATCATTTGTGAGCGCAATGCTTATATACCAAGTAGGCGCAAGACGTCATTTGTGAGCGCAAGGTTTATATACCAAGTAAGAACAAAACGTCATTTGTGAGCGCAATGCTTATATACCAAGTAAGAACAAAACGTCATTTGTGAGCGCAATGCTTATATACCAAGTAAGCGCAAAACGTCATTTGTGAGCGCAATGCTTATATAACAAGTAAGAACAAAACGTCAGTTGTGAGCGCAATGGTTATATACCAAGTAAGAACAAAACGTCATTTGTGAGCGCAATGCTTATATACCAAGTAAGAACAAAACGTCATTTGTGAGCGCAATGCTTATATACCAAGTAAGAACAAAACGTCTTTTGTGAGCGCAATGCTTATATACCAAGTAAGAGAAAAACGTCATTTGTGAGCGCAATGCTTATATACCAAGTAAGAACAAAACGTCATTTGTGAGCGCAATGCTTATATACCAAGTAAGAACAAAACGTCATTTGTGAGCGCAATGCTTATATACCAAGTAAGAACAAAACCTTATTTGTGAGCGCAATGCTTATATACCAAGTAAGACAATATACCATTTGTGAGCGCAAGGTTTTTATACCAAGTAAGAACAAAGGGTCATTTGTGAGCGCAAGGCTTATATACCAAGTAAGAACAAAACGTCATTTTTGAGCGCAAGGTTTATATTCCAAGTAAGAACAAAACGTCATTTGTGAGTGCAAGGTTTATATACCAACTAAGAATAAAACATCATTTGTGAGCACAAGGCTTATATACCAAGTAAGCACAAAACGTTATTTGTGAGCGCAAGGCTTATATACCAAGTAATAACAAAACGTCATTTGTGAGCGCAATGCTTATATACCAAGTAAGAACCAAACGTCATTTGTGAGCGCAAGGCTTATATACCAAGTAAGAACAAAACGTCATTTCTGAGTGCAAGGTTTATATACCAAGTAAAAACAAAACGCCATTTGTGAGCGCAAGGCTTATATACCAAGTAAGAAAAAAACATCATTTGTGAGCGCAATGCTTATATACCAAGTAGGCGCAAAACGTCATTTGTGAGCGCAAGGTTTATATATCAAGTAAGAACAAAACGTCATTTGTAAGCGCCATGCTTATATACCAAGTAAGAACAAAACGTCATTTGTGAGCGCAATGCTTATATACCAAGTAAGCGCAAAACGTCATTTGTGAGCGCAATGCTTATATAACAAGTAAGCGCAAAACGTCATTTGTGAGCGCAATGCTTATATACCAAGTAAGAACAAAACGTCATTTGTGAGCGCAATGCTTATATACCAAGTAAGCACAAAACATCATTTGTGAGCGCAATGCTTATATACCAAGTAAGAACAAATCGTCTTTTTTGAGCGCAATGCTTATATACCAAGTAAGAGCAAAACGTCATTTGTGAGCGCAATGCTTATATACCAAGTAAGCGAAAAACGTCATTTGTGAGCGCAATGCTTATATACCAAGTAAGAACAAAACGTCATTTGTGAGCGCAATGCTTATATACCAAGTAAGAACAAAACGTCATTTGTGAGCACAAGGCTTATATACCAAGTAAGAACAAAACATCATTTGTGAGCAAAAGGCTTGTATACCAAGTAAGCGCAAAACGTCATTTGTGAGCGCAATGCTTATATACCAAGTAAGAACAAAACGTCTTTTGTGAGCGCAATGCTTATATACCAAGTAAGAACAAAACGTCATTTGTGAGCGCAATGCTTATATACCAAGTAAGCAATATACCATTTGTGAGCGCAAGGTTTATATACCAAGTAAGAACAAAACGTCATTTGTGAGCGCAATGCTTATATACCAAGTAAGAACAAAACGTCATTTGTGAGCGCAATGCTTATATACCAAGTAAGAACAAAACGTCATTTGTGAGCGCAATGCTTATATACCAAGTAAGCAATATACCATTTGTGAGCGCAAGGTTTATATACCAAGTAAGCAATATACCATTTATGAGTGCAAGGTTTATATACCAAGTAAGAAAAAGACGTCATTTGTGAGCGCAAGGTTTATATACCAAGTAAGAACAAAACGTCATTTGTGAGCGCAAGGCTTATATACCAAGTAAGAAAAAAACATCATTTGTGAGCGCAATGCTTATATACCAAGTAAGAACAAAACATCATTTGTGAGCGCAAGGCTTATATTCCAAGTAAGAACAAAACGTCATTTGTGAGCGCAAGGCTTATATACCAAGTAAGAACAAAACGCCATTTGTGAGCGCAAGGCTTATATACCAAGTAAGAACAAAACGTCATTTGTGAGCGCAAGGCTTATATACCAAGTAAGAACAAAACGTTATTTGTGAGCGCAAGGCTTATATACCAAGTAAGAACAAAACATCATTTGTGAGCGCGAGGCTTATATACCAAGTAAGAACAAAACATCATTTGTGAGCGCAAGGCTTATATTCCAAGTAAGAACAAAACGTCATTTGCGAGCGCAATGCTTATATACCAAGTAAGCTTAAGAATAAAACGTCATTTGCGAGGGCAAGGCTTATATACCAAGTAAGAATAAAACGTCATTTGTGAGCGCAATGCTTTTATACCAAGTAAGAACAAAACGTCATTTGTGAGCGCAATGCTTATATACCAAGTAAGAACAAAACGTCATTTGTGAGCGCAAGGCTTATATACCAAGTAAGAACAAAACGTCATTTGTGAGCGCAAAGCTCATATACCAAGTAAGCAATATACCATTTGTACGCGCAAGGTTTTTATATCAATTAGCACAAAATATCATTTGTAGGCGCAAGGCTTATATATCAAGTACTGAGCACAAAACGTCATTTGTGAGCGCAAGACATATATTTTAATTAAGCACAAAACATCATTTGTAAGTGCAAGGCTTATATATCAAGTAAGCACAAAACGTCATTAGCGACCGCAAGGCTTATATATCAAGTAAGCACAAAACGCCATTTGCTAGGGCAAGTCTTTTATATCATGTTAGCTCAAAGCGTTATTTGTGGGTGCAAGGCAAGTTTATCAAGGAAGATTATAACATCATTTGTGAGCGCAAGGGTGGTATATCAATTAACCTAATAACGTCATTTGTGATCGAAAGAGTAATATATCAAGTATAAAGCTCAAAACGTCTGGCGCAGAGCGTGATCGTATATTTCAAGTAAGCTGAAGACGTCATTTGTGGGTGCATGGCAAAAGCAACATGAAGGGTACATTCGTCTCTTTTTAGTGCGCAGAAACTGTTACACGTAAACTAAAAACGTACTTTCGAGCTGAGGGTAGCGACATTAAAGAGTAGGTTAGAAAAGTCTTGTTTAAGCGCGCTGTTACTGTAACAAGGATGCTTAAAACGTCATTTTTTTGCTCCAGGCGATAAAACTAGGCTAGAAATGTTATTTGTAAGCTCATCAGTGGAAACTGTAACAAATAAGCAAAAAAAGGTCATTTGTGTGCACACTGCAAATATAACAAGCTACAACCATCATTTTGTGAGCGAAAGGAAAAGATAACAAGTAAGCACCAAACATCGTTTCTGAGAGCACGGCAGCAGTATAAAGTAAGCTAAAAACGTCATTTTGGAGCTCGCGGAAACTGTAACGAGTAAGCAAAAAACTTTGTTTGTTAGGCCATGCAAATAAAAGGAAACGCTAAAATCGTCATTTGTGAGCGCAAGAAAAAGACAACAATAAAAATGAAAACGTAAATTGTGAGCGCACGAAAACTGTGATATCTAAGCTGAAACCGCTATATGTAAGCGCAAGAAAAATACAAAAGTGTAAGCTTAAAACGTCATTTGTAAGCCCCTGGTGGGGGGGGGGGGTACTCCCATAAATTTCGGATAGGGGTGTGCCGCTAAGGTTCTTAAACCCTGACCCTATTTAAGGATAAAGAAAGCGAAAATTGATTTTTTAAGGCCCAAAACCGAAAATACCCTATTCAAGGGGAGGAGAAGCGTTCCGTGACGACCCAACCGTGCACGGCAGGACACAAATCTTTATAAAATCGCTTTTCTAATACCTGAAAAGAAAATTCAGTTTTAAGATACCTTTTTTTCGTTTAGCTGGGCGTTTATTTTAGTTAATAGAATTTAGGTACCCTATCTAAGGATCACACCGGGAACACATTGCCAAAAGGAGCAAAAATGATACCCTATTTAAGGAACGAGGACCTCAAAAACCATACCCTATCGGGCGGCACATACCTATATAGGCCACATATGGGAGTACCCCCCCCCCCCCCCCCCCCCCTCCCCCCCGCGGTGGTGAGCGCGCGGGAACAGTAAAATATGCTATACAATCCATTTGTAGGGCAGACCATCAGTAACGTAGAAACGTTCTTTTAACGCAAGTGGCAATTGTTATAAGTAATCTGAAACCGTTATATGTGAGTGCAAGGCAGATATATCTTGAAAGCTAAAAACGCCATTTGTGAGCGCATGAGAACAGTATCAAGATCGAAATAAACGTTCTTTTAACGCAAGCGGCAACTGTTATAAGTAATTTTGATACGTTATTTGGGAGCGCAAGGGGGTTGGGGGGGATGGGGCTGTATGATTTGGCGTCGGCAGAAATTTTTCCAATCGCTTGATTCACAAATAATTTTTCTTGGGGTACGTGTATGCATGCATGGTATTTTTTCGGCTGCACCTTTCTTCACTATTTTGTTTTTGTGGTTGAATGGGGTTGGAAAAGAAGGCATTACATTGTTAATCAAATTGTTAATACTTAATTGTAAAGTTGTAATACAGTGTAGCAACAGTCAACTCCCTCTCTTATAGACGTCTTAATATTACGGATACCCTGTTATTACGGACAGAAGTCACGTCCAGGCGAATAATATTTCTACTGAAAATAGCTCCTGCTACTTATGATTATCTCGATTTCAGAAACAAAATTGTGGTCTCGAAGGTTTCCGTTAAAGTGGAAGTTGACTGTATTTAGCACTGAAGGGAAAAACAGTGAGAGTAGACTGTTCACAGTCCCCCATTTTTCCGTGAAGTCGTAAAGATCGTTCGTTCAGTCTGACGGGCAGCCATCTTGGTTCACAAACGCGAGCGAAAACTGGGGAGAGTGCTAAAGCCCCGTGGGTGGGGCGGATCTGTACGACTTTACGGAAAAAAAAGATGGCGACCCGTCGGACTGAACGATCGATCTCTACGACTTTACGAAATAATAGGGGACTGTGAACAGTCTACAGTGAGAGGGGGACCCCGTCCCACTTATAAAAGGAGTCAGGCCTGTTCCTGGACTTTGCTCTCTTTCAAGCCATCATAGGACATCCATTGGCCCCATACAGATATCTTGCAGGTGTAGTTAAGGCTTGAGAAGAATGTGAGGGCATTGAGCTTGTATCTGAAATGAATGAATCAAATTATGTGTTATAGTAAAGAAGATACTATAAAGCGGGAAATTTATTGAGTAATACTCATATGAATGTCAACATTGCATCAAGGTGGTGTTTAGCTTTTTTTTTAGTAATTGTACCATTATTTAATGGTATTATTTAATGGTATTTCTAAATTACCTTTTTCCAAGGAATTGAATTAGCATAAGAAAGTCTTTTTCTGTAAGGCCACATTAGGTACACCAAAAGAAACAATGTTGCAGCATCTGGGAAGTGACGATTGCCGTATTTATTCGATAAAGCGCCCTGGGCGCTTTTTTAAATTTTTGGAATTTTAGAGTGGGCGCTCATTCGAGTTGGGCGCTATTCGAGGCTGGGCGCTATTAATTTCACCATTTCAGCAAGAGTAGTAATGCAACAAAACAACAAAAAAACAAACCTGATATGACCAAAGAGATTTTAACTGTTCACTGAAGCTTTCTGTAAAATACTAACAAAACTCGGTCTTCGGGGAAGTCTCTTATTAATACTAAGTCGATCTCAATTTCATTGATACTCCTCTTGTGCACTTCAGTTTCTTGGGGGGAGGGGGTGGGCGCTTATTAACTTTTCCTACCTTCAGGGTGGGCGCTTATTCGAAGTGGGCGCTTATTCGAGGTTGGGCACTTAAACGAATAAATGCGGTACTTTGGGCCCTCATGATCAGACCATCACAGTATGCACGCTAAACCAGCCTGGGCATAGGAATGGATTTAGAAATATATTATTGTCATATTGGGTGAATGAAGAATTAAAAAATTGCTTACATATTTCCACCACGACCACCATTCACTGTTGTTGTCCGAAAATAAAAAGGTGCACCAGGGGGTACTACTTGTCCAGTTAACCGTGGCTGCATTTCGTCTGTTTGCCACACACACACTTTTTCTGAAGTCAGAAAACAGAACAGCCAAACCACCTAACCCAATTTCACTGACCCGCTGCGCTAACGGTTAAAATAACCACAAGTAGAATGCTAATATTCTATAACGACACCATCATGATTCTAAATAGCAAAAATGACATAAAACAAAGTTGCACCTTGCTCTTCCATTTTGCACCTGAGGCAAACACGTTAAAGAAAAACATAATTAGATTATCATAGATAAATGCATTGAAATAATATAATGTTACGTGGCTCTAATGATTGTAAATGTTAAAACTCTTGATGCCATCACTGTAAACCTCACTGTGATTAGTGAAATACAAACTGCCAAACGATAGAACAAAGAAGCTGGTAATGACAACAATTACTTTATATAATTTCATCTTGGAAGGTCCAACATACCAGAGATTTAAAACCATGACTCCATTTCCAGGCGGGACAATCTTGCTTGCTTCGTGATTCTCATTATCATGGTTGTTATTAAACAAAAAAACAAAGATTGTTAGAAACAGTCCAGAACTAACTACAATTTTTGTAAAGTTATATTCACTTTCTACTAAAGCTTGTCATAAAAGATCATCTACTACACGTGGAATGTATCTGACATAATTAACTAATATATATCACGCTAAAATGTTACTGTTTCCAAAAAAGACGCAACAATTAAACCAGGAGAAGAGTCGTTGTCATTTGTTAAACAACGCTAAAGAACACTTACAATGTCTGTTTTTTCCTTACTAAGAACCAAAAAGACGGAGATCGACTTCTATTGCTGATCAGTTGACGAATCAGGTAAACACGTGAAATACCAACTGAAATGAGCCTTGAAAAAACGTGTTATATTTGGGGAACCTGACAACTTTCACCTGAGCGCACAACATGACTGGGAAATTTGAATCAAACAAGTGCACACAAACCCTTGCATGGGATACTGGTGATCAGGAATTTTGGACTTGATCCCATCACTTAAACCTCAGGTTTGAATACAAACTGCCAGTAATTTAGTTAATTGACATTAACAGAGAGAACAAAGAAGCTAGTAATGACAACAATTACTTTAGATAAATTTATCTTGGAAGGTCCAACATACCAGAGATTTAAACCATGACTTTATTTCCAGACGGGGCAATCTTGTTTGCCGTGATTCTCATTACCATGGTTGTTATTCCACACAAAAAAACAAAGATTGTTAGAAACAGTCTACAACTAACTACATAAAAGATCATACACATGGAATGTATCTGACATACTTAACTAATATATACCACGCTCATGGTGCTGTTTTCAAAAAAAAAACACGCAACATCAGAAAGTCCCTTGTAACACAGCGGAAGGTTTGATCTTTTCCTTACTAAGAATAAACGGAGATCGATTGTATCTGACAGTTGAGACAGATAAACACGGAAATACCAGCTAAAAAGAGGCTCGGATGGAACTTAAAATGACCTAGAGAATGTTTTTTTGAGGAACTTGAAAAATTTAACCTGAGCGGACAACATGACTGGGAAATTTGGTTTATACAAGTGCACACAAACTCTTGCCTGGGATACTGGTGATCAGGAATTTTGGACTCTCATCGACTCTCATTTAAACCAAGCGGTTTTCATATAACCTACTATAATCATCGAGCCCAAAAAAACGCAGCCGAAGAAAACCTTCGGTGATTTTACCAAATATCCACGAAAAGTGTTGCATGAACCAGGATCAGCCAAATCACCTAACCCTATTTCACTAACCTGCAGTGTGCTTACGACTAAAAAAAAACAAGGAGAATGCGAATATCGTCTTGTACTGCTGGTCAATTGACGAATCAAGTAACTGCATGAAATACCAACGGAAACGAGAACTCCGACGGAAATTAAAATGGCCGATAGAAAACGTGTTATCTTTGAGGAACTTGAGAACTTTCACCTGTGCGGTCAAAATGACTGGAAAATTTGGATCACACAAGTGCACACAAACCCTTGCATGGGATACTGGTGATCAGGAATTTTGGACTCTCATCAACTCTCATTTAAACCAAGCGGGTTTTCATATAACCTACTATAATCATCGAGCCCAAAAAACGCAGCCGAAGAGAACCTTCGGTGATTTTACCAAATATCCACGAAGAGTTTTGCATGAACCAGGATCAGCCAAATCACCTAACCCTATTTCACTGACCTGCCGCGCTTACGACTAAAAAAACAAGGAGAATGCGAAGATCGACTAGTATTGCTGGTCACTCAGTCGACGAATGAAGTAATTGCATGAAATACCAACGGAAATAAGAACTCCAACGGAAATCAAAATGAGATAGAGAAACTTGCAATCTTTTTAAAGCTTGAGGACGTCTACGTGAAGCGGTCAACAAAACCTTGAACTTTGTCTTAGACAGGTGCAAACATAGCATAGGATACTGGTGATCAGGAATTTTGGACTCTCATCGACTCTCATCTAAACCAAGCGGTTTTCATATAACTAAATATAATCATCGAGCCCAAAAAACGCAGCCAAAGAGAACCTTCGGTGATTTTACCAAATATCCAGGAAGAGTGTTGCATGAACCAGGATCAACCAAATCACCTAACCTTATTTCACTGACCTGCCGGGCCTACGACTAAAAAAACAAGGAGAATGCGAAAATCGAATTGTACTGCGCATACTGATCATTTGGCGAATCAAGTAATCGCATGCATACTAGGCACAAATAGATTGTGCTCGGCAACTTTTGAGCAACTTTTAGCGTTTTGAGCAACTTTTTGTAGTACCAGCAACGTAGGGCAACTTTTGCCTTTCTTGGCAACTTTTGAGCAACAAATTGATATAAAAGCGATCCAAACCATAAAAGGTCGTTTCATTGTGAAGGATTTTCATCTTTTATTTTTATTTTTATTATTTTTATGTTTTATCTATTTTTGAAGTTATGTTGAGTTTAACGAGTACATTGATTGCAACAAAGTATTTATATTTCTCATATAACAATGGCTTTTTGGCCTCTTTTCATAAGAAGCCAGAGCCCGATTCTTATTGCACGCACCAGGGACCCCTTTTCGTCATGGAAACGAAGACGCTTTGAGCTCAAGTAACTAATCCCTAATTAGTTTCACACATTCCTTTGCGCACCAAGAGTGTGTACACTAATCCAATCTGTCAGATCATCTGTCAGCGTTGTCCATTTCACCAAAGATCAGTTTTCGCGGCAGATATGAATTTGGAAACCACGAACATGATCAATTTACTTTATTTTCGTCCGCGACAATGTGTCGATACTAAGAATCTCCGCCATGTTAGTTCGTATTTTTTCGCCATTGCTTGTCGTAAAAACGAAATGGTACACCTTGAGCGATCATTTGTGCTGCAAAGAACCAAGAAAGTTCGAGAAAACAGTGTGTTTACCCTGTTCACCGACGAAATTCGGCGATTAAAGTTCGAAGATCTACGCGACTAAAATGGCGGGCATGTACCAGAGTGGTTTGGCAGACGAAGCTGGAGAGGTCCGGAGAATATTATGTGAGGACGTCTTTCGCAGTGCTAGCCGGAGATTCCGCTCGAAGAAATATTTCTGAAGTCGAATATTTTCGATCGAATGGATTTTTATTACTGATTAAAATGCGCCATAAACAGATAAATATGCGAGTCGACGTCTTGGACCACAAATCAAGTTCCGAAGACCGAACTGTTGACGCGGAAGACCAGGATTCCTCAAAATCGTGTCCATTGATCGAAGAGGAGGAAACATCTTCGGTACAAACAAAAAACTTGAATGAAATTTGTTGCCCGTCAAGCACAAGAAGCCCGCCAAGAACAAACAGCGCGCCAAAATGCTCGACGCTAACCACCGCCACAACTTAATAACGTCCCAGACCATTCTACTGCTTCTTCCTTTCAAGATCACCTCGAAGTCGGACTTATCAATTTCAGATTTTGCAAATGCAAGTTGTGCCCCAGCGACGAAGAAAAGGAGAATACGACTGAAAGTGGAAACTATCTTGAGCCGATGTCGAGAAATTATGCAAAGGTCGTGGGGAGCCATCGGGCGAATTGATTACCCTTTCTATTACAGTGGATGGAAGAAAACATACTGTGAAGTTTAAAGGTGAATTAATACTCAAGGTTTGTTAGAATCCATCGATAGGAAAAAATGTGACCAAAGTGTTATTAGGAATTAAGGGTTTCCTCTCCCTAGTATTATAAGTATTATAAATAATATTATAAAAAAGGACTTAAAAAAATTAGGAATTAAAGGGTTTCCTCTCCCTAGTATTATAAGTATTATAAATAATATTATAAAAAAGGACTTAAAAAATCGTTTAAAACTGTTCGAAGTGTTATTAGGAATTTAGGGGTTCCTTTCCCTCTGAAGTTTTCAGGCGGCGCGCCCAAGCTTCTTTGGTGACGAAATCGACTTATTTTAATGTTTAAAGTATTCTAAGAAAAGGACTTAAAAATCGTTGAAAACATCTGAAATTGTTTGAAGTATTTTTTTAGGAATTTAGGGGTTTCCTCTCCCTCTGAAGTTTTCAGGCGGCGCGCCCAAGCTTCTTTGGTGACGAAATCCACTTATTTTAATTTAATGTTTAAAGTATTCTAAAAAAGGACTTAAAAATTGTTTAAACATCTGAAATTGTTTGAAGTATTTTTTAGGAATTAGGGGTTTCCTCTCCCTCTGAAGTTTTCAGGCGGCGCGCCCAAGCTTCTTTGGTGACGAAATCCACTTATTGTAATGTTTAAAGTATTCTAAAAAAGGACTTAAAAGTTCGTTTTAAACATCTGAAATTGTTTGAAGTATTTTTTAGGAATTTAGGGGTTTCCTCTCCCTCTGAAGTTTTCAGGCGGCGCGCCCAAGCTTCTTTGGTGACGAAATCCACTTATTTTAATGTTTAAAGTATTCTAAAAAAGGACTTAAAAATTGTTGAAAACATCTGAAATTGTTTGAAGTATTATTAAGAATTTAGGGGTTTCCTCTCCCTCTGAAGTTTTCAGGCGGCGCGCCCAAGCTTCTTTGGTGACGAAATCCACTTATTTTAATGTTTAAAGTATTCTAAAAAAAGGACTTTAAATTGTTTAAAACATCTGAAATTGTTTAATTTGAAGTATTATTAAGAATTTAGGGGTTTCCTCTCCCTCTGAAGTTTTCAGGCGGCGCGCCCAAGCTTCTTTGGTGACGAAATCCACTTATTTTAATGTTTAAAGTATTCTAAAAAAGGACTTTAAATTGTTTAAAACATCTGAAATTGTTTAATTTGAAGTATTATTAGGAATTTAGGGGTTTCCTCTCCCTCTGAAGTTTTCAGGCGGCGCGCCCAAGCTTCTTTGGTGACGAAATCCACTTATTTTAATGTTTAAAGTATTCTAAAAAAAGGACTTTAAATTGTTTAAAACATCTGAAATTGTTTAATTTGAAGTATTATTAAGAATTTAGGGGTTTCCTCTCCCTCTGAAGTTTTCAGGCGGCGCGCCCAAGCTTCTTTGGTGACGAAATCCACTTATTTTAATGTTTAAAGTATTCTAAAAAGGTTTTCCAAAACTCGTAACTAACAGTAGTAATAACCTGAAGCTTAAACGTTTTTTTTTTTTTACTATTAACTTTTAATGAGTTAATTTACATGACGGCCTTTTCTATCAAGAATCTTATTGCCGGTTTTCCATGGTTCCTTTTACGGGAAAAGATCAGGCTACCAAATCCATTCAATTTCTCGCGTGTTTTGTTTTTCCTCGACCGATTTCCAATAATGCCTTGTAATCAGCTCTCTTAACAGGTTGAACTTTGACGCTTTAGTAGCTACGATTTGTAAAAGCTTCAAGGTCATCCACTGGGTCCTGACTCTCCACACCTTCAACTTCTTCTCTACCATTTAAGAGTAATGACTGCTTCAACCTCAATAGGCCATCAGAAAAAGGTAGCGATGTTGATAATCCGATAAGAGAGGTTATGATCTTTGCCCTTCTTTAATGGACTTCGGAAAAGTGGTAAAATGAAAAAGCTTTCCCCCACATCGCGCATGAGGTACATAGCGGGGAAAGGCAAACCCATCAAGTGACGTTTATCTGATACCTGTGGAGCACTGATATCACGAGCATTAGAAGTTGGAAGGTTTGACTGACATCCTTGCCATCAAGAACATTGCTAAAAACTACCTTGCGACCAATCCGAAAACGTCCGAAGCTGACCGAAGACTTGCAAAAGACCATTGAACTGATGAAGCTCTTGTATTAATTTTTAAATCGGCTTTGTGGTTTTCTCCGCCAAATTCTCTCGGCCATTTTATATTTCCGTCGGCAAATCGATCGGAAGCGCAAAATAGAAAATATCACGAGTCGCGCATAAAATTAATTTTAGTGTCCGTGTATATGCAAATCGACTAAAAGCCCGTTTACACAGTGCGACTGATTTGTCCGCTCGATTTGGCCCAGATTTGATTAGAAAATAAGACTGCAGTTAAAAAAGGGCCGAGTTTTCAAAATCTTTGCAGTGTCACAGATTTAAGAAATCAAGCCGATTTTCATTCCATTTAAATAGGAAAAGAAAATCGAACCAACGAATCGCAGTTAATTGCTTCAAAAAGCAAATCAGTCCGACAAATCGTATCGTATAATGCGTAGCTGTTCTTTCACTCGCTGTTATAGTTATTATGATTTAACAGGATATTTTCTTGAGGTTGAAAGAAAAGTAATTAAAACTTTAAGTGTTGACAGCTACAAGACATGTTTCAAGCTCTCTTGGTAAATATATCGTCTTCGCTCGAAACAATAGATTCACACCAAGCGTGTTGCTAATCCCCCACAAATATTTCTGGAACTCGGCCGTTCAACGGCGCCTTATGCAATAAGAAGCAACCTCTGGCTTGTTTTGATGATTGTAAGAATATTTAATGAAAATGTTTAAATGGCAACAAACAACCAAACACGTTTTGAGTATTTATCTAAAACAAAACGACCCTAGTGAGCAAGCAACTTTTCTAAATTTTGGTGGCAACTTTTTGATATTTGAGCAACTTTAGAGCAACTTTTGGGTATATTGTGAAGCAACTTTTCCTGAATTTACTAGCACAATCTATTCATCCCTAATGCATACCAACGGAAATGAGAACTCCGACGGAAACCAAAATGGCATAAAGAAAAATA
Source organism: Oculina patagonica (assembly GCF_052425735.1). Classification (NCBI taxonomy): domain Eukaryota; kingdom Metazoa; phylum Cnidaria; class Anthozoa; order Scleractinia; family Oculinidae; genus Oculina; species Oculina patagonica. The sequence goes on from NC_135766.1 coordinate 11,333,163, forward strand.
ACAGACTTTTTAAAGCTTCAGTACGTTTACGTGAACCGCCCAACAACACCTTGAACTTTGGCTTACACAGGTGCACACAAACCCTTGCATGGGATACTGGTGATCAGGAATTTTGGACTCTCATCGACTCTCATTTAAACCAAGCGGTTTTCATATTACCAAATCTAATCATCGAGCCCAAACATCGCAGCCGAAGAGAACCTTCGGTGATTTTACCAAATATCCAGGAAGAGTGTTGCATGAACAGTCAAACCACCTTACCCTATTTCACTGACCTGCTGTGCTTACGACTTAAAAAAGAAGTGTACGAAGATCGAATTGTACTGCTGGTCAGTTGACGAATCAAGTAATTGCGTTAAACACCGCCGACGGAAAAGAGAACTCCGACGAACATCAAAATGACCGAAAGAAAACTTTTGGCAACCGAAGTACTTTCACCTGAATCGGTCAACATGACTGCGAAATTTTGGTCTAATACGTGAAAAACAAACTTTAGTATGAGATATTACTGGCGATCAGAAATTTTGGACTCTCATCAACCCTCATGTTAGCCAAGTGGTTTACATATACCAAATATAATCATCAATTAACAGCAATGTATAAGGACACCATCATAATTCTAAATACCAAAATAAAGGCATTCTCTAAATAATGAATGTTGCCTTTACAAATATCAATGACTCCTACCTGTAAATGTTAAGATCATTTGAAGGTTAAACCGACATCTCAAAAACGGTTACACCCTTGCTCTTCCATCTTGCTGCAGGCAAACACCTTTAGGTCAAACATAATTAATACAATTTCATTAATTATCATGGATACATTCGTTGAGATAATATAACATGATGTGAATGTAAAGATTTTAAATGTTAAAACTCTTGAGGCCATCACTGTAAACCTCATTGTTAGTTACTGAAATACAAACTGCCAGTAATTTAGTTAATTGACATTAAAAGAGAGAACAAAGAAGCTAGTAATGACAACAATTACTTTAGATAAATTTATCTTGGAAGGTCCAACATACCAGAGATTTAAACCATGACTTTATTTCCAGACGGGACAATCTTGTTTGCTTCGTGATTCTCATTACCATGGTTGTTATTCCACAAAAAAAAAACAAAGATTGTTATAAACAGTCTACGACTGACTACAGTTTTGGTACAGTGAAATTCACTTTCTACTAAAGCTTGTCATAAAAGATCATACACATGGAATGTATCTGACATAATTAACTAATATATACCACGCTAATGTTGCTGTTTCCAAAAAAGACGCAACAATTTAACCAGGAGAAGAGTCGTTGTCATTTGTTAAACAACACCGAACAACACTTTGAATGTCTGTTTTTTTTTCGCAACCTAGAATAAAAAAGACGGAGACCGACTTGTATCGCTGATCAGTTGACGAATCAGGTAAACACGTAAAATACCAACTAAAACGGGGTCTCGGATGATATGACTGGGAAAATTGGCTTTTAACAAACAGGTGAAAACAAACCCTTGCATGGGATACTGGTGATCAGGAATTTTGGACTCTCATCGACTCTCATTTAAACCAAGCGGTTTTCATATAACAACAAATACTCAGCGAGCCAAAAAAACGCAGCCGAAGAGAACCTTCGGTGATTTTACCAAATATCCACGAAGACTATTGCATGAACCAGGATCAACCAAACCACCTAACCCTGATTTCACCGAACTGCCGTGCTTACGACTAAAAAAACAAGGAGAATGCGAAGATCAACTTGTACTGCTGGTCAGTTGACGAATCAACTAAATGCATGAAATACCAACGGAAATGAAAACTCAGACGGAAATCAAAATGGCCGATAGAAAACTTGCAAGCTTTGAAAAGCTTGAGGACGTTTACGTGAAGCGGTCAACAAAACTTGAACTTTGTCTTAGACAGGTGCACACAAACCCTACCATAGGATACTGGTGATCAGGAATTTTGGAGTCTCATCGACTCTCATTTAAACCAAGCGGTTTTCATATAACCAAATATAATCATCGAGCCCAAAAAACGCAGCCGAAGAGAACCTTCGGTGATTTTACCAAATATCCAGGAAGAGTGTTGCATGAACCAGGAACAGCCAAACCACCTAACCCTGATTTCACTGACCTACCGTGCTTACGACTAAAAAAAACAAGAAGAATTCGAAAATCGACTTGTACTGCTGGTTAGTTGACCAATCAAGTAATTTCATGAAATACCAACGGAAATGAGAACTCCCGGCGACGGTTCAAATCAAAATGGACTAGAGAAAACTTGCAATCTTTTTTAGGCCTGAGGACGTTTACGTGAAGCAGTCAACAAAACCTTGAACTATAGCTGAAACAGGTGCAAACAAACCCTTGCATGGGATACTGGTGATCAGGAATTTCGGACTCTCATCGACTCTCATTTAAACCAAGCGGTTTTTATATAACCTACTTTAATCATCGAGTCCAAAAAACGCAGCCGAAGAGAACCTTCTGTGATTTTACCAAATATCCACGAAGAGTATTGCATGAACCAGGATCAACCAAACCACCTAACCCTATTTTACTGACCTGCAGGGCCTACGACTGAAAAAAACAAGAAGAATGCGAAGATCGACTTGTACTGCTAGTCAGTTGACGAATCAAGTAATCGCATCAAATATCAACGGAAATGAGAACTTTGACGGAAATCCAAATGGCCTAGAGAAAAGGTGCAAACTTTTTTAAGCTTGAGGACGTTTACGTGAGGCGGTCAACAAAACCTTGAACTTTGGCTTAAACAGGTGCAAACAAACCCTTGCATGGGATACTGGTGATCAGGAAAATTGGACTCTCATCGACTCTCATTTAAACCAAGCGGTTTTTACAAAACTATAATCATCGAGCCCAAAAAACGCAGCCGAAGAGAACCTTCGGTGATTTTACCAAATATCCACGAAGAGTATTGCATGAACCAGGTGTTTCACTCAGGGGACCTGCTGTGCTTGCGACTTAAAAAAAGGAGTATACGAACATCGACTTGTACTGCTGGTCAGTTGACGAATCATGTAATTTCATGAAATATAAACGGAAAAGAGAACTCCGACAAACATCAAAATTACCGAGAGAAAATTTGTTAACTTTTTGCAACCGAAGAACTTTCACCTGAAGCGCTCAACATGACTGTGAAATTTGGGTCAAATACAACTATAGGTGAAAACGACAAACGTTTGTATGGAATATTACTGGTGATCAGGAATTTTGGACTCTTATCAACCCTCATGTTAACCCGAGTGTTTTCATATACTAAATATAATCATCCATTAACAATGTATAAGGACACCATCATAATTCTAAATAACAAAATAAAGCCATTATATGTTGCTGTTAACAAATATTAATGACTCTTACCTGTAAACGTTAAGCTCACTTGAAGGTCAAAAAAGCATCTCAAAAAAGTCAGTGCTCCTTTGCTCTTCCATCTTGCAGCAGGTAAACACCTTTAGGTCAAACATAATAAATACAATTTCAAATTTAATTATTATGGTTATATTCTTTGAGATAATATAACAAGATGTGACTGTAATGATTGTAAATGTTAAAACTCTTGATGCCGTCACTGTAAACCTCATTGTACGTTACTGAAATACAAATTGCCAGTAATTTAGTTAATTGACATTAACAGAGAGAACAAAGAAGCTAGTAATGACAACAATTACTTTAGATAAATTTATCTTGGAAGGTCCAACATACCAGAGATTTAAACCATGACTTTATTTCCAGACGGGACAATCTTGTTTGCTCCGTGATTCTCATTACCATGGTTGTTATTCCACACAAAAAAACAAAGATTGTTAGAAAGTCTAGAACTAAGTACAGTTTTGGTACAGTTATATTCACTCTCTACTAAAGCTTGTCATAAACGATCATCTACTACACATGGAATGTATCTGACCTACCGTACTTAACTAATATATACCACGCTAATGTTACTGTTTCCAAAAAAAAACACGCAACAATTTAACCAGGAGAAGAGTCATTTCCACTTGCTAAACAACACTGAATCGAAGAACGCTTTGAATGTCTGTTTTATCCTTACTAAGAATTAAAAAGACGGAGATCGACTTGTATTGCTGATCAGTTGACGAATCAGGTAAACACGTGAAATACAGCTAAAAAGAGGTCTCGGATGGAACTTAAAATGACCTAGAGAAAACGTGTTATTTTCGAGGAAATTGAAACATTTCACCTGAGCGGACAACATGACTGGGAAATTTGGTTTATACAAGTGCACACAAACTCTTGCCTGGGATACTGGTGATCAGGAATTCTGGACTCTCATCGACTCTCATTTAAACCAAGCGGTTTTTATATAACCAAATATAATCATCGAGCCCAAAAAACGCAGCCAAAGAAAACCTTCGGTGATTTTTACCAAATATCCAGGAAGAGTGTTGCATGAACCAGGATCAACCAAATCACCTAACCCTATTTTACTGACCTGCCGGGCCTACAACTAAAAAAAAAAACAAGAAGAATGCGAAGATCGACTTGTACTGCTGGTCAGTTGACGAATCAAGTAATTGCATCAAATATCAACGGAAATGAGAACTTTGACGGAAATCAGAATGGCCTTGAGAAAACGTGCAAACTTTTTTAAGCTTGAGGACGTTCACCGATCAGGCGGTCAACAAAACCTTGAACTTTGGCTTAACAAGCGCACACAAACCCTTGCATGGGATACTGGTGATTAGGAATTTTGGACTCTCATCGACTCTCATTTAAACCAAGCGGTTTTTTACAAAACTATAATCACCGAGCCCAAAAAACGCAGCCGAAGAGAACCTTCAGTGATTTTACCAAATATCCAGGAAGAGTGTTGCATGAACCAGGAACAGTCAAACCACCTAACCCTGTTTCACTCAGGGGACCTGCTGTGCTTACGACTTAAAAACAAGGAGAATGCGAAGATCGACTACTACTGCTGGTCAGTTGACAAATCAAAAAATTGCGTGAAAATACCAACGGAAAAGAGAACTCCGACGGAAAGAGAAATGGCGAAGAGAACACTTGCAATCTTTTTAAAGCTTGAGAGCGTTTACGTGAAGCGGTCGACAAAACCTTGAACTTTGGCTTAAACAGGTGCACACAAACCCTTGCATGAGATACTGGTGATCAGGAATTTTGGACTCTCATCGACTCTCATTTAAACCAAGCGGTTTTCATATAATTTACTATAATCATCGAGTCCAAAAAACGCAGCCGAAGAGAACCTTCGGTGATTTTACCAAATATCCAGGAAAAGTGTTGCATGAACCAGGATCAACCAAACCACCTAACCCTATTTCACTGACCTGCTGTGCTTACGACTAAAAAAACAAGGAGAATGCGAAGATCGACTTGTACTGCTGGTCAGTTGACGAATCATGAACTTTCATGAAATATAAACGGAAAAGAGAACTCCGACAAACATCAAAATGACCGAGAGAAAATTTGTTATCTTTTGGCAACCGAAGAACTTTCACCTGAAGCGCTCAACATGACTGTGAAATTTGGGTCAAATACAACTGTAGGTGAAAACGGCAAGCGTTTGTATGGAATATTACTGGTGATCAGGAATTTTGGACTCTTATCGACCCTCATGTCAACCAAGTGTTTTCATATACTAAATATAATCATTCATTAACAATGTATAAGGACACTATCATAATTCTAAATACCAAAATAAAGCCATTATATGTTGCTGTTAACAAATATTAATGACTCTTACCTGTAAACGTTAAGCTCACTTGAAGGTCAAAAAAGCATCTCAAAAAAGTCAGTGCTCCTTTGCTCTTCCATCTTGCAGCAGGTAAACACCGTTAGGTCAAACATAATAAATACAATTTCAAATTTAATCAAAACTATAACAAAATTCTCGAACGTGATTGGTTATCAGCAGCCCGATTTGAGCACTAATAGGACAGTGTACGCGTCATGCTTGTAATTGGACAGTGTAATAGGACAGTTTACGCGTCATGCCTGTGTAATTGGACAGTACGCGTCATTTTGCGCGCGCTGTTGTTGTGCATTTCGTGGAGTAGACTGTTATGTTTTTCAATATTTATAAAGGAGTTTAACCATTAACCAAAGATTAGTTAAATTTGTTTCTCAAATTTTGTCATAGTTTTGATTAATTGGTAACAGGACTTCGTGTCATCCAATTCTGTCTGTAATCATGCTCGTGATTAAACAAATCGGACTCCCGCTTCGCGGTCGTCCGATTTTGTTAATCACTCGTATGATTACAGACCGAATTGGACTCCACTCAGTCCTATTACCATTATTAATTATTATGGTTATATTTTTTGAGATAATATAACAAGATGTGACTGTAATGATTGTAAATGTTAAAACTCTTGATGCCGTCACTGTAAACCTCATTGTACGTTACTGAAATACAAATTGCCAGTAATTTAGTTAATTGACATTAACAGAGAGAACAAAGAAGCTAGTAATGACAACAATTACTTTAGATAAATTTATCTTGGAAGGTCCAACATACCAGAGATTTAAACCATGACTTTATTTCCAGACGGGACAATCTTGTTTGCTCCGTGATTCTCATTACCATGGTTGTTATTCCACACAAAAAAACAAAGATTGTTAGAAAGTCTAGAACTAAGTACAGTTTTGGTACAGTTATATTCAGTCACTACTAAAGCTTGTCATAAACGGTCATCTACTACACATGGAATGTATCTGACATACTTAACTAATATATACCACGCTAATGTTACTGATTCCAAAAAAAAAACACGCAACAATTTAACCAGGAGAAGAGTCATTTCCACTTGCTAAACAACACTGAATCGAAGAACGCTTTGAATGTCTGTTTTATTCTTACTAAGAATTAAAAAGACGGAGATCGACTTGTATTGCTGATCAGTTGACGAATCAGGTAAACACGTGAAATACAGCTAAAAAGAGGTCTCGGATGGAACTTAAAATGACCTAGAGAAAACGTGTTATTTTCGAGGAAATTGAAAAATTTCACCTGAGCGGACAACATGACTGGGAAATTTGGTTTATACAAGTGCACACAAACTCTTGCCTGGGATACTGGTGATCAGGAATTCTGGACTCTCATCGACTCTCATTTAAACCAAGCGGTTTTTACAAAACTATAATCATCGAGCCCAAAACAACGCAGCCGAAGAGAACCTTCGGTGATTTTACCAAATATCCAGGAAGAGTGTTGCATGAACCAGGATCAACCAAATCACCTAACCCTATTTTACTGACCTGCCGGGCCTACAACTAAAAAAAAAAACAAGAAGAATGCGAAGATCGACTTGTACTGCTGGTCAGTTGACGAATCAAGTAATTGCATCAAATATCAACGGAAATGAGAACTTTGACGGAAATCAGAATGGCCTTGAGAAAACGTGCAAACTTTTTTAAGCTTGAGGAATTTCACCGATCAGGCGGTCGACAAAACCTTGAACTTTGGCTTAACAAGCGCACACAAACCCTTGCATGGGATACTGGTGATCAGGAATTTTGGACTCTCATCGACTCTCATTTAAACCAAGCGGTTTTTTACAAAACTATAATCACCGAGCCCAAAAAACGCAGCCGAAGAGAACCTTCGGTGATTTTACCAAATATCCAGGAAGAGTGTTGCATGAACCAGGAACAGCCAAACCACCTAACCCTGTTTCACTCAGGGGACCTGCTGTGTTTACGATTTAAAAACAAGGAGAATGCGAAGATCGACTACTACTGCTGGTCAGTTGACAAATCAAAAAATTGCGTGAAAATACCAACGGAAAAGAGAACTCCGACGGAAAGAGAAATGGCGAAGAGAACACTTGCAATCTTTTTAAAGCTTGAGAGCGTTTACGTGAAGCGGTCGACAAAACCTTGAACTTTGGCTTAAACAGGTGCACACAAACCCTTGCATGAGATACTGGTGATCAGGAATTTTGGACTCTCATCGACTCTCATTTAAACCAAGCGGTTTTCATATAATTTACTATAATCATCGAGTCCAAAACACGCAGCCGAAGAGAAACTTCGGTGATTTTACCAAATATCCAGGAAGAGTGTTGCATGAACCAGGAACAGCCAAACCACCTAACCCTATTTCACTGACCTGCTGTGCTTACGACTAAAAAAACAAGGAGAATGCGAAGATCGACTTGTACTGCTGGTCAGTTGACGAATCATGTAATTTCATGAAATATAAACGGAAAAGAGAACTCCGACAAACATCAAAATTACCGAGAGAAAATTTGTTATCTTTTGGCAACCGAAGAACTTTCACCTGAAGCGCTCAACATGACTGTGAAATTTGGGTCAAATACAACTGTAGGTGAAAACGGCAAACGTTTGTATGGAATATTACTGGTGATCAGGAATTTTGGACTCTTATCGACCCTCATGTCAATCAAGTGTTTTCATATACTAAATATAATCATTCATTAACAATGTATAAGGACACCATCATAATTCTAAATACCAAAATAAACCCATTATATGTTGCTGTTAACAAATATTAATGACTCTTACCTGTAAACGTTAAGCTCACTTAAAGGTCAAAAAAGCATCTCAAAAAAGTCAGTGCTCCTTTGCTCTTCCATCTTGCAGCAGGTAAACACCTTTAGGTCAAACATAATAAATACAATTTCAAATTTAATTATTATGGTTATATTCTTTGAGATAATATAACAAGATGTGACTGTAATGATTGTAAATGTTAAAACTCTTGATGCCGTCACTGTAAACCTCATTGTACGTTACTGAAATACAAATTGCCAGTAATTTAGTTAATTGACATTAACAGAGAGAACAAAGAAGCTAGTAATGACAACAATTACTTTAGATAAATTTATCTTGGAAGGTCCAACATACCAGAGATTTAAACCATGATTTTATTTCCAGACGGGACAATCTTGTTTGCTCCGTGATTCTCATTACCATGGTTGTTATTCCACACAAAAAAACAAAGATTGTTAGAAAGTCTAGAACTAAGTACAGTTTTGGTACAGTTATATTCACTCTCTACTAAAGCTTGTCATAAACGATCATCTACTACACATGGAATGTATCTGACATACTTAACTAATATATACCACGCTAATGTTACTGTTTCCAAAAAAAAACACGCAACAATTTAACCAGGAGAAGAGTCATTTCCACTTGCTAAACAACACTGAATCGAAGAACGCTTTGAATGTCTGGTTTTTTATCCTTACTAAGAATTAAAAAGACGGAGATCGACTTGTATTGCTGATCAGTTGACGAATCAGGTAAACACGTGAAATACAGCTAAAAAGAGGTCTCGGATGGACTTTAAAATGACCTAGAGAAAACGTGTTATTTTCGAGGAAATTGAAAAATTTCACCTGAGCGGACAACATGACTGGGAAATTTGGTTTATACAAGTGCACAGAAACTCTTGCCTGGGATACTGGTGATCAGGAATTCTGGACTCTCATCGACTCTCATTTAAACCAAGCGGTTTTTACAAAACTATAATCATCGAGCCCAAAAAAACGCAGCCGAAGAGAACCTTCGGTGATTTTACCAAATATCCAGGAAGAGTGTTGCATGAACCAGGATCAACCAAATCACCTAACCCTATTTTACTGACCTGCCGAGCCTACAACTAAAAAAAAAACAAGAAGAATGCGAAGATCGACTTGTACTGCTGGTCAGTTGACGAATCAAGTAATTGCATCAAATATCAACGGAAATGAGAACTTTGACGGAAATCAGAATGGCCTTGAGAAAACGTGCAAACTTTTTTAAGCTTGAGGAATTTCACCGATCAGGCGGTCAACAAAACCTTGAACTTTGGCTTAACAAGCGCACACAAACCCTTGCATGAGATACTGGTGATCAGGAATTTTGGACTCTCATCGACTCTCATTTAAACCAAGCGGTTTTTTACAAAACTATAATCACCGAGCCCAAAAAACGCAGCCGAAGAGAACCTTCGGTGATTTTACCAAATATCCAGGAAGAGTGTTGCATGAACCAGGAACAGCCAAACCACCTAACCCTGTTTCACTCAGGGGACCTGCTGTGCTTACGACTTAAAAACAAGGAGAATGCGAAGATCGACTACTACTGCTGGTCAGTTGACAAATCAAAAAATTGCGTGAAAATACCAACGGAAAAGAGAACTCCGACGGAAAGAGAAAAGGCGAAGAGAACACTTGCAATCTTTTTAAAGCTTGAGAGCGTTTACGTGAAGCGCTCGACAAAACCTTGAACTTTGGCTTAAACAGGTGCACACAAACCCTTGCATGGGATACTGGTGATCAGCAATTTCGGACTCTCATCGACTCTCATTTAAACCAAGCGGTTTTCATATAATTTACTATAATCATCGAGTCCAAAAAACGCAGCCGAAGAGAACCTTCGGTGATTTTACCAAATATCCAGGAAGAGTGTTGCATGAACCAGGATCAACCAAACCACCTAACCTTATTTCACTGACCTGCCGGGCCTACGACTAAAAAAAAAACAAGAAGAATGCGAAGATCGACTAATACTCCTGGTCAGTTGACGAATCAAGGAATAGCGTGAAATACGAACGAAAATGAACTGAACTCCGACAGAAATCAAAATGGCCGGGATATTTTTATAAGCTTGAGGATGTTTACGTGAAGCGGTTAAAAAACCTTGAACTTTGGCTTAGACAGGTGCAAACAAACCCTTGCATGGGATACTGGTGATCAGGAATTTTGAACTCTCATCGACTCTCATTTAAACCAAGCGGTTTTCATATAACCTACTATAATCATCGAGTCCAAAAAACGCAGCCGAAGAGAACCTTCGGTGATTTTACCAAATATCCACGAAGAGTATTGCATGAACCAGGATCGACCAAACCACCTAACCCTATTTCACTGACCTGTCGTGCTTACAAATATAAAAAACAAGAAGAATGCGAAGATCGACTTGTACCGCTGGTCAGTTGACGAATCAAGTAATCGCATCAAATATCAACGGAAATGAGAACTTTGACGGAAATCCAAATGGCCTAGAGAAAAGGTGCAAACTTTTTTAAGCTTGAGGACGTTTACGTGAGGCGGTCAACAAAACCTTGAACTTTGGCTTAAACAGGTGCACACAAACCCTTGCATGGGATACTGGTGATCAGGAATTTTGGACTCTCATCGACTCTCATTTAAACCAAGCGGTTTTCATATAACCTACTATAATCATCGAGTCCAAAAAACGCAGCCGAAGAGAACCTTCGGTGATTTTACCAAATATCCACGAAGAGTATTGCATGAACCAGGATCAACCAAACCACCTAACCCTATTTTACTGACCTGCCGGACCTACGACTAAAAAAAAAACAAGAAGAATGCGAAGATCGACTTGTACCGCTGGTCAGTTGACGAATCAAGTAATCGCATCAAATATCAACGGAAATGAGAACTTTGACGGAAATCAAAATGGCCTAGAGAAAACTTGCAAACTTTTTTAGGCTTGAGGACGTTTACGTGAGGCGGTCAACAAAACCTTGAACTTTGGCTTAAACAGGTGCAAACAAACCCTTGCATGGGATACTGGTGATCAGGAATTTTGGACTCTCATCGACTCTCATTTAAACCAAGCGGTTTTTAGAAAACTATAATCATCGAGCCCAAAAAACGAAGCCGAAGAGAACCTTCGGTGATTTTACCAAATATCCAGGAAGAGTGTTGCATGAACCAGAAACAGCCAAACCACCTAACCCTATTTCACTGACCTGCTGTGCTTTAGAGTTAAAAGAAGGAGAATGCGAATCGACCTGTACCGCTGACGAATCAAGTAATCGGTAATTGAGTGAAATACCAACAGGAAAGAGAACTCCGACAAACGTCAAAATGATCGAGAGAAAACTTGCTATCTTTTGGCAACCGAGGAACTTTCACCTGAAGCGGTCAATATGAGTGTAAAATTTGGGTGAAATAGGTAGAAACAAACTTTTATATGAGATATTACTGGTGATGGATTGGATACTTTGGTGATATACTGGTGTATAATGACATCATCATAATTCTAAATACCAAAATAAATCCATTCTCTGAATAATGAATATTGCTCTTAACTAATACTAATGACTCCTACCTGTAAATGTTAAGATCATTTCAGGGTCAAAAAGAAATCTCATAAAAGGTTGCACCATTGCTCTTCCATCTTGCAGCAGGCAAACTCCTTTAGGTCAAACATAATAAATACAATTTCAAATTTGATTAGCAGGGAGATATTCGTTGAGATAATATAACATGTGACTGTACTGATTGTAAAGAAAACCGTTCGATGATTTTACCAAATATCCACGAAGAGTGTTGCATGAACCAGGAACAGTCAAACCACCTAACCCTATTTCACTGACCTGCGTGCTTTTTATTCCTTTTTAGAGAGTTCCGATGCCATGAATCTTAATTGCGGCATATTATGCAATTGCTCCAACAATTTCAGTACTCAACAACTAAATTATTACAAGCCTTTTGAGGCCCTTAGTTTTCACGCAAGTCGAAACCTGGTGCTCCTTCTAACCACATATGACATCACTGATATAAAACTGGAAAAAAGACCGGTGTTTACTTGGAAAAAGTTGACAAAGAACAGCATCACGAAAAACGTAGTTTGAAACGAAGTTTCTAATTTGTTTTGTGGAAAAAAGTAACTGGAATATCGATAAATTAGGTAAAAACACTTCACTGACACAAGAAAGCCATACGCATTGTCTTTATTCCAAAGTAAATTTTGTCAGTGCGGTTTTAGCTCTTGTAGTGGTGGATGACAAAGCTGAAGCGATATCATTAAATGTTTTTGAAATTGTGCTTATCACCACTTCGAGCTTACATACATGTAAGCTAGCTTATTCAAGGACTGTATTGACCAGTTGTCCAGCACCAAAAGCTCCAGTGCAAAAGATGTCAGCGAAAATAAACGACTTACCGTGTTTTCAAAACCTCTTCTTTCGCATTAACACGCGTCAAAGCCATCATAACCTTGTTTGTACTCATTTTCTTGGCTGGAAACAGCGGTTTAATCCCATTCATACTTTTGTGTCCTGTTTCACTGAACTCTTGGCCATTTTCACGCAGTAAGCCAGCTAAGTCTGGACTATGAGAGCTGACCAGCTTCAGGTCGTAAACTTTATCAAACGTGACAACTCGAAGCAAACCAGCAAATAATTCAAACTTTGCATAAAAGCAACATTAGCATACAGTACACTGCACATGCCTGGAAAACAGAGAAATTCCATCATGCAGAATCTCCAGAACAATACAAGTATTTAAGCGTATATTGCAAACATCTTTGCTATTGTTTTTAAAAGCCGAGTTTAGAAGGAGGTAGAAGGATTGTTCTACACTCAACACAATGCTTAAACACAGAAAGGGACAATGAAAGAGTGAGTTGTAGGCCTGTGTGTGATTGCAGAGTATTGTAGATTCATGCATTCTATTTAACATCTTAAAGATAGTTCTCCATGCTTTGTACAAAAATAAAGACCGCTTAAATTCCATCCGGCGTATAATGAGCGGATACTAACCTTTTTTTTTTTTTTAAAAAAAACGCAATAAAAAATAATAAACTGAGGATGGAAAGAAAATAGAGAAATTAGTTTACGCTATTTTCCTACAGGTGTTGTTAGTTAAAACGAAAAAAAAAAGAAACAAAACAAAACAGCAACACCCCATTTACTTGAGATACTTTGCTTAGTCCTCAAGAAAGCCAAGCATCTCAAGCAAAGAACGCAAAATCAATCATGCAACTGAACATCCTCGGAGACCCAGGGGCAGTTAGTGGGGGCGGGGGAAAGCCTATACGTTGTTTTATTTTTTTCGCCCGTATAGGCTTTCCCCCGCCCCCACCTCGCGGGGAGATAGAGACCCTGGGAACGAGGTTGTTGCTAGATTATCATGGTACACTATAATTGCCATACACGAGGTACCTACCAACAAAATCCAACATGGCGGCCAAGTGCGTGGAAATCGTTCGTCCTTCGATATCTGTTTTGCGGCTGTGTAGATCAAGTAAGTGAACTGATGACACAAAATCTGTGTAAAATTAATGTAGTACTTTCATTTTGCGAGGTACGAAAGTACAGCAGTCGCCAGTCATTGTCCGATTTAGCTGCGCGCTCGATCTTTCTAAGTCTAGATTCAAGCTCAAAAATGATTTAGCACAGTCACTATATTTCAGGCGATGAAAGATTCTTTTATCTCTTTATTCCCCTTTCAGGTGCTTTCAGCTGTCTGGAAAAGGTTGACAGTAATCTTCGGTTTAAAAAGAATTCCCAGTGCTTTCACACTAGTGGTAAGCAGCTAGCATACAGTCATGTGGTTTGGTGGGAGTGGATAGGTATAGAAGGGGGTCTTGTGCTGTTGTGTTTTTTGTACAGTTACGTAGAATTATTGGGTGCAAATAAAATATTATTGGTTTTTATGCCCGATAGTTCATGTCGTATGCCATGAAACAAATGGAGTAAGAAAGCACCTGAAATGTCAAGCATGTGTGGTTGCTTATGAAAGGTGGCCAGGGGGTCTAGATTTTGAGATATAGCCTGTAGTTATTCCAGAGCCTTAATCCATGCACAAATGTATCTGTAAACAGAAGATGCTTTACTTGAGAACAAATCCACTGATTAGAATAATATACCTGCCAACTTTTTCTAAGTCAACTATTTAGGCGTGAGATTTTTATCTGACTTGAGAATGCCAGAGTTTTCAAAGATGACACAACCATACATCTGAAGATTTCCTGAAGACGTCCGAAGTATTCAGAAGAAGTTCCGAACAATTCTGAAGCTCTCAAACACAAACTCATTCCCAATGCTTTCCTTGTCAAAAATCAGTGATTTCGGGAAAGTATATCATCATTTACTCATTTTTTTTATATTTTTTGATAGAGTGTCAGCTAAGGTTGTAATAGCTCAATAGCTTTTCAACCAGGTGTGAGAAATTGGTTTGTAAGCGTGAGTTGGCTTGAGATAGAGGTTTCAACTCCCAGGCATGAAATTCACGCCTAAGGCACGAGAGTTGGCAGGTATAGAATTTTTTCAGTCTGTCAAGTACAATTCCAAATTGTAATACTGGTAGTGTCAAGATAGAATTTTTATACACTGTTAAATATCCTATGTGAGAATTTTTTCTAATGTAAGAACAAACTTAATTATCGTAATAGGGCTTTAACCCTTTACCCCCTAAAGCAAATGGCCTTTCTTCGTAAATTAAAAAGTATTAACCAGATATCCATGTATGAGACACCATTTGAAAGGTGTTGTTTAGTAAATTGCACAAAACACTTATTAGCAAATAAAAAGAATGTTATGGCTTTGAAAGAAATGAGTTAAAACCTTGAAAAGAAAAATATTCAAAAAGTTGTTTATCTTTGTAAATTTTAGGTATACCCCTAAACTATATCTTATTTTGCAGCTTTTAATGTAGTGGTTAATTTCAGTTATGTTGCATACCACAAATGTATCAGGCAAAAAAGTTCTAAACGTTATAGGGGTGGTCAATCAAGTCACAAATAGGGGGGAGGTACAATTTTATGCTTTCAAACTGCAGTTCTTTTCAAGAAATTTTTGGTGCCAAAATTTCAAATCAATTGGACAAATATTGACCAAGTTATGACGTTATGTGCCAATTGGCACTCTTAGGGGTTTTAACCCTTTAAAAAGGGTTAAGGCATCTTGTTACCTAATTTGCACTGGCAGATCTGCAGACCTCTCAAGTCTCACGATTTTGCCGTGAGACTCACGACTTTTAGTTCAATCTCACGGTCTCACGACAAGACACAAAAATCTCACGATAAACAGAGTCACAAGCTATAAGGATACAATTTCTTGTATAATGTCATTTTTGGCTTACTAAGGCGATTGTCTTGCAACAATTCTGTGTAAATCCATAGCCAGCAAAGGTATTTCATTAGTTTGTTCGCTAGACACACAATCGAAACCCATAAATAGAAGACACAAGCCGTGAAAAGAACGTTAATTTTTGTGTTGCTAAAACAGGAAAAAAAACTCCTTCTCTTGATTAGCACCTGGTTTTAGTTATTTTTGTCCGTCAGTTGATTTATCTCCCGGTTTTTACTCGAATCTCCCGGTTTTTTGACCTCGATCTCCAGATTTCCGGTTCTTTGAGGTTGAGAGGTCTGGATCTGGGGAAACCAAGGCCTGTAGTGATGAGAAAAAAAATTTCAAGAGCAGGCTTCCCTCTTAGTCTGGATAATTGGGGGCCCCACTAACCTAAAGATCCGGATCCATCACTAGTGACATCAAATCAAGTGAAGTTGTCACTTACCAAAGGTTGAAAAACATATCGAAAAGATTACAGTGCTGCGCGTCGAACCGTGAACACCTAACAAAGTTTCGTACAAGTTTTTGACAGGTTTTTGACAAGTTTGATGACTTGTCCGGTCGCCGAGCCAATCAGAAGACGGGGTACGTAGGAAGGCGAAGTCGCTAACTCATGCAGTTTTGAAAGTGTTTTGCACCTTTCCCGCGAGTTCTATTCCGAGATGGCGACTTATCAGATCAAAGTAGAATACGGAGACGACAAGCGGTTTAGCACTTTTCTCCTGTACGATATTACCTTGGAAAAACTCTTATCTGAAGTCAAGCGGCACTGCTCGCCTTTAGCTCACCTGCCAACCTCAAATATTAGAATACGGTTCCGAGACGAAGATGGAGACTTTATCAATCTTTGCGGCTCCGATGGCTTCGCATTTCAGGAGATGCTGAGAAGCTCAAAAACTGTTAAGGATCAAGACTACAGGAAAATTTATCTCGTAGCAAATGAGGTTGATTCGCCAATGCCTAAAAAGTGTAGACGTACGGAGCGAGCCGAATCGGAACCCGATATGGATCAAAATAGCGGTGCGTCCTTGGAGCCTAAACAGTTGTTGTTTACCCCAGAGAGTGTGGCATCAAAATCTCTAAAGCAAAGCCCTTTGGACGCCCAACAACAAGAAATCGAGGATAATCTTCAAATGCTTAGAGTGCAAATAACAAGTGCAAAGGATGAACTAGCGAAACTGAATGAGAGACAAAAAGAATTCCGCTCTCTTGGAGAGATAAGAGGTCGAGTTTGCAACAATTGTCACCAAGGCGGGCACACTAAAACAACATGCTCTGGACTTCCATGCAACGATATCAATCGGTGCAAAATAAAGGACAAGCACCCAGAAGAAAAGCAAAAGGTCACCGCTCTTCAACGTGAAATCAAAACTCTTGAAACTAAGTTTATCGAGGAGGAATCCAATTTCAAGAAATTCACAGCCGCGCGTGAAAGACGTAAATTCTCATTCTTCGCGGTAATGAGACCGCGCTTGAAAGCCCAGAACATGTTCAAATACAGCACTGGTAACAGAAATATTGTGGATCGTGATCTTCTTATTCTACAGAGAGCACTCAAAAAGGTCCCTGACTGGGATGAAAGTGAGGATTGGCGTTTACTGAAAATAATCGAACAGTATGAGAAATCTAACGTGGACATTTATAAGCCAAACCTAGTGTAAACAAGGCGCCGGCAATGAACTGAAGTTGAATTGAATGAACTGAAGTTGTGTTTTATTTATTTTCGCACGCCCGAACGCTTTCGAATATAGTTTGAGCTGTTTGTAGTTCCTTTTAGAAAACGTTTATTGACATTATCCTCAGTATGTTGGAAAATATTTGGAAGAATTCAATACTCTGTCTATAAATATGTAAACAAATCGAACAGTATAAATATTCTTGAGTTCTTATGTAATTTCATTGACTAGATCAAGATAGTATCCGGTTCATATTTATTGAACATGTTCACTTGTTATTATACATGTATACTAGTAATGAAAAGGCTAGAAATAGCCGCAGTGTTTGAAGTGAGCGAATGAGTTTGCTGGGGAAATGTTTAGAACCGCATCAGCTATCGCCACTTCAGTCTCGTTCATTGCCAACATCTGGTGCCTTCGCAGAAATGCCTTTATCTGATGAAAGCACAGCTCACACGTATTGAATTGTGGAGAATAGGGAGGTTGGTAAATGAGTCGCACTCCACAATCAGTTAGCATATTTCTCAGGACAGGCTCGATGTGATGTCCATGGTGGAAACCGCAGTTATCCATAACTACGCAGTCACCGCGCTCCAAAACAGCGCTTCCATCTCCGCGTTCGAGTTGTAGTGCTTCGTCAAAAAACTGCAGAAGCTCCATTCCGTTTGAGGGACCATCTACGATGTTGTAATAGTCAACACCAAGGAAAGAATGGAGAAGATTGAGCGTGTAATTGGCATTTGATGCGTAGCGCTGCATCTCGAATGCAGCTTGGCCTAATGTAGCACTTCCATATATCCTGTTCCCAGTCGTTTTGATCACGCTTGATTCATCAAAAAAGTGCAGGTTTGTCGCGTTATGTTTGATATTTCGGTCAGATATTCATCAATGCGCTGTAAATTATGTGGCGTCGCAGATTCAACAGGAATAACACTGATCTTTTTCCTTGTCATAATCAATTTTTCGCGAACAACTTTGTTTATCTGCGAAACGCTTGGGATGTCCGCGGGATTGACAACGCCATCTAGCAAAAGCCGTTCTTGAAGTTCTCGGCCATAAATGCTTGGCTTCATCAGTTTCTGGACTTCTATATAATCTAAAGCATCTTGATCGATCTTTCGGCTTTCATTGTGACTTTTAGCTGGACGAAGGGATGTGTTTGCTTCATTGTAACGGCTCACTACTTTATTGACGTAACTCACACTCTTGCGAAGTTCTCGCGAGATTTGTCGCTGGCCCCATCCTTCGTCATAGAGATCTAATATTCTTTCCCTGTACATATTTGGTAAAACTCTACCATTATCGAATATTCCACCATACGCGTTCACTCGTAGCTGCACATCAGCTGTAATAAGAGGCGCAAAATTAAAAAGAAGCAGTAAACTCGCGCGCTGCAGAACATGATACGAAATACAGAAAAAATAAATTCCACGAACTGTGAAATACTTACCAACATTGTTTTGATAAGCATTCATGTCTTCAAGTTCAATAGAAATGCTCCTTCTTTTTCCGTCCGCGCCTGTCGAAACTTTACACTTCGATAGACTCAATGAAATCCCGCGCTTTTTCAAAACCCGTTCGCTGATTGGTCGACAGAGACGACTCATCAAACTTGTCAAAAACTTGTACGAAACTTTGTTAGGTGTTCACGGTTCGGCGCGCAGCACTGTAACACAGCAGCCCTGAAAGTGGATATGCCAACAAACTTGCTCAAAGTAAATTAGTGCAATTATACTCTCTTTACAAGTGAAATGAGACACTGTGAATCCTGGCCACTGAAAAAAAAATTCAGTGGCTCAGGTGGGACTCGAACCCATGACCTTCAGGTTGCATGACCACTGCTCTACCATCTGAGCTACAGAGCCACAGATGGGAACAGCGCGTGAGTGAATCCCATATGAACTTACATGTACATGTGGAGAGGAGTTTCCTGCAACGAACATGTGGAACATGTATTACTTGTGAAGAACAAATAAATGCGGATGAACAGTGTTTCGATTCTAGTTTAGAATCATCCTCAGTCATAACTTACAAATAAATGAAAAGGTCGTGGGTGCGAGTCCCACCTGAGCCACTGAATTTTTTTCAGTGGCCAGGATTTATAGTGTCTCATTTCATTTATTTGTTATGACTGAGAATGATTCTAAACTATACTCTCTTTAAAGTAGTAAAATTTTTAGTATGTAGTTCAGCCAGCAGTGCGTGCATGTTACCCGTTACGAGTCTGACAATTCTGACTTATTTTTTTTTTATTTGGTGGTTATGATCACTAGATGCCCCTGTTTCCTATTTAAATCAACTGACAACATAAACACACAGGCAAAAAACTAACGTTTCCCAGTCAAAAATTATAATATTTTACTGTTCTTTCTCCAGGACTAATGTCAAAAGCAAGAACAAGAAGAGAATGGAGAAAGGACAGACCCCCAGCTCTTACCAGGGTATAACTGTTATTATCAATTAATTTAAGTTACCGGTAATGTAGTGCTTCTTTAATAATAACGCAATTCAAATACCGGTACAAATACAAATAAAAAAAATATGTATTTGAAAAAGAGGACCATGAGGTTAGCCCTATTAAGATAAGCTCGCTTTAAATCTGTGTACGCTGATGCCATGTCCGAATAAATGGTTTGATAAAATTCATCTTTGATAATTCTTTAAAAAAAGGAGTACATCAAGGAGATAACTCTTGCTGACTTCGTCTGGATCTTAAACGGATGGTTAGGTCTAGTGCTTTCTTTAAATTAATCTCTAGAGTTGGTTTTTTGAAGGCGACAAAGGTTAAGGTTAAGAGCCCTCCAACATGGAAATTATATGATTGTATAAATCAAATTAATTTCATCTATAGTTAGAGTTGTGTTTCCGAAGATAAAATAAAGGATTTGTCTTTTCTTTGTAAACGTTTTAAGTTCAATATAATTATTACCATTAGTATTACCTAACATTAGAAAGAAGAAAAATTTATTAAAAAATTGTAATTTCTTCATGGATATATAATTAACATTTTTTATGCCTTGTTGTTGATTGTGTTATTTTTAGTTTGCACCTGATCAACCAGAAGAGATTGAACCAAGAAAAGCTTACGGAGGCCACAAAAAGATCAAAGCCATCAAAATCAATCAGGGACTATATGTGTGGAATTCTTTAGGTATTTTAATTTTTTCTTTAAATTAGACTTATAGAGCGGCTTTCAACGGAGTGTTGAAAATAATTCTGAATTGCATTGGTTTTGCTTCTTTGTTTTGTGATTGGTTAAAAAAGTTGTGCCACTTTCTCAACCAATCAGGAGTGAAAGTAAAAACTACTTGTGACTTGCTTATATAAATTTATACACTTTTTCCTGTGCTTTGCTTCAGCTACATGTATTTGCTTTAAGTTTTGATTGATTTACTGCTGTGTCCTTTGTGATTGGCCAAAGTGATTGGTTTTGGTTTTATGACATTCACCACAGGTGAAAACTGCTCTATACATTGTGGTGCTAATACTTTGTATTTTTATTAGAAATTATTCCTTTCAACTCGGGTTATTAAAAGTGCTACTCACAACAAAACAAAGCAAATAAATTGATGACAGTTACATGTATGTGCATTGAAATTGAAATTTCTACAGTATCGCTTAAAAGAGAGTTATATATAACAAGAGCTCTTGTTCAGCCGATCAAAATAATTATACTTAGGGGTGGCCATTCTGGGTTCAGACAAAATTTACCACCAGTGAATTTTTGTCTGCCGTGCAGAAATCGAAATTGAAATTATAATCTTAACTTTACTTGACTGGGAACCCTGTTTTAAAAAGCCACAGACAAAATGATTTTGATTTAAAACATTATACTTTGAATAAGACTTCATGAATAATAAGACTTTTGCTTTGACATATTTTTGTGAGGAAGAAAGAACCCACTTGACTGGTTGACACATCATGCAATGCATTATCTGTAGAACTACATGTAATCTTTGCTTGATGATGCTCACTTGCTTATTGTTGCTACATGTAAGGTTAACAATAGGCAATTAAAATCTATAGAGAAAAAAAGAGCCGTGTACTTGCAGTTTTTTAAGTGTCACTCAAGAGGAGAATTTCGTCTCATGAGAAGGTGGTAACTTAGTTTTTCATGGTACTGTATTTTGTTCTTTGTTTCCATATTTCATTGTAGTTCCAGGAAATATCAATACCCAGCCCAAGGAATGTTATTGAAAATTTTAAGAGGAAGGTGGGTGGGCGGGGGGGGGGGGGGGGGGGGGGGAGTCAAAAATGGAAAGGTTTTAAAGTAAGGTAAAAAGCTAAATAAGAATTTTGTTTCTCTTTTTTTCAACAGATGTGGAATTTGAATGCCCTATCTTAAAAGTGGTGTACAACAAAGCCAACAGAGACTTCAATGAAATGGGTGTCATGGTCAAAGGGACCATTGTTGAAGTGGATTCTAATCCTTTCAAGACCTGGTAAGCTGTGGACATTACACTCTTTTAAGAGTGTTATGGTGAAAGTTAAAACAACTTGCACTAAGTGTTAAAACATCTTGCTCTATACTCAGAACGTTTTATTTTGAAGAGAATTCCAGTCATTCCCTCCTAACTCTAGTTGGGGGAAATTAAAGCTAAGGAACCAGTCATTTTCACTGAATTTATTTTGTTATTTGCTGAATAATGTAGACTACTCTTACTAAGGAATTGCCATACATGTACATACCTCCATTTAGTATAATACTCAAACAGTGGCTAGCGCTTTTGGTGCGTGCTGATTGGCTACTCAAACTCCGAATGTCCTTTGCTATTCACCTCCGAGCAACTCACATGCAAAAACTGTACTCTTTAACAGTCAAGAATAAACTAGTTAAAGATTATCCTTTCGGGCTATTTTATCTCACTGTTTGAGTATATACTACAACAACTATTCACCTCAGTGTCGGTGGCTAGTAATGGATATTTACCTCACCGCTTTGCAGCTAGGTAAATATATCCACCATAAGCCACCTCCACTTCGGTGAACAGTTGTTATAATAAATTGTTACAGTAACAATGTAAGTAACCGATAAGGATGTGGTGACCATCTCAGTTTTTTAGTTTTTTTAGAAGTAAGCAAAATGGCTGAAGTACAGTAGTAGGCAGCAGAGGCTGAAAGCTTTCACAGCAAGGGCCAGAGGTCCATGCTTACAAGGGAGGGGTGGGGACATGCCCACTGCCCCATGCCAGCCCCCAGAATATTTTGAAAATATTGATGTCAAATAGTTGCATTAATTTTGGTAGCTGCAGTGGAATCATTAACATGATCTTGTTTGGATGCCATCTTTTTTGATTGACCACTTGTCGTTCAAGTGGCCCATTTTTCCATGTAACTCCAACACTCACCACAGCATGCAAGGTCTGTTTGTGTGCAGTTCAATCCAAAGTCAAAAATATTTAAAGGGAAGTTTCCTGAAGGTTGGGGGTTCCTTTAAAAATAAAAATTATGTGGGAAGGGTATGGATATTTTCTGGAACAACGCAATGCACCTATCACCATCATCTCAATTTTCTGCAACTTTTTGTGTTCACTCACTCAATATCTTCTCATTCCAGGTATAGCTCATACTACAGTAAGGAAGAAAAGTCAAAAGAGGTAGCTAAGGATACTTTAGCATGTACATAAAAAAATGTTCCATTATAGTGATTTTAGGGTTTGATGTTCTCAAACTAAAGGTAAAGGTGAAGTCTGTGCCCGAGCCTACTGGAAACCCTGTTTTGAAAAGCCATCAACGAAATGATTTCAATTTTATAATTAAAACATCATACTTTGAATAAGACTCATAAATAATAAGACGTTTGCTTTTGCATATTTGAGGAAGAAAGAACCCACTTTACTGGTCGACACATCAAGCAATGCATCATCTGTCTTCCACTAAATGTAATCTTTGCTTGGTGTTGCTCACTTGCTTATTGTTGCTACATGCAATAGAAAAAGGTAAATTCTGTGTCCGAGCCAAGTGGCCCATACAGCCGGAGCTTATCCCGGTTTCCGTAGCGTTAAGCGACTGAGAGTATTGCTACTCCCCCCTGGATGGGATGCTAGTCCATCGCAGGGTTACCCCCCCCCCCCCCCCCAGCAGTAAATTCGCCGGAACCCATTTATGCACCTGGGGGGAGAGAGGCACTGTGAGAGTAAAGTATCTTGCCCAAGAACACAACGCAGCGCCACGGCCAGGCCTCGAACCCGGGTTGTCGGCTCGGAGTCGAGCGTGCTAACCATCAGGCCACCGCGCCGTGCTCAAACTGTTGCCATACAATTTAAAAAAATTGAGAAAGAAGTATTCTCTTATTACTGTTAGTTACCGGTACCTTGCAACTAAATAGTCCGACCGAGTGCTATAAATACATGTATTCGTTGAATGTGACATTGGTAAGAAGAAACCGTAAGTGAACCTACAGCCGAAAATATAATATTGTCTCTAGTGGCCATGGTGAACAGGGCACTCATCCTGTTTTGCCATTATGGTGATTATCTTTTTGCCGTTTTCTCAACCAGGGAAACTCCTCGTTGGAGAACCTCCTACCCTACATGGATAGTGGAAAACTTTACGGTAAGCACCCTGTGGCCTGTTGGCAGCATTATAGTCTGAAACAGCTGTCAAAAATAACCTCAAATTCCTGATTCTTCCTTCATGAAGCTCTACATTTCGAATGTTAGCTCAGAGAATTTGGTAGTCTCTTTTGCAACTCTTACTTGGGTCAGCACGCAACGCTTGACGGGGAAGGGAGCGTTGCGTGACAAGCCCAAGCAATGGCTGCGAAAGAGTTCCCCGGGGTGGGGTACTCAGGTATGTTTTGGGTGGGTATGTCAATGTGTCTAAATTGGTTTTAGAGTTTAGAATAATTGGAATTTTTCTTGATTTTCATTTAAAAACGCCTTGTCTGTTCAAGATCTTTTGATGGGCCCTTTTAAATACTTAAATGACATTTTTCCTATGCCTCTGTATACTCCAACTTGTGAAATCCCCTCCGTTTTTTATAGCCTCAAATAGGAACCCCATTTTGGGCAGGACCTCCCCGTGTAGTCCACTATAGGGAATCCCCCGGGCGTCTTTGAAGTACATGTAAGTCCTTTAACCCAAGCAATAGGAAACTTAAAGGTAAAGGATTGAAAGCAGAGGTTTCTCACATCTCATGTTTTGTTTACGTTGCAGCTAAAATAACATCTCGCCCAGGGCAAGTTGGAGTTTGTAATGGCTACATCCTCGAGGGAGAAGAGCTGGAGAGTTTGTTCAGTACGCGTCAAGAATTAAGGTTACCTCAAGATAATAGTTCGGGGGAACAATGACAGACAATTCGCCATTACACAAACTGATTAATTTTTACTTCTGTAATCTCTGATACTTTTGCCGAAGACGTTTGGCACAAATGGTCAGGTTTCAGCCCGTTGGAGTATACAGAGGCATAGGAAAAATGTCATTTAAGTATTTAAAAGGGCCCTGACAAATGGTCAGGTTTCAGCCCGTTATTGGAGACAGAATAATTTGCAACTTCACAAACACTGTAAATAGTTACAATTAATACCATAGCAGCATAAAAACAGTGTGGGTTCTGTAGGCGTGGGTGTTGTTTACTGTCTTTGATTCTTTTGTTTTGCTTTATTGGTAATCCCAGCAGCAGGAATTACCGCTTATTTGCCAGAACGAGCTACGCAACTTCGCCCAATAAGTGTGGAAACGCCTACCTGCAGTCGCAGACATAGTTTTCGCCAGTTGCACCCCAGTGAAAATCGAAAATTCATAGCGTCGCAGACTGTGCCATAACCAGCGCGCGCGGTGAAAATCGCACTGTTCACAAAAGGTCGCGGAAAGTTCATTTAGCTTAACTCTTTGTAGCCTGTCCCAGGTAGTTGGGATCGGAGCAATGCGAGAAACGGCGAGAGAACAATTGGGGGAGGGGTGTGGGCCTTCCCAAGGCCCTGGCCATTTTTTCCATGCGCCGTTCTTCACACTTATGCCGTTTTTCGTGCTGCTCCCCATTTAACCAAACGCCTGGAACAGGCCTAAAAGATTTTCAGCGAAGCACGCACGGCGTCGTCTGAGCAGTGGTTTCAGAAGTAAGACTTATATTAAACCCCGCGCTTTACCGGTTACCCCCTGGGTGCCAAAGGATTTTATTGTGCGGTTTGCGTAAACTCCGCTAAGTTGGACTTTTCACAGCCCCTCCATTTTTGAACGCAAAATAACGCAAGAGAAACAGCGCCTCCACCTCCTCGCGCCTTTCCTTTGCGCTGGCGTCCAGTTCTCTCGCGATTCTTTTCCGCGTTCAACGATTGAAGAAAAATACGAGAAAATAGAGGGCTGTGAACACTTTACCGGACGAATGTGTTCACTTCAGTTCACGAATGCCATCTTGTCAATGTGTACTCTGCTTAATGTTAGCGATTTATCGTTAGTCATACAAAAATGTAATTTCTGACGTTTGAATGAATGAATTAGTCAGAAATTAATATTCTGACGGCACGTTTCAGAGGTTCGCGGGTTGTTATGGGATATTCATGGAATATATAAAGGTTTTGGCGGGAGATTTAGGTCATTCTAGGTCGGTCAGTCCTCGACGTCCTTGCTTTGTTTTTTGTTTTAAGTATTTTCGCTCAGCATTTGTTCATAATTGAAAAATGTGTTTAGTGTATCAGTTGCGCCCTTTCCTCAGGGTCTCGTGCTGCTGCATTAGGTGAGGAATACGTTTCCACATATTTTTGGCCACTTATAAAGGGTGGTTTTTAGTGGTTTTTTCGTATCTGGCGTAGCACATCTCTAATTTTTGATATTCTTGTAACTAAGAGTTGTTTTCTGCGTAGCTCAGCACTGTAATCAGAGTATGTCTTGCATCAAAAATTTACACACAAGGAAGTTAAAAAGAGCTATGAATTTGAGAATTACCTAACAACAGTTAAAAACCCAGCGCACAGAATAAGCCTGACAAAGCTTAGATTAGGATGTCATACATTACGAATACAGACTGGAAAATATGAAAATAAAGGAGCATCAATCCCAGTAGAGCAAAGAACATGCTTGGTATGTAAACAAAATTGCGTAGAAGACGAAAAGCATTTTTTGATGTGTTGCCAGGGATTTACAACCATAAGACATGAATTATGTTCTCACATTTCTAAGGTTGATGTAAGGTATATATATTTAAGAGAGAACGAGAGGATTAAGTACCTACTTAGAGCTGACAATGAACATACATCAAAAGTAGTAGGTAAATAATTATATACATTCAATGTTTCAAAAAAGGAAAGAGCTTCTTAACTTGCAAGCACAATGAACATTATAATTTATTTAATTTTTACATAAATTGACATTATGAATTGTATAAGAATCAAATTTTTGTTATTTCTTAAATGTATTAGTAAATGTGAAAACCTTTGTTGTAAACAGACCAATACCTCCCTTTGGAGAGTAAGGCGCAATAAAGATATACTATTACTATTACTATCAGATGACTCACTGACGCAACCTAAATAAATTTTCCAGGGGGGGGGGGGGGGGAAGCAACTTCCCATACATTCTCTTACATGAAATCTGAGCGATGCTCTCACAACTTGCAAAGCAATCATCGGGGCGGTAGTCAGCGGATGTCTCTAAGGCGCATGCGCAGCTCCTTTCTTTGTGAACTTGCCAAAACAATAACAACATGGGACCAGTGAGAAAGTTCGATTATTTTTTTATACCGTAATGAAAAAAAGGCTTCCTAAGTTTTGTCTTTAAAGCAGCGAAAATTTCTCCGGAAAGGTTCTTGGTGTCAATATGTGGTGTTTGTTATGAAATAAAACCATCACGGAAATGGTAATGAAAACGTGGCGATCGAATATACCCGCACCGGTCGGAGCTATTGTTCTTGCTCTATTGTTTCGAGGTTGTTTGTTGACTTGGTCTTCCTTTGTTTTACCTCATTTACAATCCCCATATGGGCCAGTTGAAAGTCGTGGTTCTGCGTTCTTAAAACTACACGAAGATTAGGGCTTTCCACAAGTTGCTCGGCAACTTTTTGGCAACTTTTCGTGTTGCGAGCAACTTTTTCCCCTTCGAGCAACTTTTTTCCTCATGAGCAACTTGTTGCATTTTGAGCAATTTCCATACCGAAGATCTCCGAAGTTTATCCGAGTGTTGTTCAAAGGCAATACGAACGTTTCCGAAGATTTACGAAGTTTGCCGAAGATTTTCGAGGAACATCTGAAGACGTTTCAACTTATGGCTCATTCCGCATTAAAACATTTCAAAACTCGTTATCAAACATGACGTCATTGATATCTTCACGATTTTTCTCAGTTAAGGAAATCCTTGTTATTTAAAAAAATTTCCCCTTAACATTTTATTT
Organism: Oculina patagonica; assembly: GCF_052425735.1. Lineage (NCBI taxonomy): Eukaryota > Metazoa > Cnidaria > Anthozoa > Scleractinia > Oculinidae > Oculina > Oculina patagonica. The sequence continues at coordinate 11,360,988 of NC_135766.1, forward strand.
AGATACTTCTTTTGCTGTAAAATTGCATAAAACTGCTTAGAAATCTTACCCTAAAATGGAAATAAGCATATATTTAGAGAAATTCTCTTGATTAGAAGCAGCGTTTTAGAGTTTTTAGAGCAACCTTCGAGCAACTTTTATTATCAGAAGCAACTTTTTTGGATTTTTGGAGCAACTTTTGAGCAACTTTTTGAGAAATTACGGGCAACTTTTTGGGAAATCTCGAGCAACTTGTGGAAAGCCCTAACGAAGATGACGAAATTTTCGGATACACTCTGCTTTTAGATTTTTATATAGTTAAAGATGAATTCCAGTCCGTATTGCGCAATCTCGGCTGCAATGTTTATGTGAGCCCAAACGAACGGAATGTTTACAAGCAAAACTAAAAATTCCGCGACAAACTTACCTTTTTCTTCATTATTAACGCCAGATATCCTTGCAGAACAAATAATAGCGAGTAGAAGAACCTTGACGTTATTTCAAACCGACGTTTCAGCTCATCGGAAATTCTTGAACGAAACGAACTGTAATGGCGGACTAAAAAACTTCATGTATGCTGTCACCGAAGTGTAACGTTTCAACGAATTCAAAACAAAAACGAAAACAAACCCCGAGTCTGCGCAGTACGGACTGGAAATCAGCTTTAAGAGAATTGAACGCCTTTATAATAAGTGATTCCGCGGCATGGTAGTCGTGATTGCCATAGCTTCCATTTGGCGGGAAAAGATTGCCTGTTGCATCATCGTCCAAAAACTGCTGACTACATCGTGAATTGATCGCGTTGCAAGTGGTGAGAGCATCGCAACTCGGTCCCAGACCTCGTTTCTTCCCCTCCCCCCCCCCCTGAAACTTTCACATTGAATGTCTCGTGTAGTGTAGTCAGAATACAAGAGACGCGAAGTCTTGCAATTTGTAATAAAAACGGGGGGGGGTTATCTCTGAAAGCTTAAAGTGTATATGACATGAAAAATATTTTCTGCTAATTTGAAAGGCCTTTCGAAATACAGAAGAATGGCGTTTTTCTTTTCGAAATATCTTTTTTCGTTTCAGAGATATTGACGTTTTTGTATTATGCAAATTAGATTAGTGATGACGTCACAAGATTTGACTCTAAAAATGGTAAAAGACTGAATAGCACGTGAGGTTTGAAAATGCGATTTTGCTCAAAGAAATATTGATGTTCTTGTCAATATTTGAATTTTTCTTGCCTTGACTTGATGTCCACATATTGCTGATGCAACAGTGAACCGAAAACACCAAAATCAACATTCTTGGCTAACATTTATAACGCCAGGTCTGTCCTTTGTATGGTCACGTGACAAACTAATGACGTCAGGACGGAAATGACGTCATAATATCGATATCGATATCGAGAAAAAAGGCAAATATCGCATTGATATCGTATCGTTTTGAAAAACCTGTATCGGCCCATCCTTACTTCTAGGTTTCCTGTGACACAAATATAAATTTTGGCTGTAAAATCCGTGACATAGTCCCTTTAATATGCCATGTGTTCTCTGGGTACTAGGGGCTTTTCTTGCGCGCTATATTTACGGGTCGCGTGGCCAAAGACTTGTCTCAATTCTACGTCTATTTAATAATCATCAATTAAGAGTCTTAAATAATTTAACGTTTTCTTTAATTACCGGTAACTTTTTTAACTACCACCGAACAAAACTCTTTTAAATATACTTTGAAATTATAGTCTTTTTGTTGTACTAAAAGTTGATTAACAATAACATAATAATCTTTCGATGATGTTACAACTCTGTAAACAATTAACGTAGGAAATGGACTCATCTTTTTATTTTTATAAACAGTTATGAAAGGCAACCTTGCACATTTGATGCGGTTTCAATGTCATTCAGTATATAAAATACCGTATGTAAGCAAACAATAATCCAAACTGGTCAATTCATTTTCATCCCAAGGTAACTGCACAAATTTTCTATAAGAGAATATCTCTTGTTTATGGTATTTATTCTGCTCTCGTTTTGGGCGAGTCTGGTTTTAAATCAAACAATTTTTCCTGAGATCCTCAGTTCTATTTTCATAACAAAAACATGAAAGACCATTACCAAAAGAAACGCGCACTAGGGCCAGTCACTCTCGACCCCACTCGATTTTTCACTTGTTGATTCCAGTCTTCCGTGTGTTTCCAGGATGCGCGGAAACTGGTACGCGATGGAAACGTTTTTTTTTTTTTTTTGACGTCATGAAAAAGACTAGTGAACAAATAAACCTCGAGGGTATGAGTAGCAATGTCTTCAAGTTCAATCTGAAGAACAGTTGATGTGCGGGTCTTTTCTAAAGTAATGGTCTTCCACATTATGAAATATGCGAACCAACGAATTTCCTGGGGCCCCTTGAAAATGCGAAGCTCTCGGGCAAAATCTCGAATAAAAATTCTCCATTTTTTAAATTGTACGTTGTGACGAATCTTGGTATTATAAAATGATAAACCTACAAACTCCAATATTTTCATATTTTATCCTTTAACGTACGTAAAAAAATGAAAATCTTTTAATTTTTCTTGAAAATATTATCCTGCTTAGAATATTTCAATTCTGGATATGAAAAGCTTCCAACTGAATTTGTAACTTGTTGACACTCCAAAATATGTTCATTTTAAATATTCATTTTTTTCCCTCAATCCGCTGAGTGACTATTACTTTTTTAAATATGTACAAAAAGATTGAACATCATTATTAAAAGAAGGCCGAATACAAAACACCTACTTTAAGTCAAGAAATACCTCCATTTTCGTTTTTAATTTTAACCTTTTTGGAAGGTCAGTCATTAAATTCAACTTTTCTTCTAGAGAAACATGGTAATGTGAGACAACCATATGTACTTCTTAACAAAACACACCTCGAAACGTACAAACGTCATTTCAGAACTGTACAACAATTAAAGGGGAAGTGTCATGTGACGCGCACGCATGGGATCTAGCGCCTTAAGTCTAAAGTGGCGCGAAAATCCAAAATGGCGGGAAAAATTAGAATAACGCGTGATCTAAAATGGCGGGAAAAAACTCACGCGAAATCCAAAATGGTGCGAAAAATCTGGAATAGCCGCACTGGTAAATGATATTTAGGCGTCACACCTCCCCTCTAAATCTCTGCACACAACACAAGCTAAGCAAATCTTATTGAGTACTAACTTCGGTTTAAAGCACGTTCAAACTCAACAGATTAGAGTCCAAGCCTCTGACGAGCAGACGCACATGTCTTCAGTGAAATTCTTCAAGTAACTGACCAGAACGATCGAAGGCTCAGTTCACCTTCGCGCTCAGGAAAGCGTTAGTTGTACGTTTTGATGACAGACACAATGCATCTTCTGCAAATCGCACAAACGCGTTCGTCGAGCCGCATCTGGAGCGCGCACTGGTAGCAGTACCTGTGTCCGCATACTAAGGTGGCGTCTTTTGGCCTGTCCATACAGATATCACATACGCTAGAAAACTTCGGTGGGGCTGGTTCCTCGCTACCTCCTGCAGTACTCTGCTCTATGATGACAGGGCTGGAGTTAGATGAGTTAAACTGTTCCTCGTGAACAACCTTGCTTTCCTGAGGAGCGTCGTACGAATCAGTTTCTTCTGTCCGTTCATAATACTCGTCCTCGTTCAATTCCTGTTCTTGATAATTATAATAATTATAGTCGTCCTCATTTTCATCATACTCGTTTAGCTGGGCGTATTCATCGGCTTGCAAGTGATCAGCGATCAATTCGTCGCTCGCGATCTGCAGTTGGTCCACTTTCAACTTCTCATCTAAGATCCAAGGTCCATTCTTAGAGGTGCTCAAGGGCTCCCAGACTTCAGGGACGATTGGAGCCTCGCGCTTTGGCCTCCATTCTTTAGGTGCCTTGGTGTTCTGCCCTTGCACAGGGGACCCAAGAACGGGCCAAGCTTCCTCCAACGAACTCTCAGTCAAACCGTCATTACGAAGCCCATCGTTGACAAATTCCTGGGGTTCTGGAGATTTTGTAACTTTCTCTAGGATGGCTGCGTATGAATTTGGATCTCGGGGTTTAGGTTCTTCGTGTACTGCTTCGGGTTCAGGGCTGGGGGATGCCCGCTTTGGACGCTCAAGATACCTGTAAGATGGATGACGAAGCTCGCAACGATCTCCGCGATGGCATACACCCCAGATCATGAACGTAGGGCAGATATTGTCGCGGATGTCCAGAACCTCCTCCTCGCTTTCCGCATCCTCCTCGGCAAATTTCCGCTCTTGTTCCTTCTCAAACCTTTCCCGCCATTTTCGTCCGAACATGCCGTGCACGCGAGATTTATTCGTTGATCCTTTGTTGCCGTTATCTCGCTTGGTGTAGTCGTGGTAACTCAAGTTCTCGAACGGCTTCTCTGGCATTACAACAGGTAACTTGGGATTCGCAATTCTCTCCCTCACCTCTGGATCGATAAAGACGTGCCCTTCTGGAGTTATCTGTGTCTCTTGAATCGGTGCTGGCCTAAATTTAACCCGCTGTCTAAGCAACTCGATGTCTTTAGCAGTTTGTGCGGAAATTTTAGGTGCTTTCAACGCTGCAGTGGAGACGTTAAACTCACATGGTTCGCTATCATCCTTTTGAGCCATCGTTTCAATGCGATCTGTGGAAATAAACAAGTTCAGTGAATTAACTAAAAACGCCGAAAACGTGTCATGACAAGACTCTGGGAGCTTACACATGCCTAATACAAGCTCGAAATACAAAATCTTCCATTTATTTGACATAAATTTCTTTAAATGTGAGTTTGGAGAATTTAGTCCTTCATCGTGACGACATTATCCAGTTGTTGACATTCCAGCATGTACGTGATTCAAAGCAGCCGGCTTGGGAAGTAATTTACCAATCGCGAAGATTTTTCGATAATTTTTTTGTAAAAAAAATGTATTCGCTTTTCAGTTGAATTCTTAATTTAGCTAACGCTTATATTCTGCATCAAGGAAAACGGAGCTTTTGCCGGCCAAACTGAGCAATACATTTGAAGAAATTTTTTTTCTTCAAAAATGTTTCCCCGGAAGTAAAAACGGGCGAACTCGCCTCGACACGTTTTAAATTTCCGTTTAAACTTTGTTTCTGCCCAATGTCTGCGAGGATTTCTGCTTTCCCAACTTAAAATAAATTACGTGCCGATCTTGCTCGAAAACCCAGTAGAATGACACACGGCAAAACAGATAAGAATTAGCAGTTTTAAACTCCAAACAAACTTTAAGATTTCATTTCAATGATGACTGCCGACTCCAAAACAAAAAACAAAAATTGACAAGCCTTCGCTTCTGTATAAGATATAACTCTGAATATCGAACATTAGACAACTCTGGGGGGTCTGTTAACATTTTGAACAGCCGTTTTCTATTGTCGCTTTATCAATATAACAATCTATCGAGAAATCTGACTAACATGGCCTGTGAAAATTAATTCTTTGGTATCACCTCGTCAATCTATTAGTGAGGGAAAGTTTCTTTAGTGCTCAGTCCAGGAAGGGGACGGGGGCCGGGAGCGAGGAGCGGGTACCTGGGAGCGGCGGATACCCCAAAGGTACTTCAACGGGTATGAACCGGTAGGGTTTCCAGTTTTACAAAGCTATTGACAATTTTTGTCAGTAAGAAAAACACCAATCCTCGTTCGTAGCCGTAATTTGGGTCGTCACGAAACGATTTTCCCGGAAGCATTGCGTGACAACATAAGAAGGAGAGAACCTTTTTTCGACGTTTTTGCTTGTTTACAAGCTAAAAACGTAGAATAGGAGTTAGTGGACAAAAGTTGGAACCACATATTTGTAAACTCTCAAGGGACTTTTTTAATTTATCAAGGGACTGTTTTAATTTCTCAAGGGATTACTTTCCGCTGTGGGTGATCACTTGCGATCTCGTGAAAAAAACGTGACTTGTCACATTTACAAACGTTATATAACAATTTTAAAAGTGACATGTCAGCTTTCTTATCTCAACGCACGTGTGTCTGAAAGGCGATCTATAACAAGCGTCGCACAAACAATGGATTGCGTAACTAAAACACGAATAAATAATCACTAGCACTTACATCGTTTAAAAATTACAAACGTCAAAAATAATCCATACCAAAGAAACTCGCTCTTTTCAAAGATATTATGGAAGTTAGAACAAATGCAAGAAGGGGGGGTTTCTTTTAGCTTAGGAGCGGTTAAAAATTAGGCCAAATTTGGTCGCTACATGTAAGCGCAACTCTATTTCGTCATCAGCCTAGGTCGTTAGGGACGTGACCTCGCGTTGACAGGGAATGACAGCAATGTTGCATGAATCGGCTTTACAACATGCGATCGTATCTACGCAGTTCGAGTGGAATTTCAGTCAAAGACAGCAAAATTCTTTCGTATTTCATCTTCAAATATAATTCGAAAGCATTCACTGTATATATGGCTTTTGTTTAATCCTGGGTCTTGATATCCGACCCTCGCAGAGCCTAGACAAAACGCAGCTTGAGTGTAACGATTTGTTTACGCCCCAATTATATGCGTAATGTTTTCTCCGACAGTAGTCGGAAATATCCGTATTTTTTTTCGTGCTTTTTCGTGGAGCAATCGTAACGATACGGCCTTGAACACATTGAACAGCGGTCTACCCGGCTATAACAATTCCAATATGGCGTCGCAAAAACAAAGCGTCGAACGCATATTTTGCTGTTTCATTTGCTAATTTCGCTGCCGTAATCGACTGCCTCGAAAGGTCCTTGCAATTTTAAAGTATAGAATTGTCAGATCTCGGTGAAATTTGCACTGTTTATTTGTTTAATGTTAAGGAATATGTGTATAAATACCCGGCGCAGACGAGCCATTTTTGACAAAATTATATGGCTGCATTTCCTCCGCGAAGATAGGAAATTGTTAAACTAAACTACAAATAAACTGTAATGATAAGTTCGAAGAACAATGCACAGGATAAACCTTCGACTCATACTTCATGCAAAAACGTCGATATCTCGAAGAGAGTTTGATTATTAGGTCTATACGAACTTTTCGGGTTATCAAATTTTTGTGTATTTCCCAACATTTATTATGAACGGCGCGCAAACGCATGCAGAGGCGATGACGTTTGCCAAGGGGGTCTTAAAAATTTTCCAGGAAATTTGTCAAAAAATTAACGTAAATAAAAGTAGCTGACAACCTTGTTGAACGAATCTTTAACAAATGTTGCGTTACTTTGAAGCATGACAGCCAATAAACGATATACGATACGATACTTTTCGCGAGCGTCATGCAACAGGTGCAAGGTCAAGAGTTGTTTGTAACTGTTTACTTGTTTGCACAGACCGACAACACGGGCCCATTGTATTAATAAAATTTTGTGATCATGTCTGTCGACTGACTTCAATAGAACTCCTCAAATATGTAATTTGTCTCTTTCGTGTGACGTTTATACTTTGCATCAGACCTTTCTAACCTTCCAAAAGTGTTTTGCTTCGTGTTTTTCGCGGCGATTTCTTGTTAACTTGATCTCCGTTCGCGCGTAACATTTATTCCTATCGTGCGTTCTCAGTCCCATTCGGTTCTTTTGATCGGTCGATCGCAAAAAAAGTGGTAAAATTCCACTGCCTCTGATAAAAGGCTTGACTGACGTTACCGCCTAAAAATTCCAAAAGAAATTGATGTTGCTGGTTGCTTCCAAAACTCTTTCAGTAACACCGTCCACCCAAAGCAAAACTGCACCTTTAAAAAAAGTTTGCCATTGCCCTTTTTTGCAAAGACTGCGATACGAGTAGCGCTTTTTCGTTCGCGCGCGAGCCTCACGGACCCGAAGGATTTTTCACGCTAGTCCTAGATTCCTATTGAAAGTACGCGTTTTACGCAACAAACACACGCCGAAATACAGACTGTTTTAGCCTAGTTTTCTTTCGTTTAGCAAATTTCAGCACCTTTTGAAAAGAGCCTTAATGAACATGTTAAGACTGTCAACTTTGATCGAAGCGCACGAATGGGTCTTGTCTTACCTGAGGACACTATTGCTGGCTGCACTGCCTTCTCCTCATTACATTCATGCTCGGGATTCTCCGGCTCTTCGGATGTGGTTCGGCTTTTAGTCGGGCAAGGTCGATGGTGTTCCGGATTCAGGTCTCTTCCTCTGTCATCCTTCTCAAATGACCGATCGAAAGATCTTCGTCTAGGAGTCGTGTAAACACGCGTGCAATTTGTTGGTTTGTTCTTCACTGCAGTTGAGTCGCGGTTTGTTTTCTCATTTCCTCTTGTGGGAAAACCGCCAGAGAAATTACCAGTACTTCTGTTCTTTGTATATGCCTGCGACGTTTCACCTTGGCTGCCACTCTGCTTACCTGTGAAAATAAATTTCACTGGTTTTACTATCGCTTTGGCGCTTTATCTCCTAGTTAAACCATTTAAAGGGGCTATGTCACGCAATTTTAGGCAATTTCGGCACTGACTGACTGACTGACCAACTGGTCATAAAATTAACTGAAATATCACAATAACGGATAAAAACTGTAGAAGAACTCAAAAGAAACACGAAATTCCAGAAGATTACAATGGATTGCATTAGGGTAAACTTGAAAAACGTCGGCCCGACTTTTTTCAAGTTTATCTCAATTTGTATGAAAGTGTCATTTACAATACTCGAAATCATCCTTGTTTGTTATGTGGCCGTGATTTTGCCTATAAAAGACTTTTGCTCTGCCAATTTGAAGTTTAGAGCTCTTAATAAACGAAAATAAATAGAATTGCCTAAAATACCGTGACATATCACCTTTAAACCATTTGTGTGAGGAAATTACAGCTTTGCTGTAAAGTCCAGGAGGTGGGGGCGTGGGGGACGGTTTCCTAGGAGATGCGTATACCGCAGAGGTAATCAAACGCGGATAACGGGTATGAACCGTAAGGGTTTCCAGTATTACAAAGCTAAGTAACGATTTTTGTAAGTGAGAAAAAACTCCAGTATGGAATTTACCCCCTTCGCAGCCGTTATTTCTCTAGTTTCCCGTGAGAAGCGTTGCGTGCCATCTTAAGGAGGATACAACCTTTTTACACCAACTTTTCAAGTTATCAAGTTTTTGTGTATTCCCAACTTTTTTAAAAAAATCGCGGAAAAATGATGTTCCGGTGCTTCCAAAACTCTCTCAGTAACACAGTCCCGCCCGAAGCAAAACTGCACCTTAACCAATAGCTTGTCATTGCACTTTCTTGGATAGACTTCCCATTCCTATCATTATAACAGAATAAACAAAGCAAGGATTGCAAAATGCGCGCGGATCAACGTGATAAGCGAGGTATTGATAAGTTCGCGCGCGAGCCGCGAGAGCCCGAGATTTTTTGTGCTAGTCCCAGATTCCTTTTGGGAACTACGCGTTTTACCTAACGGGCACACGTCTCCGCAAATGGGGGGGGGGGGGGTCTCAAAAAAATTTACACGAGGAGACTCCACCCTGAGGTCTAAACCCTTACCCTCACATAAACGATTTTTGACAAAAAGGTACCCCTTTTATATTATACATTCGATAAAAAATGGTACCCCTTTTACATACCTACAGAAGGGTTACTACATATCTTTTCTTAATGATTCGACTGTTCAGTGGGTCTGTTCGAGATATCTTGAAAGGGTAAAGGTCCTTTTAAATACCTAGATGACAGTTTTCGCTACCCTTTTGTATACTCCAACTCGAGAAGACCCTACCTTTCATAGTTCTACAGCCTGAAAAAAGGTACCTTTTCGAGCAGAGCCTCTCCTTATAGCCCAGTATATACCTGTAGGGAGTACCCCCGGGGAACACATACTGAAATACAGACTGTTTTAGTTTAGTTTTCGTTTTTTGGCAAATTTTAACACCTTGCAAAGAGCCTTATCAAAACTTTTTACATGTTAAGACTGTCTACGTTGAACAAAGGAAGCAAATGGGTCTTGCTTTACCTGAGGACTCTTCTGCTGGCTGCACTGTCTTCTCTTTTTTACATTCATGCTCGGGATTTTCCGGCTCCTCGGATGTGGTTCGGCTATCAGTCGGGCAAGGTCGATGATGTTCCGGATTCAGGTCTCCTTCTCTGACATCCTTCTCAAATGTGCGATCGAAAGACCTTCGTCTAGGAGTCGTGTAAACACGCATGCGATTTGTTGGTTTGTTCTTCACTGCAGTTGAGTCGCGGTTTGTTTTCTCCCATCCTCTTGCGGGAAAACCGCCAAAGAAATTACCAGTATTTCTGTTCTTTGTATATGCCTGCGACGTTTCACCTTGGCTGCCACTCTGCTTACCTGTGAAAATTAATTTCACTGGTTTTGCTATCACTTCATCTCTTAGTTAAAGGGGCTATTTTAAGCACGAAATTTTAGGCAATTTCGGTACTGACCAACTGTTCTTAGAATTAACTGAAATATCAAAATAACCGCTTAATTAACTTAGACCCAAATGAAACACACAGAAAGACAAAATATGGGGGGGGTGGGGGGGCATGAAAAACGTCGGCCCGACTTTTTTTCAAGTTTATCTCTATTTATATGAAAGTGTCATTTACAATGCTCGAGAATCATCCTTGTTTGTTATGTGGCAATGGTTTTACCAATAAAAGACTCAATCACTGCTCTGTCAATTTGAAGTTTAGAGCTCTTAATAAACGAAAATAAATAGAATTGCCTAAAATACCGTGACATAGCCCCTTTAAACCATTTGTGTGAGGAAATTACAGCTTTGCTGTTAAGTCCAGGAGGTGGGGGGGGGGGGGGGGGCAGGGGGACCTCAGAGGTAATCAAACGGGGATAACGGGTATGAACCGTTGGGGTTTCCAGTAAGTAACGATTTTTGTAAGTTGGAAAAAAAAACAGAATGGAATTAACCCCCTTCGCTGCCGTTATTTCCCTATTTTTCCCGGGAGAAACGTTGCCCCGGGGGGGAAGGGGGTACTCCCTATAATGGCCTATACGGGGAGGCTCCGCCCGAAAGGGGTACCTTTTTTAGGTTCCAGGTATATAAAAGGGTAGGGATTTCATAAGTTTAGGTATATGAAAGGGTAGGGAAATCTGCCATAATGATATTTTAAAAGGCCTTTACATTAAATATTTCGAGCAGACGCAACTTTTGGCTGTATCGTCTTAATTTATTAAGCGCTACATAAAAATGACAAGAAAACTTCCCGTTTTAGGTAAATGTGATGTCGTGTAGGCATATGAAAGGGGTGCCTTTTTGCAATAAAAAGGTATACAAAAGGGGTACCTTTTCTATCAAAATGGTATATAAAAGGGTAAGGGGTTGGATCTCCGGACGGAGCCTCTCCGTACAAAACTTTTTCGAGTACCCCCCTGGGAGCGTTGCATGTCATCTCAAGGAGGAGACAACCTTTTTACACCAACTAATTCGAGAAAGGTTGTCGGAAAAAAGCACAAAATTGCACGCGACAAGACCGAAAATTGGTCTGGGTTTTTACTTGAATTCTTTTTATTGGCCTAGAGGAAATGTACAAGTTTGTATTTTGCAAGTGAAGATTTTGTTTTTCCTCTCAGGAGGACTTAACTTTTTCTGTAGCTTTTCTTTTACTGTCGCATGCATTTAAGTTTTGAAAATTCTTCTAAAATTTTGCGTGGCTAACAGTACCTTGTTTTCACATTTCTGAAGGGAGAGAAAACGTGCAAATTTGCGTTTGTCGTGTCGCAATTTTATTAGTATTCAGCACGTGCAGTGGCTCTCTACTTCTACCCATACTACCTTTCGGTCTTTTCGCGTGCACGTTTGAACTTTTTCCGACAACCTTTCTCGAATTAGCTGTGGTCCATTACAGGGAGTACCCCCGGGGATCACACACTAAAAGGCAGACTGTTTTAGCCGAGTTTTCTTTCGTTCGGCAAATTTCAACACCTTACAAAAAAGCCTCAATGAAAGAACTTTTCACAACTCTTTTGACCTAAGCACACGAATGGGTCTTGCTTTACCTGAGGACACTTCTGCTGACTGTACTGTTTTCTCCTCTTTACATTCATGCTCAGCATTTTCTGGCTCGTCAGATGTGGTTCGGTTGTCAGTCGGGCAAGGTCGATGATGTTCCGGATCCTTCTCAAATGTGCGATCGAAAGATCTTCGTCTAGGAGTCGTGTGAACACGCGTTCGATTTGTTGGTTTGTTCTCCACTGCAGCTGAGTCGCGGTCGGATGTGGTTCGGTTGTCTGTCGGGCAAGGTCGATGGTGTTCCGGATTCAGGTCTCTTTCTCTGACATCCTTCTCAAATGTGCGATCGAAAGATCTTCGTCTAGGAGTCGTGTGAACACGCGTGCGATTTGTTGGTTTGTTCTCCACTGCAGCTGAGTCGCGGTCGGATGTGGTTCGGTTGTCAGTCGGGCAAGGTCGACGATGTTCCGGATCCTTCTCAAATGTGCGATCGAAAGATCTTCGTCTAGGAGTCGTGTAAACACGCGTGCGATTTGTTGGTTTATTCTCCACTGCAGATGAGTCGCGGTTTGTTTTCTCCCATCGTCTCGCGGGAAAACCCCCAGAGGAATTACCAGTACTTCGATTCTTTGCATATGCCTGCGATGTTTCAGCCTGGCTGTCCTTCTCTTTACGTTCCCTTCCACCAGAATCCTTCTTTACTTTGTTAGAGGGAGATGTGTGCCTTTGTGCGACACCAGAGCGCTCGGGATCACTCGTAGCTCCCACACCACCGTTGGCGCAGTTTTTAGCAGGGAAATCACCTTCGTGATGAGCTTGGCGCGGTCTGTTTTGATTCCCTGGTGGCGTATGATCCCAGCTCACGGAATTTTGACCGAGTACCGAGCATATCGCATTTCTAAGAAGTCTCGAGCCACCATTCAAGTTCTTAACATCTTTGACTTCATTGACTGTGACAGGGCTTTCACCAACTACATCAATATGCCTTGAAGCTACATCTTTGTCAAGTCTCTTAGCACTGTGTTTAACTTCAACTGGATTAGATGAGTTAGGATTTTCACACATGACACTATCATCCCTTGAAGCAACAATTTTGTTTTTTTCTCTATGTCCCTTAACCTCTTTAGCTTGCTCGACCGTGCTGGACCGGGACGGGTCGTGAATGTCACTCCTCTTCAAAATACGTATTGGACGGCCACTATCTTCGTTTGCACGACAGTTACCTCCGACGACATTGTTATGTCTCTTAGCAAACTTAACATTGCCAGTTGAACCAACTGCCCCATCAGATTTTTCACTGTCATTAACAGGACCATTCCTTCGGTATCCTTTGTTACGTCTGTTGGTATACTTCATGCGCTCAACTTGACCAGTTTTGACAGGATTTTCGCTGTCATTAACACGTCGAAAAGAGGCCTTATCTAAATCAGGACCATTGCTAGGGACAGCTTTGTTGCGTCTTTTGACAACTTTAATTTCTTCACCTACGCTTTTTGTAACAGTGTTTTCTCTGGTTCCATTTGCGTCTTTAGATTCTTCGTGGTACTCTGGATTTTGTTTGCGTGGCTTCTTTTTTCGCTTGCGCCGTTTTTTGACTTCGTTTTCGACTAAAGTGCCACTCGACTTCTCTGGGAGGTTATCCTGTTTTGTTCTTGAATCTGCGCGTTCATGATCTGTCGAAAATAAAAAAAAATGCGATCAGAAGAGTAATAGTAAGTCCTAAACAATATCAAAGAGCTTATTGCAGGGCATCCAAGGAGGCTACTAAGGCCCTGTCCACACTGACCCGGGTAAATTTGAAAACGGAGAAATTTGAAAACGCCGCGTAAAATGTTTTCCGTCAACATTAACCCGGGTAAATTTGAAAACGATACGCTTCATTAGTAAGTAAAAGTAAAAGTAAAGTCTTTATTTAACGAGGGTAGCACTAAAATAACATAAAAAATACTAACAAACCAGTGGCCCGCTAAAATTATTTACAATAAAATATAAAAATACACTATTTCACGCTCCAAGTCCAAACGCTCATTGGTGAGCGTTTTTGAAAAGCTCCGTTTTCGGTGACCGAAAACGCCGTTTCAGTGTGGACGGTTGGCCTAACCGGAGAAAAAAAGATGCGTTTTCAAATTTACCTGGGTCAGTGTGGACGGGGCCTAAAATTACAAAAATAAAATACAAAATAAAAACACTACAAGACTAATGACCTATCAGAATAAAAGGACTGGGAACAACTGCTACTCCCCCAGGATGAAGGAATTTGTCAGTTCACATTCATACTCCTGGGTGAGAGTAAGAACTGTGAGAGTAAGGTGTGAGTGTGTGAACCGGACATACTATAGAAGGGGGGGGGGGGGGGAAGACAAGTTATGGCCAGGCTCTAGCTTGGACGTATTGATTTAGATTCTACTTCTTCAGCTATTCACACAGGGATTTCAAAATGTTTTGAAGTAGGCGTCAGCAACTGGCAGAGTAGGCGGCTGTGACAAGCCGAGCTTGTCTCTCACAAGCTGATTGCTATGGCCAAAGTAATCGCTGACATAAAATCAAGTAGCTGGTGGAACTCTGGCGGGTTCCGGCTTGCTTTGAAAACCCTGTTCACAATACCTCTCAGAAGATGCAAAATGCATGCAACGTGCAGAAGATTATAGGAACACAATGCGTGCAGAGTGCTACGCATTCATTCACTTCTTTGCATACATTGCAGGCCTATAAAAAGTGAAGACCACCTTCCACTACCAGAATCCCTAAAACCTGCATGTTTTTAATCTAGCATGTGTAAATGAGAACCTTGTTTCATTGCAGCAATTAAATAAAATTCATTGTGATAAATCACTGTTAGGCATCTTCAGTGTTTTCAAAACTTATCTGGTACTTTGATCTATTTTACTCAGAGATGGCTGCTTTTTTCCTTAAATTAAAGTAATTAAAGAAAAATTATTTCAAACAGTCAGGGACTTTTCTCAAACCAGCAGCCTACTGTAAATGATCTAATAAACGCCCAGGGCATCTATTAAATTTCAGCGTTCCTAGGGGAGGCGATAAATAGATATGAGGCGTTGATTAGAGAGAGGCGTTTATTTCACTTTAACTGTAACAGCAATTGACAACAAAAACACAGGATGCTAGTTTGCTAGTTAAGCGGAATAGGAGACTAAATCTAATCTGCGATTATGCAAAGCCTAGAGATGTAATTCATAGTTGAATATCGATGCTTTCATCATCATCGGGGTCAACCATGTTGGCGTTGGCCTTTTCGATGTCCGAGTCAAGCAAGAAACTGACTATATTGTGTGATTTTACTATATGGAGCATTTCCTTGATTTTGCAATTTATTTTTTAAGGGGGCGTCTTTTAGACACAGGGCATTTAATAAAGAGGGGCGTCTACATGTAATATAAACTTTACACTTCTGGGGAGGCGTTTATTAGATACGAGGCATTTATTTGAGAGTGGGCGTTAAATAGATCATTAATTTTACGGTACTTGAAATTTTATTGAAATTTTATTAGTCCACCTTATGCCACCCTACCCTTAGTAAACAGACCCCCATCGACAAGCAAACACTGTCCACTGACTAGATGCCTTCTTACAAGGGGTTTCAGCAAACTGACTACAACATTATTTACTAGACCTGTCTGACCAGTCTAAAAGACCCTTTTTACCATTAAAGTTAGATGGTAATTTTCTACACAACAGAAAATTTAATTGCAATTTCTTTAGTAGTTATGGCATAAGCTGTCATCATCACAGCAAAAAATAACTTCCAAAACTTTTTTCAATCCGTGCTACAGTGAGAAAACTGGAAGCCAGCCATACTCCAATAACAAAGCCAGATTATCTAGAACTGGTGCTATGAACTGATGTTTCCCTGCGTTTTTGAACTGGCCTGTCTAGCAAATTGCCTGATATTTTGACTTACAAATGATCAAGTACCCTCAACTAATTTTTTTATTCTGGTATTTCTGCCATTTTTTTTTACTATTATCTTTTTTTTGCACACATATGTTTAAGAATTATTTGTTCTGTAATCTACCACCTTAATTAAGTGTGTAAAATGTAAAATGCCTCTTTTCTGACCTTGTATTTACTTTAAATTAATAAACGGTGGTCACCCAACTAGTTTAGCTTTTAGTTATTTTGGGTGACCAGCAACTGTATGTATTTTTAATTTATTTATTGTTTAAGTTGTTACTTGTAATCTTACAGTTCAAATAAACCTTGTTGTTGTTGTTGTTGTCAACCAAGGTCACTTACCCCTGGTGTTGAATGAGCTTTTCTCCCAATAGCGATGCCTGGTGAACTTTTGCCGATAGGTATACATCAGCAAAGAGGAGGCAAAAAGAGCCAAGACTATCTTCAAAATTGGAAATGTTTTTACAAACTCAAAGATTTGAAGATCTTGCACACCAATGCCACTAAAAGAAAATCAAAGAATAGATTAACAAATTATAAAAAACACTGGAGCAGCCCTTAAAGTGATGACATCATCACTTACACGTCATCTCTTAAAAATGATTCTTTTATCGGTCTTAAAAGCTTGAGCCATGCTCAGATTGGTCTCCTGTAGGGGATTAATTCAAATTTTCCAAGGAGCATCCTTGTCCCTTCTATACAGTATGAGGGTCCCACCATATATTGAATGGTAACCTGCGCACAGCAGGCTTTTAGCCAGGATTTAAAAAGTGGGAGTCCAAAATTTTTATAAGGCCCGACTTTGTCCCCATAGGAGGGCCTGAGGGGCATGCAAGGTGTTTTTCTGCAGTTATGAGAGCAAAGGTATCTAAAGATTTCCAAGTTTGCTAAAAAAAACCTCTGTTTACAGTTATTCATATTAATTTTCTCTGAAAAGTGGCCGTCCATAGGACTCCTAGATTCCCACCTGGCTAAAAGCCTGGTGCACAGCCACCAGGGTGTATTTGTGTGTGTGTGTGTGTGGGGGGGGGGGGGGGGGGGCGAGGGGGACAAGCCAAGGAAGTTATCCGTGTTTATGCCATTGACAATGGTTCAAGACCACATGCTTTTTTTTACAATATATGGAAAATGTCCTGATTGGTTGATCAATCATTTGCAGTTTAATTAATTGTACATAACATTTGCAAATTATTGATCCACTTCCCTGCTTTTCAGGGTGGGCCAGGGTTTTTAGGTATAGGGTATACTGGGGAATTATATATTAATATAGAGTATACAGTATTTTTATGCTTAAGTTGGGCCTTTTTGGGGTATAAACTATAAGGGTTGGTAAATGGTCCTTCAAAAAATATGTGTCTCAGAAAATTTTAGCCAAATTTCAGGGGTCTCGTCTTGAATTTTTCTTTGACACCTTCTTTGGAGTCTCAATTTCTTTTGCAAGGCTAAAATGGTCTCGGGCTCGCAGAAAAGTTATCAGTCTCACCGTCTCACAAAGTCTTGCATTTACCATTTGACACCCCTACTATACAGTGTTTTTTTCTAAATTTTGGCATTTTGCATGATTTTGTGAGGACATTTGGGTATACTGGGTACATTTTATTGGTGACAAATTTATCAAGACTTGGCTGCAGAAATCACACTGCAACTTTCTTGTGAGTGAAGTTTACATTTAAAATTTTGACAAAGTAAAGACAGTAGAAAAGTAAACACCATTTTTTAGTGACAACAGTATTTTGTGAGTTTTTTATTTTTCATAAACACAGCAAAAGGTCTAACAGTCTCATACATGAATCATGCACAGACAGCAATTTTCTTTGTTTCTGAATGTTACGTCAGATGCTATGAAAATGAATAGATATGGTTTTATTGCACAGATACCGTATTTACTCGAATAAGCGCCGCGGCACTTATTTAATTTTTCGCGCCTCAAGTGCGGCGCTTATTCGAGGGCGGCGCTTATTTGAGGGAGGCGCTTATTTAAAATTTGGACGCCACAATGAATTTAATATTTTACAGTAATTGAAAATAGCATCTTTTGATTGTCAGTATTCGTCTCTTGCTGAAGGGAAAAGTGGCGCTAGCTGTCCTGGCACAGTTCGATACCTTCACAACATTTACAGAACTACGTATTGTAAGAATGTTGGATAGAAAAACTAATGGGCGAGCTGTAAAACAATCACTTTGAACTGTAAAACATCGCTTTTTATGGAAAGAAATGTCCAAGTTTGTTTAAGAGTTGCTTTGTAGTGCTGTTTTTAGTTTAACAGAATTCCTCGAATAAGCGCCGCAACGGGACTGCGGTGCTTATTCGGGGGCGGCGCTTATTAACTTTTTTGTCCCAAATGCGGCGCTTATTTGAGGGCGGCGCTTATTCGGGGGCGGCGCTTATTCGAGTAAATACGGTAATATACAAAATGGACAAAAGAATCAATAGGAAAATAGATGCCCTGTCTCCAATTTTTCTTGAGGAGAGAGTGGCTGTACACAGACTACATTTTGGAAGTCAGTCACCAGTCACTTCTGAACTAGTTACCAAAGATCAAAACATATTAAACCACCTGGAATTTCTTTCTTTTTATATTGAATTCCTAGACACAACCCTCTAAATACAAGACACTTCTATCTCGATAGTGTCCCTCAATAACACCTCTTCCCTCCTAGCCCCCATATAACCCCACCCCCAGCCCCAATACCAAGATTAGCCAGCGCTTCCTTTATAAGCAATATTAAGCTGCAGATATTGCTACAAACCAGCTTGTTTGCAAGTTAAAACAAAATAATATTACGAATAAAAATTCAAAAAGTGCCCTCACAAGCGACCTTTGCATGCACGCATAAAATCTTAATCATTAGCATTGAGAAGGTAAAATGATATGAGTTGATTAAAGCAACCAAAAAATCTGTTAGGCATTTTTAGCTTATTTATCCTCAAGACACTTCTCTCAGGATGGTGTTCCTCCATAACACCTCTTCACCTCCTACAATGCTTTGCAAAATTGTTGAGAAACTTCTTCAAAAATGGATACCCTCTATTTCGTAACCCTTTAGTCCCGACTAATATAACAGATCCTTCTTCCTTTTCCCCCCCTCCCCATTCCAATGTTGCGTAAAAAAGTTTCAGTGAACATTGCTTCAAAGTTCAACATTGTGCGGGGGAGAGGGGGGTGGAAGGAAATAAATGTCACGCGCACTCCCATGTCCCACAAATAGATGCCACCGTGTCAAGTCTTTTTGAAAAAGATTGTAGCCCTCATATCACCCCTCCCCCACCCCGACCCCCACCCCTGATACCATGATAAAGTTCAAATACAAAAACACTCAGCGCTTTCTGAATAAGCATAAGTTAAGTTGATGTTACTGCTCTGATCTAGCACGTGCACAAATAAAAAACAAAAGAATTAAGAATAAAAATTCTAAGCCGTCACAAGCGACACTTTATTAGTCATATCAGTTTACACATTTAGCGGCAGACGGTAATATGATATGTTTTAATAGTTTACCATTCTCACTCATTAATTATGCCGCTCATTGTCCGGCGTGGATAAGATATGGGAAAAGATTGTGGCCGAGGCAATGAGCGACTGGGTGAGAAAGCACTATAGCTGTGTATTACGTCGCCGATGGGGAGGTGGGAGGGTCGAAAATTTGTTCGGACTTCCCAGCTTGCGTATCTCTTTCGAAATGTCCCGAAACTAAGAAAAGAGATCTTTAAATACCGCGATTGTGCACATGCTGATTAGGCATTACATAATACAACTATCTATAAACAAACAGGGTTATGTAATCCACGCACTTGTGAATTCCGCGTCATAATTGCTGGTTTTCACTGTCACGCAATCAAAAAATAAATTCGAAACCATTCAACTACAGAAGCTATGAATTTCAAATATTATGGACGATAAATAGATAAACAATTTCTCCAAGTTTCAGGTCTGTGCGGTGAACCATTCGCGAGTTATTTGCCGAACCTTTCCACGTAAATTTATAAAGCTTAGTATGGAGATGCCATAACTGTGTCCTTCCGAGGGACACAAATATGGCCGCCGTGATGTCAGAGAAACCATCTGGAACTCAATTCTGTTTACAACAGCGGCAATCTTTGGCTCATGAACTAGTACAGTTTCACATAAAAACCACTTATTATATCTGAGATGTTCAATCTGCTGAAAATGGAAAGGAAAGGCCTATTTTCAAACAAAAAGGCTTTGTCACGGCACTCAGCTTGATGTCACACACGACGGAGAACTCAAATATTCAAAATGCTGAATGACACTATCAATCTGGAAATTTGCAAAAAGATATATTTTTAGTTTATCTTACGTCTAATGACAACGAAAATTTAGTAGGCCTAGTGAGTTTTGATTTCAGAATTTTATGACGTAACATGAAAACCAAGAATTATGAATGAGAATAGTTTACCATTCTCACTCATTAATTATGCCGCTCATTGTCCGGCGTGGATAAGATATGGGAAAAGATTGTGGCCTACGGCTGCTCACGCACCTTGCTGCTTCAGAGACTGGATATAAGCTGAAATACAGTGTAAGTCCTGTAGTTTTTATAGCAGCAGCAGGGTAGGTACAGCCATTTACTTGCTTGGGCTTCGGCGACGTACGGCGAGAGTATAAGAAAATTCGTCAAGCAAAGAGATCTTTAAATACACCGCGATTGTGCACATGCTGATTAGGCATTACATAATACAACTATCTATAAACAAACAGGGTTATGTAATCCACGCACTTGTGAATTCCGCGTCATAATTATGAATGAGAATATGATATGGTTTAATATTAAATTAACTAGCATCTAAAAAACCGTTAGGCGTTTAAGCTTATTATATTATCGTCTTACAAATAAAATAGGAAGTTTTAACTAAGGAGCCTTTTTTTGCTAAAGAATTGAATTATAAACACAAGCAGTCTGCAGCAGCTCAGAGCAGCTGAAGGAAGTCGAACGCATCACACAGCACAGCGTCTGTGAATTAACAACAAGAAATTTTTGCATGTTTTTTACGACGGAGCAACCGTTCACTCTGAAAAAGTAGTATCCGTGCCAGTTTGAGTAACTTTGAAAAAAAGGCTTCGAGGCTGAAATTTTTCTGCAAAGCAAATGGCGCGCATGCAGCGCACATGCAAATGAGCTACTGGCACAACATGCACCCGACTTCAAGCTACGTAAATCAAGAGCTTCATTTGCATAGTTTATGAAAACGATCTCCTTTAGAAATAACCTTACCTGTTCGAAATTATACAAATCCCCGAGCAAATTAGAACACAAACGCGCCACTGTCAACGACACATTCTCGAACGGTTTGTTTTGGACTTTGAAGTTGTTCCCAGCTCCCTTGAGTTTTTCTGTCACCAACAATATTCCCGGGTTTCGAATTTCCTTGCAATTTGTTCCTGTCCTTCTCAATGTGTACCTTTTTTCACCTGCTAGCTTCTTGAATTTTAAAATGAACACCTTTCTTCTCGGACCGAGGACCATTCGCGTAAAAATTTATACAAACCCGAAAATATTCTGCACGCGGACACGTGAACAGGGAAAAATATTCGCCATGCAATTTCGAAAACAATACAAAGTTGTGATTGATGTTGTGAATAAATTTTACGGCGTTGGTATTTTTAAAAGGATGAATGGTCATGCTGGGATGATCAATATACATCGGAATTTTTCAAGAAGAAATGATAACTAAATAAAATATCGGAATTTTTCAAAAAGAAATAATAAATAAATAAAAGCTTCTTTTATATTTTATGAGAAAAGTCGACTCGACACGTGGAATCACATTATTTTGCTTTTATTTTATTTTTTTTAATATCGTTTTGATTTTTCTTTATTTGACATTGAACTACTGTATTTTAGTCAATATTTGTATTCTCTGGGATTTTGTGTATTTATATCGGTACACGATGCCGGGACACGATGTACATCCCCCACATGTACAAGAAACTTGATCACAAATCATGTTTTGGGCTGAGAACCGGGGGGGGCAGGCATAACATCCGAGCTCGAATTTACAAACAAAACCAAAAGAGCTTTCCCAGTAATAAAGCTCATTGTCCATTTAGTTGTTTAATAGTTGGTTTGATCCTTTAACAAAGACAGAATTAAAAAAATGAAACGGAAATGTTCTACCTTAGTGTTTGAACTATAACCCGAAACAACGGCTGGGCATGTAAACACAAGAGATCACTCCCCCCGGATTTCAACTTTCTAGCTATCTCTGCCGGATATGTTTAGCAAGAAATCACTGCCGTCTTTTACTTAATTAATTTTTCGATTTAGTGGCAATCAAATGCGATCCTTTCAGTTTCTTTGTCATTTCTCCTACGGCCGCTTGAAACTTTTCCATTTAGCACAGATAATCTCTCGGGCTTGATCTAACGTAAGAGTTTTATAAGAGTATTTCTGTTTATCCACGTGCAATGGACTTACGGATGTAATTTTAAACATCCGCTTTGTGGAACTGGCCATTTCTCCGATAAATACATTGACTGTACTTTAAATACATCCCTATTACTGTATCAACTAACATTACTATAAATATTATTTTGTCGGAATAAATATAAGCAAGCAAATTCGCTAACGAATCATCGATCGCATTTTGACAATCGGAGACAATGAAATTTAAATACTTCTTATAGAGTACTATAGATGACCATACCTTTGAACAGCCCCGATCAGTGAGGACATCGTGATGATTTTCAGTTTTGTTCGGCAAGCTTTGGAAGGAATATATGTAAATAAAACTCAAACTTATGTAAAAGCCTTTGTGAGTTGTCAATACGATAATCAGTCATGCGAAATTAATGAAGTCAATTTACATCCAACACGTGTCACGCTTCAGTGGGCCTCCCGGTCGGGTAACTGACTTCGTGTACATGTAATGAAATAGAGTTTTGACACTTAGCAAAACAGGAGGTAGTTGTGTGAGCAATCGCTGAAACTGGTAGAAACTATTCCTGATCAAATGACTTTGAATCTGCTTGAATTATATCTTAAGTGCTGAAGGTCAACATTCATTTTTTAAAATATTGCGATATTGCGCGTCGTGTCCACGACGTCAACTATCATTTCCGGGATATCTTTTACTATCCGACAGAATAATTCCATTTAATATTATTACAATTTGGCCCTTGGTCATTTCATTTCGTTTCCTTGTTAAACTGTCTTATACTATCAGCAACTACTTTTTAACTACCCTGAAATCAGATCAGGCCAATTTTTCTTAGTTCTTGTAATTTTTCGCGCGACTGTATTCTGAGACAAAGAGTAAATACGAGCGTGCAATAATTAGTCTGATGGCAAGTTGCATTGGCCTAAAGAGAGGACGTGTCAAAGGACTAGCTAGTCTATGGAATTTTATGGTTCTTCGTCTTAAACATAGTGTGCTCTCTCGCTATAATTTAATGGAGTTACCTTACGAGCAATGCATCTTTAAATCAAAGTTCTCTTCGAGATATCGACTTTTTTTGAATGAGTAGAATGAGTAGAAGGTTTATCCTGGGCATTGTTGTTCGAACATATCATGGAAGAATTCAAACGTCTTTCAGTTCAAGCATTTTTTTATTTTCGCGGAGTAAATGCTGTATTTGTCAGTCGTGACGGCTGGGTGCTTTGCGGCTTGGTTAATAACCGGTATGCAATGCATACTAAGGCGAGGACATTCCAGTAAAGCAAGTCAGTATGTTAAAACTTCCAGACAAAGAACTGAGAATAGACCTTTCGGGCTTCGATTTTTTGTTGTCTTTTTCAGACTGTGACATCACTCTTGAGAATCACTCTTCAAATTCAGAAAAATTCTCTTGGCATTCAGATAGTTAAAAACAAGTTCTCTGGGGAGCATCATGTGATTTTGAAATGGGCAATTTACACTGACAAAGCCAAAAATGTCTATTGAGTGAAAATGCGAGTCCAAAAGATGTGTGATTTACAGCAAGGAGCCCAATTGTGTGACCACTTTTAAATAATTCACATTCTTTCGTGCAAGGAAAATTGTTAGTACATTAAAAGTGGTCACCCTTTTCGGCTCCTCACTGTAAGTCGAAAGTTGAGACACTGAGACATTTGCTATAAAAGGGGGGAAATGGGTTTGTCAGGTAAATAAAATTTTAAAATATAGTACTTTGTTTCCGGTGGTGTTTTTAGTTGTGCATTCCAAGGAAAGGTTAGTTTCTAACCAATGTTACTGTAATTAATAAAAGGCAAATTGTAAGCTGCTTTAATCACAAAATTGACACGATTTAATTCGTACAACTCTAATAAGATGTCTTTTATCACGACTTTTCACAATGGAAGGCAACATATTTTGTAACTTTACTAGACAGCGAGGAAATTTCCACAACTTTGCCAAGAATAAAATGTCTTGAAATAATGTATCTAGATTGCCTCTTGTTTAAATGTGGCTTAAAGTTGTCTGCACTCACTGTACAATCTGTAATGTAAATTTTGTGCAGTAAGTCCAAAAACTTAATATCATTTAGAGGTAAAACACGCAGTGCAAGGAAGTACAAGTTTCCAGGAAGTAAAGTTGATATAGCATCTTGATTTACTCTTGTTAAATTTAAATGGGGCTGAAAGTTGTTTGCACTTTCTGTACAATTTGTGATGCAAGTAAGTCCAACAGTACATGCGGAGTCTAGGAAGTAGAGTTGATACAGTGGTTTGCCAGTAATGAATTTGAATTGAAGGATCTTTCAGTAGCAAATCCAGAGATGTTTTACACAGTTTATTTTTTTTACTTAGGTGTTATTGCTACATGGTTTTCGCTGTGTTTTGTTTAAATATATCTGCCATTCATAGTGAGGATTGGGCTTTCTATATATTGCATAGAGGCAGAATAGAGGCCAATAACCAGTTCCAGTCAAAGCAGTTCCAATGCAATAGCCACATTCACACATTCACGCTGCTTCTTGACAAAGTGCAGATTAAACAGATTGAAGCAATTAGGACAAAACACAGCTGTCAGTGGATTCTTTGAAAACTGTATTTTGGATGTTTTCTGTTGTTTTTTAATTCTGTTCTGTAAACATAATAAAAGAAAAAATCAATTGTTAAAAATTTAATAATTGTTTTATACATATTTGTTTAGACACTAAGACTGATTAACTACAACAATTTATTGCAACATAAGTAGCTACTTAAATTTTTCTTTTTTCTGAAACACATCTTTCTACATGTACACTATGCTTCTTAAATCATTTACTAGTTATTATGGTCTACAAAAATGTATATACTCTTTTTTGGTTGCTATTAAACCACCTACCTTTAAGGTCACTTTAGTGTGTCTTGAGAACACGGTGACCAGTTTGGACTCTTGATTTATTTAGATTTGTATAAATGTGATCAATTGTAGTTCTGTTATCAGTGGTAAAGCCTGAAATAAGTTTGTTTGTATCCATATTTTACAATCACTTATTTATATTTACTGCTGCTTTGCACACCATTATTAAAATCAATGTTGAAATCTGACCTAGTAGTATACGAAAACGTTCTGTTGACAAAAGGGATCGCGAATGAAGCTCTCTCAATGCTTACAGCTGATGCTTAGTAATCTATAAATTCCAGCAAATTAAATTTAACAACATCTAGCAGATATTTAGCCTTTTAAAATCGTTATTTCGATTCCATAAACACTTTGTCCATTATGTTAGTCAATAAAGTACATGTACAAGCAAACTGATATAAATTTTTGATAGCTCACCTCAGCAGTTGTGGCAATACATTCTTCTGCACTTCTCCTCTTCAGTTAAAGCTCAGGTTACAATGTCGCCAGTAGTTCAGATCACAAATATATCAATCCTGATGTTTCATTAGCCGTGCTTATATTGCTTTCAATGCTTCCAGTTCAACTTCAGTCTTGAAAGACAAAGGTCTGCCGAAACAACACTCGCCAGCTGACTCCCAGCTCGTAAACCACAATTTAGTTCGGTGTGTCGATAAGGTTTTTGTGTACTATGATATCTCAATATGTTTGTAAGTGAGCGTAAAAAAAATTTAAGCTACTAATCTTACTTCGAGTCAAGGCTTCTGGCTGTGAAAAAGTCTCGAATAACCAAGATGGCGGAGGAAAACAAATCTCAAGCCATATTCTTAGTTACCAATCCCCCCTCGGTTCGAATCATCACATCGCCCGTTGTAAACCCAACCGATTTATCGCTCCATAACATAAGCTCGAGACTAACGTCCTCGCCTAAAAAAGGTAAACTTTGACGTTTGCCTTCGAGTTAGAAAGATTTCTACTCGGCGTAATGCAGAAAAATAACGCCTGATCGCAGGTTAGGTTACGCACGACAGAGTTACCTTTTGTCCCGTCACGCAATCTTAACACCACATTGAGAAGTAAATGTTCGTTTGGATATTACCAAAAGCCGCTTCTCCTTGCGTTATTCTTTACCTTACGGCTACACATGCCATTTCTAACGACTACATTTCCAGCAAAACAGTTGGAGTGGCACTTTGGAGGCATATTTAGCGATTGTTTCACAAAACCATGGCCAGATTGGCTCGGAATTCGAGAGAAAGCCTTACCTGTGCAACGTAGAAAGCTCAAACCGTGGTTTGAAACAAAAGGTTTGTCAAACAGAGCGATTATTCAATGAATGTGTAAAATGTTTTACTCTCAGTTATTGAATGGATTATAAAGGCCCGATTTGCTGCCGGGATTTGCTGAAAGAAAACATTTATTTTTATGAGAAATGCAAAACGTTTACACTGTTCTTAGTGGCACATTTTCCAACACAACAGAGCTAACCTCAGATTTATGCTACCACAAAATTACACAAAGAAACGCTCGTCCGATCGGTCCCCTTGCCTGACCCGAATATTTTAAGAGGTCAATTTCGTTACACAATTGTCGCGGCAAATACTATTTAATATACACTGATCGAGCTCGGCAGCTGTAGCTGCAGTCTGTAATAGTAATGGGGATAAATAATAGCTTTATTTAAATCAAACCCGCCGTCAATTCCATTAGAAAGGCGTTTGAATAGCATAATATTTTCGCCCTCTATCTATCATGTGTCGAAACAGATCGGATGGCCGGCGATCAGTGCCGTCAAATTCGGGAAGAATTCTGAACTTCTTGCAACCGACGATCTTTCCGGTGTCTAAATGAAGCAAACATACAAGTGCTATCCTTCGCAATTATATAATTCGATAGTAATTCGCTATCCGCCGCTTAAATTTCTCGGCAGCCTGAATAATTTTGCACTGGAAATCAAGGTGTCATTACCGGATCTTCAACTAATAAATTCAATTTTGGGCCATTTTTTGGATACCTTCAATCCGTTTTTCACTTACTAAAGCAAAAATGTTTGAAATCTATCATTTTTCGAGCCTTTCGAGAATCTCGGCCTCAAATTGTGGCTTTCTCGCCCTTTTTTTCTTGTCAAGAATGCGTACCCTCCATACAAAGCCTTTGCCAAAACTAAAATTGTTGTCCGACTCACGACTCACTGTGGTGAAATCTATTCTTAGTAATAGTGCGCTTTGCTAGGTGATGTTGCAATTCTAAATTGTGCAACTCAGCAGAAATAATCAATTGTCACGAAATGAGTTCCCTTTGGTTAACTATTAGCAACGTTTTAGTGTGTT
Source organism: Oculina patagonica (assembly GCF_052425735.1). Taxonomy (NCBI): domain Eukaryota; kingdom Metazoa; phylum Cnidaria; class Anthozoa; order Scleractinia; family Oculinidae; genus Oculina; species Oculina patagonica. The sequence continues at coordinate 11,388,354 of NC_135766.1, forward strand.
CGTGCGGGTAATGTTTGACCTCCTGACCTCTTTCAGTGCTTTGGCTAAATTAAAGGCACGGCGCCGCACAGTAAAATCTTTAGAAAAGCAGTCACTTGAGAAACACACAAGTCGTGTTTGCGTTAGTCACGGAGTGAACGTGACATGAATTTCCTTTACCACGTCATCTTTTGCTTTTTAAAGCCTAGCCGGAAAAATGCCTGCTTACGCATGCAAATATTTATTTTGTTCCGAATGTTCAATAAAATAACCCAAACCAGTTCATTTAAAAGAAAGCCAAATCACGCCTAGCCTGCGAATACAGCCGCCTCTCATTTGCGTCCTTGTGTTTCTCCGTTTAGCGTCTTCCGACAAGCTTTTGGTAATTCCCCTGGCGCGATGACGTGTATCCCGTGCTTTGACACATTCTTGCTGAGCTTGCAACTTACGTTTCGATTCTCAAAATACCGTAAACTCAAAACAAAAATTGGGATATCCAGAAAATAAGTCGTTGTTTTGCAATATTTAACACGTTCCGGGTAAATTGTACGACTTGTACTCGCTCCGAGCCAAACGCTTGAGTAACACAACAATAAATATTTCACACAAACAGAGCGCAGAGTATTCAAACTGAAAATAGGTGAATGATTATTTATAGCTACAAGCGAGAGATTGCGTGACATGGGTCTGACGTAGTGGTAGTTTTAAATAGCTTGGACATGTCCAAGCGGTCTTTGTTTTCGCTATGTGATTTTAGGTTAAATTAATATTAGCGCCTAAAGACTTGTACCAGTAAAAATTGCGTTTTTAATCGTTTTAAACTTCGCTGCCTTCGAGCGCTGAACCCCTTACATTCTTAATTGGTTATGTGACGTAAGATTTGGGCTACTCACGTTTTTGATTCTTATATAATGTTTGTAAATTTGACAAGTCACGTTTTTTCTACAAGAACGGAAGTGCTGAAGCACAACTATAGAGCGACACTTTACAAGTCACGCGCTTTGATCACCCACAGCGGAAAGTATTCCCTTGAGAAATTAAAACAGTCCCTTGAGAGTTAACAAGAATGCAATCCCTTCCGGTTCAGATTTTAGCCCAGGTAAACGCTATTCTACTTTTTTTGCTTGTAAACAAGCAAAAAAAGTCGAAAAAAGGCCCATTTTACTGTAATTTGATCTTTTGTTCTCTCTTGTGGTCCTTTATGTTTATTTTTGTGTGTGTTTATTTTTGATTTAGTGTCAATGATTTTGGTGTTTATTTTAGAAAACTATTATTTTAATACTAATTAAAAAACTAACTAATTTAATAGTACGTACGGCTTTTTCAATTATTAAAACGGCTGCGAGAGAGGACCGAATGGTCTGGGTTTTCACTGAAATTTGTACAAATTTGTAGTTTTGACGTGAAATATTTGTTTTTCCTCTCAGGGGGCGTTTTTTGCCACGTGGCTTTGAGTAAAAGAGTTATTTTAATAAATTGTTACAGTTTTGTATGTTGTCGCCATTTATGTCATTTATTGTTATATAAACAATGAACTTTTAAAGTTCAAGATAGACCATGTCACTCAAGTTGTCAAAAATACTTTATGAAACAGGGTATCCGTCATTGAAGTGTCAGTTTCGCCTTAAGGTATCAGGATATATCACGTGCGTGCAGTCATTTTCGAAGGTAAGGCGCACGTGCGAAGAGATGCCTTGCACAGATTAAGGTCAGTGGTTCAATCTCTAGTCTCCGTCACAACCGTTGTTGGCTCGTCACGCAACGCCCTGGAAGCTTCAACTTCGCTAACGTAATAAATGTAATTACGGTCACTCCCCCACCCCACCCCCTAATTTACCCATTCCACCTTCGCCGATGCGACGAAGATGGACTTGCTAGTAAACTAGGCGCAAATGTTTAATCCTAGAACGCCTTTAGTACAACAGAATCAACTGAGTCATCATCTCATTTAGGCATTCAGGAAGGATTATTTCGAGGGACTCAAAAACATTCCTTGATTGACAGGAAACCTTGGCAGTGTGAACGGTTTAACTTTCAGTGCAGAATAGTGCTCGAAAAATGACATCGATATTAAACAAGGAAGATGCGCACAACTGACTCTTATTTCGTTGGTGGTGCCGCCGCCGCGGAAAGGTGGAAAGGAAATTGGACGCAGGCTACAAGGAAGTATTGACTATAAAAGCGGAATGGATCGGATATCAAGGGCTGCTGAAATGCAATTTGATAAACTTAGAAAATGCGTTCATGATGTGTATGGCGACATTTAGTCTGATACCTAACTTGTTGCATTGGATTTCTTTCAGCAAATCTCTCAGTTCTGTACATTTCGCTAGCTTTCCTTTTCCGCAAAGTTACTTGACCAATCGCACCTGGCACGCAATTCAACACCGTATAGAATTAAAGTTCCATGTTTTTTTTTTCCTTTTTTGGTGTGTGTTAGTCTTCCTGGTTATATCCCTTACTCACTGAGAACCCAGGCACTTCCCTCGCTAAATTAAAATCTTGAATTTATATTTTTTTTTTTCATGTTTCTGTAAGAGGCTATGCATTAACATTACTATGCATGCATGCATTACTAGTAAATAGGTAAATATGAAAGAAGTGTTTTATTTTCTAATATTGCCTAAAAATGGCATTTCTGCATGCTGGGCTTCTAGGTTTCGAAATGTTACTCCGTAGCGGTTCGCACTGACGCTTGATCTAGATATAGAAACGTCTGGCTACTGAGCCTGGATTCTAAAAACCTATGACTATGCTGATTATATGCAAGATTCTCCTTAATAATAGTGTACCCACACAGCCACCCGTAAACTACCTGTTAAATCATGCAAAAAAGGAAAACAGCACTGCACTAAATATACAGGCGCTTCAACTGTCACGACTGACATAAATTCTATATTGCAGGAGTTGTATACATGCAACGTTTAAGACGAAAAGCTGAATTATCCATTCACTATCTTTTAATTCGATATAATGTCACTCTTTCATATGATAATCCTGTTCCTCACGGCGGCACAATATGAACAAGGTAGGTTAGCTGAGTCATGACTGAAACAAAATAATGTTTAATTTTGCAAAATTGAATTATTTACTTGTTTGTGCCATGGTAATTGGATAAATTTTATACGAAACTAAGTTTGTGTCTTATGGAAAAGACGGGAAACATTTTATGAAACTGTGACTTAAGCCTGTATGAGGAAAAAGTCATATTTTATGTATTTAATTTCACGACTCGTTTGCACTGAATTCAAAGTGAACTTATCATTTCTACGCTTCTGGAAATTGGTAAATGCAGACTATCTTAATTGTTAAATTTCTATCCTTAAATTATGGCATAGTTAAAGCTGACTGCCTTTTCAGAGGGACTGAATGGATTAAATAAACTATTTAACTGAAAGTTTAGGGAAAAAAGTACAAAATTAACTGCTGGCTGAGAAATGTGCTGAAATTTTAACCGATAGCTGCATGAGAAGTCGCTGAAAATTTAGCTGATAACTAGACACCAGTACCCTCGTCCAGACGTTCTTTTCAAAGAAGCTGCAGCTAACATCTTTTAATTTCATGGACGCAAGATAAATTTTAAGTAAAAATATTTTAAACCTGTCTGATCCAAAACCATGATGTTAATTTTTAATTTACAAAACATAATGATTATTTTCTTAGTTCTTATCGCCTGACTTTTACGCAAGATAACTTAATCTTATGGAGAAACTAGATCCTGATATAACTTAGATCAATTTAAATATAGCAAAGAAATTTCAGTTGCTGGACTACCCTAGCCGATAGCCATCATAGCATGTGGACTCCTTTTAACAGTTTTTTTTTTTTAATTTGTTGCAATGAACCTAACAGTAAAGGGACTTCATGAGAGAGTTCTTGTTGAAAATTTGCTGGAGCATTATCATACAGGGCTCAGACCAGTGGTCGAGAACAGTTCCCAGCCAACATCTGTCAATATTAGCCTGAGACTGGTGCAGATTTTTGAGATGGTAAGTCTGAGCTAAAATATAGGCACGCATGGCGTGCAGATAACTGGAACGTCATGAGGTATACATTCTCGGAAACGAGCCTCGATTATAAGTGGAATTAAAACTATATCTACTCTTATTACTATTTATATCAAAAAGCATATTTTTCCTGAATAAACGTGTTGCGATAAGATCTAGAGTTTTGCCAAATTTTAGAAGATTTTGAGACAGCTAGACATAATCCGAGACAGCTAAACATACTTGCCTCGCCTTTACAAGTTTGTCGTTATTGTAATCCATTTCCATCCTCGCCACCATACGTCATTCCTCTAATGAGTGTGTGTGTTCGGGAGGATAGAAGGTATGAGAGAAATGCCTACGGTATAACAGTACTCCTTTAATCTTAACTGTTCATCTTTAACTAATTTAGGACGTTAAGAAGCAAGTCATCATCACAAGTGTCTGGCTAAAACAGGTGGGTGTGTAGACGCATAAAAAAATATTCACAGCAAGAGTTACTGTTAAGTGTTTGGAGGGTTTTTGAAAAACTTATAGTCTTTTAGAACTGTAAATTCTTATCTGCTCTTCAAACATCGGTAATGAAATTACTCATGAACTTTGAGCCTGTGCTGTGTGTTCTCCTCGGAAATCTTCGGTAGTCTTCGGTCATCTTCGGTAGTCTACGGAAATCTTCGGCAGTCTTCGGGAATCTTCGGCAGTATTCGGAAATCTTCTGAAATGATCGGGAATCGTCGGAAAATGGCCGAAAACTTCTTTATATACTAAACTAAATAATATTGGCGTTTTTGGAGCCGTTTTGTATCTTTCTGGATAAAATTTACTGTTACAGGGAATTTTGTACTGTTAGTGTTTAAATGCCTACAATTTAACTGTTTGATGTTACAGAGCCAAAAAATTAAGTGTTTAGTGTTATCAAAGTACCCCCATTCAGACCCTCGCGTAACCTTTTTATTTCGGTAAGAACATGTAAATGAAAGCGAGACTTTTCTCTAAGCTTGGAGAGCTAAAATACCTTTCTTTGTTAATTATAAAACAAAAGAATACCCCATAGACTTTTGAGAACTATGCATTCTATATAGTAGGTTATGACGATTTTGGTAACTCGCAAAGAGTAGGGCATGAAGCTCCCGGTGGGAGATGTAGGCCTTTTGTGTAGTAAATAACAGTATGTGTACAGCGCATTTGAACATATACATATAAGAAAAATGCGCTATATAAATTATAAATACATTATCATTATCATTATCATTATAAAACAGACCATCGATGACGGAAATGAAGTCTTCTCCATAGTGAGTCCCATGCAATGGGGGCTTACGTGGGGGTAATTAACATCATTAGAGACAGCTTCATGTAACATGTAATGAAGGCGTTTCCCCATGAAAGAATTAACATACATTTTTTCTTTTGTAATGCAGGCCTGGTATGATCCAGAGCTACGATGGAACAAATCTCAATATGGCTGGATCGATGAGATCAGCTTGTCGCCTGATGAAGTGTGGGTTCCGGATACTGTACTCCTTAACAAGTAAGCTAACAACACATGCTGTGACGATAGGTTTTTCCTTGGGCTGTGTGTTTTGAACGACTTTTGAACTGTATGGGAAATGCGCTGTAACTTCACTGAAATATGACTGAAATACGGGGGAGTTAGCTCAGTAGAGCAACTACTTGCTTACGGAATCGAAGCCTCGTCACAAGCTCCTAGCTAGGTACACGGCGATCTAACTTCGAGGATCTTTCTACAGACGTAAGGCTGAGGCAGAACTTGGGTCCAACAGTAGTTTATTCTTGCTAAATTCGTAATCACAACCGTCAGTGTGATCACTGATACAATCGAAGAAACTTTTACAACGTAGCTCCTTATATATCGTTGCTACAAATAAGGTGTTTACAATGTGAACAAAAGCTTTCTGTTGAGTACAATAAAGAAGGAAACGATTGCAATTACAAGAGCGAACTTATATCAAGAGTAGGAAGTTTACAAAATTAAAAACGAGAACTTAGAGTAAAAATGACAACTTTAAAATTAGAAATAGCGAACTTCAGTAAATTAAGCTAAAACAAGAATAAGAAATCAAAAATGAAAGGCTTATTAATATTTTTGGAACTGGTTTGCTCAGCTAACTAAGTAAGAGCAACCCTTGAACAAAAAGCAATAAAACTTCATTAAGGAAAATAAGTTCAGCTAGCGAGCTTCCGTGGAAACTAATATAAAACTAGCAACTTTTAATTATGAACGGGAAAATCAAAAGAAAAGTTACCGAAATATTTATCTACTAAATTGATTGTAGTTATGAAAAAGCTGCAGATGTACAGGTGTACAATTTCCAAACACACGGCAAATGAATTTCTACTTGGACAGGAATTACTGTTGGTTTTTTGAAAGAATTTAAAATGCCGCTTAACAGGATAAACACAGAAAATGACTGAAACAGGGAAAATTCTCTCGTAACAACGCATATCTCTTCCTATAATTGCTCTTCCTATATCTCTTCCTATAATGTTTGCGTGAGAACGTTAAAAAGATTCAGAGACGAGTAAAATGAAGTCGGTGCAGATCGTTTATTTCACTCCTATTTCACAAAAAGCGTGCGCGTGTAAGAGCAGAGAGATAGAAATGTATTGTGCGGATGACTTAACCTCGGACATTCGCCCACGTCACGCCGGTGGGGCGTGGGCCAATAGGCATACCTTCACAGCGGTCAAACGCAAAAATGACGTTACCTCCAGTTTTCGGCGCCTCGAGCTTTTCTAAGAAATTGACTTCAAAGTGTGCAAACTTTTGTGAGAAATTGTTAAAGAAATAGTACGGTGAAAGAAAATTTCAAGCTGGGAAACTCAGTGGAGGTCAATTATCAAATTTCCATTCCATAAGCTGCGTATAAACCTTAACTTTCCAGGGACGGCGTTAACTTTTGGCTTTGAAACGAAAGCTTTCGACAAATTTAACCCTCGGACGTACAAGGGGGAGGTGGATGCCACCCCCCCCCCCCCCGTAAGGTTTTTTCCCAATTTTGATAAAAGCATTTACCCTACAATGCTGAAACTTTCGGTAGCTGTTCAATCATCCTTTGCGAAAATTTTGATATGTCAACCATGTGTCCATGGTATATGACGTTGCCATGGCCAAAAATCGTCATTTTTAACATTTTTCTTGATTTTTTCCAGTTTTTTCAAATCAGAAGTGTAAGATTTGTTTATTTTTACATTCCATAAGCATTCTAGCTTGATTTTGCATCAATTTCCGTTATTTTGTGACTTTCTAAGAAAATGTTGAAATCCAAGATGGCGGATCCAAGATGGCGGCTCTTATGACGTCACGTGACGTCATATGACGTCACAGCCAATAAAAAATATGTCATCTTGTAGAGTAAGCTAAGGGCTTTCTTCTCAGAGCAAAATAATTTCGCTACGCCTTAATATAACGAAAACTCCGGGGAGGGGTTTCATCCACCCCCCCCCCCCCCCTTGTACGATGATGGGGGTATGACTTTGCTTGTACGTCCGAGGGTTAAGACTGTATGGAAAATTTCGGAGTAGTTTTGGCGGGAATTGCGCACGCGCGTGGCGTTTGACCGCTGTGGGGGGCATACCTGTCTTTTAGTTTGCGCGCAAGGTAATGTGGGAAGGAAGACCATGACTACCTTTCTCATTCCCACAAGCTTTTAACCGCGCCACAAAACATTAAAAAATTGATTCATTTGTCTAATTATATTGTAAATGTTTAACCTTCCAGCGCTGAGACCAGTAAGATGGGTAAACCTGTGGGCATGTACAATCCACTCCTGGTCACCTCCCATGGTACGGTCCGCTGGCTAGCGCCTATTATCCTCAAGAGTTCCTGCAAACTCAGTGTGCGATACTTTCCGTTTGACGAACAGTTCTGCAGGCTCAAGTTTGTATCCTGGACATACAGCAAAAGTGCCATGCTTTTGGAGCCAGAGGAGACTGAAATACTGCAGAACTACACAGGTAAATTCCTTCTCCAACAAATTTAAAACCTCTCCTTTTATTCCTTATACTACCCCGCGTTTAATTTTGAAGGCTAGAGAGGAGATTGTTAGTCTATTTATGACTTGTTGTATAGTCAATGTAAAGTCTCATTCCGGAAGGTCGATCCCAGGTTTTTCCTTCGTAAATCATCCATACTGAGGATCGAGGCTTGTAGAGGCGGAACCTTATTTTTCCTAGGAAGAAGAATCTAGAATCCATTTAACTCCTTATGCTAGTGGGTTGCAAATTTTACTATTATTCCATGAGCGCGCGTTTAATATGAGATAGTAGATAGCCAACGAGGCGCGTAGCGAGTTGGCTCGTAGTGATTGGAGTTGGCTGTAACTCTCTCAAATCCAACACGCGCGAGTGGAATAATTGTTTTATTAAAAACACCAATAAATTGCAATAATTGAGCTACCAGCTGTTCTTGTTGACGCATACACCCACCATATTTGTGGTCCATGGTATATGAGCTCATATACCGTGGCTTCTTAACCAATCAAAACTCGGGAATTGCAATATACCGTGGCTAGGTGGCTATGTTTAATTGACCATCATATGCCAGTATAGTAAGGTGGTTTGCAAATCACATTGATAAAAAAGCTGGTCTGGCGCGAAGATCTCTGCTTACGGAAATTCGTCCGACTTCCCAGAATTGCACTTCCTTTAACCTTACTGCGATTACTAAACAATGTTCCATGTTCATTCATTGCAGAGAGCGGTGAATGGTACCTGGAGCGAGTTTACGCTCTGCGGTCGTCAAGCAAACCGACACATACCAATACGGAAAGCAAGTCAGCAGTGACGTATGTGATTCACATTCGCCGCAAAGTGTTCTATTACTTCGTCTACCTCATCACACCATGCATGGTGACGTCATTCATGACGTTAATCCTGTTCACCCTACCCCCTGAGAGTGGCGAGAGGATGGTGGTAGGCGTGACCATTCTGCTGTCACTCACGGTTTTCTATCTGCTGGCTTCCACGCACATTCCTGAAACGTCAGAGGTGGTGCCACTAATTGGCAGGTACTATGTGATTGATGGTTGTCAATCACGTTAGAATTTGATTGACAATATATGTTGCACTGCGGAAATAAGCTTATTTTGCCCTTTTCCTTGTTAGGGGCAATATGAACACGGCTTATTGTCTTCGTTAGTATTCGCCACTTTTTGCTTGTACAATGAATGCCAAAATCCTCGCATGCTCATTAATTGATTGCTGTATGTCAGTATAGATCATAAAAATGACTTTATCTGTAACGAAACGCACTAGGTAATTTTAGAAAAAATTGAAAAATTGACACGATGTTTCCAATTAGTGAAACTCATAGAGTTCAGAATTAGGAATATTTCAAATTTGAGACAAGCAGAATAAAGTGATCTTCGTCACACGCGCGAACTATTCCGCACAGATTTTCCTTCAACTTTGCATATTTTAAGAAGTCACTATAGCTGTTGACACATACTGTAGCCTAAGAGGGCATCATTCTAAAATGAAATATGGTATTACTATAACATGTTTTCTTCTCAGGTACTATTCCCTGACCATCATTGAAATCGCCTCTGCATTGGGTTTGACTTGCTGGGTATTACGGTTTCACCACTACAACACGTCTGTTGGTAGAGTTCCAAACTGGGTCAGGGTATGAATGCAGTCTTATTTCCTTGCGCTGTCTTTTAGCACGCGAGTTAGAGCTGAATCTGAAGTCAGGCTTATGTTCTCTCACCAGGTTTATATTCTTGGCTACATCGCCAGAGCAGTGTTGTATAAAGTTCCAGATATAAGCTCCTCGGAGAACGGCGGGATTGAAGAACAAGGTAAAAGTTCAAACCAAAAAATTGTTTTTGAATTTTGTGCTTTAAAGGATGAACGTTGAGGGATTAATAAACTTGAAATAAGAAGGGGGTCCCACATGGAAGCGTGGAGCACTACCCCCATATTTGATTCCAAATTATTGATTATTGTAATTTTACATGGAAGCTGAGTTTTTCTCATTTATTTAAAGTATAACTTACCATCCCCCAACCCACTCCTCCCATCCGCCGCCAATGTGATATCGCAGGCGCCCGTCCCAGATAATTTGTCCAATCGGTGAGCTCTATTCGCATAATGAATTTCACATCAAATAAGGGAGCGTTTCGGAGCTTTGGAAGCAAGATCCTAGGAAACTGGACAAAGTTATATTTTCTTTATTCTGGAAAAGGTAACTGATTTTATGATTTTTGGGGCCCTTCAAAAGTAAGAATCAAGACCTTGACTACGATATACTTCTTCTTGCGCGGGAACCTTGCACTACAATTTTGAAATCATTTTAATTTTTGAATGTGAGCTCTGTAAACGGTTTGTTTTAATCTCTGGCTGGATCAAAGGCATCAAAAATGCAATTAGAAAATGTAACGGGCGTCTTCGCAACTGGCCAACACCTTTTCCCTACATCTTTTTGATTTTCTGTCGTGGTCTTTTCTATAAAGCTCGTCAAACGATTAACGGATGAAGACTTATTAAAACTAACGTATGAAAAATGTGGTACAATGTCAGTTAATCGCAATCTTTAAAGATACCAAGGGATGTATATAAACATTGCCTGTTCAGGTTTATAAACTGGTATTCTCGATTTGCTCTTCAGAAAACAAGGATACCGCTGTCTCAGACAACAATGGCGGCTCATTGGCCCGCCGTCGCCTTCCTAGAGAGCCTAGCGGTATTACAATGATGGCCGAGCGAGTGTTGAGGAAACAAGAAGACGAGAAAGTACAAGAAGAATGGCAGCTAGCCGCGCGAGTCATCAACCGACTGTTCTTAGTAGGCTATTTGATCGCTGTGGTCCTCTCCATATTTGGCATCTTCCTGCAGGTTCCTGGAGTTCTCGTCTCCAGACCTTCTCCGCCGACCTCTGACGATGCAGACCTTGAACTCCATGACACTGCTACATAGTCACTATGTAGGCTTATGGACTAAGTCTTTATCAATAACATGTTATGTTTTCAGTTGTTAGAAGTCCCTGCTAAGCCATGGGATGTAGAAAGAACGAGTAATCAGGCTCATAACGCAATAAAATCTATAGGAAATCCAACCAATGAGTCACAAATGTTTTTCAGTACAGAAGAAATCCGTGTCGGCCCACAGATTTTGGAAAATTACATCCTCAGCAAGAACTAGCTAAGGGACGATGCAGTCACTTAAGGACAAACGTATACTCTCTCGCAACTCTTGTCTGGCAACTTTCTAAGTAGCCTCCCACGCAGTCGTTCTTAGGGGCGATCGAGTGAAACACGATCGGCCCTAAGAACGACTGCGTGGGAGGCTACTTTCTAATAAGGGGTAGCGAGAATTCATTAGTCGATTCCCGTGAATCAAACGGCGAAGAACCATGTAACAACCATTACGCTGCTGACATGCAACTTATAAATTCCTCTTGAACTCATTTAGTCTAATCATGACAGTGTAGGGAAAGGTAGAGGGGTATACCTCATTGAAAGAGGTCAGACCCTTCGACCATTCTCTCCCTTACGGCTGAAGAGCAAACTCAAGAAGGACGGCCCTGCCTTCCACGGTAATATTGGAATTAAATATACTTCTCGTATCGTTTAATCAGTCTTGCAATTGCATGCTTATAAGGGACACTGTCACGGAGAATTTTAGCGTTTTTCGGTAAAAAGTACTAAAATTGGCAAAAAGGTCTTTTCGTACATGAAATGCACCTGGTACATCAAGATGGAGATATAAAGTAAATAGGCCATTTCCGAGTTACCCTTTACCTCTGTTTCAAAACGAGTCTAAGTGCGAAACCATTAATTGATATGAAAATGAGTTTCACCTACAGGTCCATTTTCATGGAAATCAAACTCATTTTCATTTGAATGGTTTCGCACGTAGACTCGTTTTGAAACAGAGGCAAAGGGTAACTCGGGAATGGCCTATTGTTGATGAACGAAGAAGGGAGTCATAATAGTTTTTAGGTTCCAGTCCACAAGGACAAAACTTGAAAAAATCGGGCTGACCTTTTGCAAGTTGAGATCTAAAGTTCCTGATGGCATCACCGATAAATCACTTATTTATCACTTCAGTACACTTGCATGGCGATTTTTTAACAAATTTGGATCACTATTCGTAGTTTCCCTAGTCTTTAGGCTTTTGAGTTTTTGAAGTGAAACTGGCGACAGCGTCCCTTTTTAACTGGCCTGGTCGTACCTATATAATGCTTGGAAATCGGTTCTCTTCGTTTCGTCGTAGTACCTCCCTCTCTCGCCCCAACCAACGGCCTGGTTTTCCCTAAGCGTACTGCCCAGAGAAGTACAGCTAAAAAACTTCTGTGTGCTGCATTATTGGTCAGGTAACGTTTTGTTACAAAAAAAAAAATTAACAGAATGTATTGAAATTTTTGTGCTTGTAAACGAAAAAAAGAATGCCTGATCGCAGGTTACAAGGGTCTTCGTTCCCTTTGACCAGCGGTCGCTCGTTTCTTCAAGCCTGCTCGAGGTACGAGAATGTGATCCCACTTAAGATCCCGGCCCACTCCAAATTCGTTTCCAGCAGCGCAGGCACCGTAGCAGGCCGCGAATGCAGACGATGTGGCGTCGTCTCTCCCACAGCCGGAAATACGTCTGCGTCGCATCGGATGGCACCGCCATTCCAAGAGTGAAAGTATTATCCCTAACTAAGGACTACTAAACTCATCCTAAGCTTTCCTGACTTACTTTTCAGGGAGTAAGATTAGTGAGGCTGAAAGCGTTAGTGAATAAAATCAGATTATAGGGTAATGTCCCGCTAGTATCCGGCAGGGAGACAGTCGCATAAATTTTAGGGAAAAATGAAAAAAGAATGATCTAGCCTTGCATATTTGAAATTTGATCACACCTTGCGAAAAGAGACTTTTCCTCCATTTTCGGCGTCCTTTATCCATAAGCATTTTTGATTTTTTTTTTCATAAATCATCGCCTTTTAAAAAGTTTCCGAAAAAATTAGATTCATGTTTTTTTTTAAGGAAAATAGCGTACTTGCGATAAATTCGACAGGTGCATTTTAGCCACTTAAGGTGGCTCATAGGGTTTTGAGATATTACGGCGCGCGCAAAGACCCACAAGAGATCATTTTCGCGTTATTTTACTAGTCATAAAAGCTGCCGAAATATAAAAGCAAAGAAAATATTTTGCATACCTAAAATAACGGCCTTTTTTTTTAGCCCACTCAAAAAGTCCTATTTATTAACCCAAAAAAACTATGACAAAAAAAGTAGGTCATCTTTTTTATAAGAAAAAATATTTTTAAAAAAACGGAAAAAGGGAGTTAAAAAGGTACCACAGCTTACCCAGCCGGAAATTTCTCGTCCGAATAACAATTACGTCATCAGAATAGAAAGTCAAATAAGCGCGAACCCAAGTGATGTGTAAAGACGAGCGTTCCCCTTTGGGCGAATTCTTTAACCCAAGTAAGAGAAATACCTTATCATCCGAAGCGGCATCACCGACGACGAACTACAAAAGCGGGAAGCACCGGTAGGTCCATCTGATCCAAAGGAAAGCCGGGGGATGACAGGAGCAAGCCGCGCTGCCGCCACGCTCGCGTGAAGCCGCCATGTTTGTTTTGATTTGCCGGCATATCAAGCTCGCCCTTTCGTACCCATTCTTCGCGCGGTCAAGAAACCCTATGGAGCCACCTTAAAGAAATGAATTTGCCTGACTAATTTATTGTTAACCTAATTTTAAAAAGGGATGTTGTGATTTTGCATTCAACCTCGATCTCTCGCAGTTTTATCATATTCCTTTACAATAGCCCTTCATTGATATTTTTTGTCTATCCATAGGTTTCCTTTTAATATATGTGGTCAGCTAGTAATAAAAAAAAGCAATCTACTAAAAAAAATCTCTAGTTCTCGATCATGAGTAGCCGAAAAATTTCATGAATGTGAAGTTTATACTCTCTGCAAGTGTTCGGCAATTCGCCAGTAGCATTTGGCGTTACTCGATAAGCCATCTCAAAACTCTTGATTTAAGAGTTCACAAGGTCATGTGTATACTATAATTGTCTTGAATTCGATATGCAAAATCCGCGCCTTATTCTTGTTCTACTTGAGAAGTGGCGCGTATCGACTGATCAAATCTCTAATGAAATCGTCGCTTTTAGCGCTATTAAACATGTACACTGAGAAGAGTGTTACTTGGCCGGCTGGTTTTTTCTATTGGCCGGAAGCTGCAAAACTAGGAGTCTTGGCAACGTTTATTCGCGGGCGAGATAAAAACGAATTGGCGCCGTTCTGAGTCAGTGTACAGTTTGAAATTTCGACAAGGATAAACATTGAGTTAGCATCATTGGTTGGCTTTGGAAACTGATAAACAACATCGACTTCGAATCGACTGATATTTTGGATAACGTTTTATTGCGCATGGGTCCAATATCGGGGAAATAACTGACGTATTTTAAACAACAGAGAGCGGAAAAATAACCGACTGACAACAAACAACAACCTAGTCAGGCATAATGTCATAATTGCAATCGAGCAGACGGAAGGATATATACGACATCGTGTTTGAAGCTGTTTTACAAAACATGGCCGAGAAAGTTCGTCACATGTCGCTTCAAAGAGAAGTTTTGATCCACGTCTCTGAATTTCCTTCCGATCGTCGATCGCCGTTTGTCAGGCAGAGGTCAAGATCGTTCAGTGATGGGGAGAACAAGAGTCCATTGATAAAAACTAAAGGTAAGTTACAGCAAAATAAACTCTAATTCCAGTTAGCTTCCAGTTATTCGACACATATTAAACTTACAAGCACGGAACAAGTGTATAGAGCCTTACAGATGATGTGGATTGAACAATTGAATTTACTGGCGTTTGTGCAATGATCTAAATGTTTATTCATTTTACTTGTCGCGGGTCAGGTGTTATTACATTTTGACAACAGTTTTATGTCAGTACTCTTATAGACAATTATCCATTCTGCAAATTATATTAAAACTGTTCATATATTTACGGGAAACGAACTGCATCGCCGATTCCGTGTATAAAGACATATGATCTGGCAAGTTAATCTGTAAAAACTTGGAAGGGAAAAGGGATTTTTTTTAGCTCTGTCGGGTCGAGTGTTAACAACCGGTCTTGTTAAAACAGAAAACAAATGTTGACGTAATAAGCTCTCACAGCTGCACATATCTTGTAACTGCTGGGCATAGCGCCCAGACATTTCTTGTACAGCGGATGCATGATCTAGCCTGTGAACAGGTTCGTTCTAGACGGGAAAAAGGGGGGCCTCTTCTTTTCGCTCAATTTCCCGCTCAATTTTACACTAGGCTAGTCATTGTTCCTGGACATAGGTTCGTAGGCGAACTGGATTGGTTTCACGTCTTCCAGTAGTCCAGTCCAAGTTTCTAACTCTTTGCTGGCGCGCGTCGAGTCTTCAGCCTTTTGCACTTCTTTATATCTGAGCGATTTTAATTCCTCCCATCGCTTTAGCTGGCTCAGGTGATGCGAATAACAATAAATGCCCGCTCCAGCCTAGAGTGTGCTTTGGAGAACTTCAGGTTTAAGAACAAGTGTAGGAACAATTACAGTTTCAGCCTGCGATAAGGCTTTCTTGAAAAAAAAAAAAAAAAAAAACCCCGCCTGATCGCAGGATAGGACAGCTCCGAGTATCAGCACTGGGGTGTCCCCACCCCACGCCCCACTTTCCCCCTCATCCCCCTTCCCCACTACTTCTTAGCTCCGCGATGTCAGCAACACCATAAGTACTTGACTTAAGAGGTCACATGGGGTTACGAAATTCCATGTTTAAATTTTAAGTTGGTAAAATTTTGTTATTATAGTGAATTCCTGCACTTCGACTGAATCGTTTCGTTGAGTGCCTCGAGATTGTTGCAACAGTATTCCTGAATGCGCCAGTTTGACAAACAGTTTGGCCCTTTCTTTTTCGTTGTCTGAGATAGATGTCTTCGAACAGTTTGCGCGTGATTTATTCCTCACGTGACGTCTTCTGATACGAGAGATAAATTACGTATTGGACTTGCGATCTTATCGGCTAGTGTAGATTCATTTACACAAAGTATCTGCAGGGGAGGACATAAACTAACTGGTATGTCGCGAAGCGTCGAAAATATAATTACCTCTTCCATTTGAAGGTCAGTAACAGTGCTACAAAATAATTTATTTTGCCGGGGTGATGAAAAGTTTCATTGTTACTGTATAGTATCATGTTGTAGAGCTGACGTCGAAGTTTTAGTGCATGAGACATGATTTCGGCCACGATGTCGAAAAAATTGGAATCGTCGTGATTCGAATGTTCCGTCCTAACTCAAAATTATGACGTCAAAACTTACGGTCATTGCACTTCCTCATTAAAGGATTAGGAGAAATCTCAGTTGTTCGGCCGACCGGAAATTAAACGAGAACTGGTACGCTTAGAAGACAGGGATCTCGAAGCATGTTAGGTTGAATGCTAGAGGGCTCCGAAGTGTTATCCATATATTGACTCTGCAAACTGTGCATACAAATGATCTTAATCACAGTTGTCGGACTTGCTGTTGCGGAAATCACCACTTATTAAGTTCTTTGTTCTGAGGGAGAAATTTTCAACTCCTGACGACTAGAACATGAAATTCGCCATTGTAACAGGCCGGGATCGAAGCATTTGTGATTACAGTGATTCGATTTGTCATGACAGTTTACATTGTACCAAGAACAGCGGTTCTGAGTTAATTGCAGAAACAAAAAGGCGAATTGAATTATTAGAAAGAAAGACTGCTCTGAATTCTTCAAGAAAAGATAACGTTACGACAATACCTTCGCCGCCAGGAGATGGCAGGGGAGGGAGGGAGGGGGGTCCTTTGTAACCTTTAACCGCTACCCTCAGTCTTTATCTAAGACATGAAATGCTTTGTTTTCAGTTAAGAGCATTTTTCAGTCATTGTAATTTCTTCTTCTCAGATTATTTCATAACCTGTTATTGTTTAAAATAAGGTTTTCGGAAGAGAACCGCGCGATTAGGGTGAATCTGACAGACAGACTGCTCGGATGCCGTGACCTGATGCGTTATGCCTTATCGTGAGAAACGAGATTTTTTTTAACAAAATGGTTTCCTTTTTATTATCAACCTGATGAGGCGAGTTACCGTAAGCTAAACAAAATGCTGGAAAAAATTTCAAACCTTAAAGCCACGCAATCCTAAGAAAAGCTAGCTGCAAAAAATAAAATAATGATGACGGCATGACGGGTAAATCATTTGGTCAAGACACGTCTCGACAACGTAAAATATAAGCAAAATTTTTCCGTACTTCGAGTTCGCGGAAAATTGAACTGAAAAATAATAATTCAAATAAATAATCAAGGGAGAGAAAGTAATTTGTTATACCCTGTCTAAACCATAGCGGGTCAAAAACGCGACTCAATCTAACTGTAAATCTATCTACAAATCAAATTTAATTTGCTGATTATGTCCTGAAATTAAAAATCTGAGCCATTTAACTAGCTTTCTATTAAATATCTATCTAAATGAAGCCATAGCTAAGTTCATCAGCAGCTAGCTTGTAGTGAAAAGCGGATTTTAATCGGCCTTTCAACAAGGAAAATAAAACTTCGTCCTCGCAGTGACACGAATGACGTCACAAATGTCATAGCTTGTTGTGTAAGGAAATAATAGAGTTACGTATCATAATCCTTGAATGCTATGAACTGCATCCTGAGCTGATTAACTACGCACGGGAAAATACTCTGTTTATTGCGGATATATCTCTCCAAGAGACGTGATTTGCGAGAAAATCATTTTGATTTTTGCATGTAATTATTTCCCCGCCCCTCCGCGCCATCTTTTTTAAAGCCTCGATTTGAAAATTATAACTGCATCATGGGAAGATAAACACACTCGTGGACAATTTTTTTGGCGTTTTTTGGGTGCAAAATGAGGGAGATTTACCGGCGATGATTTGATGAAAATTATCATGTGAGCAGTGCCTTCAATGGCTGTTATCATCGTAGAAAATTTGCAATATTCTCTGAGGAAGGAATCTGGAAAACGCTGCTTCAAGCGACAAGGATTTCCGTCTGGCCTGTGATGTAACATGTCGACAAAAGCACCTTCATCTCCGCGCAGAAATGCCCGAGGTAAAATACGATTTTTTTTATTAGTAATGCTCAAATCACGCCAAATATTTCATCACGAATTTGATGTCTGGGCTCATGACTCATAATTTTAGCTACGATAATATTTTTGGCATGGTTTGAGTTTGTAAGTTCAAATGCATGTCACGTATGCGATATCGTTGAATACATTTCACCTTGTTTGTTATCGGGGCAGGAAAATGATTGACATTTTTTTTTGCTCCGCTGGAGCAATCTAGCTTTTGTTACTGCGTATAAAAGCGTGTATTTACTCCAATTCTTTGTCGTATTAACAATGAGATGCGAATAAACGGCCATGGCTTAGGTCTCCTGCTAATCATCGTGTACAATTATTGGTGTTGACCCTTTTAGTACGAGGTCATCCATAAAACATGTCAATACAAATCGAAAAGCTGTTTATCAAGGCATCCCTATAATTGTCTGGTTTGGAAGATCATTTCGTCACAAGTTATCATTTATTCATGATCCCAGCTGTACAATGGTTTCGGCTTTATTTCTGCCAATTACGTCGTTGTTGATGTCCGAGCGAAGTTCATCGAAATCGTTATAGCCAAAATAATGAACGCTTGCATTGCTCGCTCGTCCGTGAAAGGCATTCAACGATTCTTTCAAGGCTCGTGATTACAAGGTAACATTCAAATTAGTTCCTTCTTATTTCAAAAGCTTTCTTTCGACTCTGCAAACAAACAAGGCGTTTAAATTTGTGTGCGAAGCCGTTGAAATGCAAGCTTATTTCGTACTCTGAATCGCTGCTTTTTCGTACGGTTGGCTTCGGTGTTTTTTCAACAACAATTTCTATGGTTTAACACAGTGTAACCTTAAATCGGAAAACGATCTTACAATGATTGTAACTTCTTCTTAGTTCGTAAAGATAGTACTATTACACTGTGACTGTGCAAACGAAATGTAGTTTTATTATTCAGTAAACGCATAACTCTGTTGGAAAGCTTGGGAGTGTAGAAGCAGTGTGGATACATGTATATCTTTTGTAGTTATAAAATAGGCTGTGACGTGTAAACAATGAACTTTATACATTGTTTTTATAGAATCTTACATGGACAAAGTACAATATTTATTTTTGTGGTCTTTTTAAATGAGTCTTTTTCTTTATAATTTACCAATGAAAAGAATACTGCATCTGGTTGAATATTTTAGCTTGAAAAAAATGTTGGTACGATTCCTGCCAAATTTTATAATTAGCAAACAAAAGACTTGATTTTACAGAATTCTCAGCAGACCTGGGTTTGGCTTCGCTACTGTCTTTCAACTTGTCAACATGTCTTTCAGTTATTGGTTCGTTTCCAGTTTTTTGTCAATTTCTGTATGTCGACTATTCAGGTTGCCGAAACACCATTTTATATCAACAATGGTCTTTGGCAAGAAGTTATCAGTGCTTTCAATTTGACAGTCATAGTTTGCAAATAGTTTGAGGGTTTATGTCTGCAGGCCGATATTTTAATAACCGAGAATAATTTTATTGTGTCTTTAGCGTTTATCTCAGTATGTTTCCAGCTCGAACTAAAAGTGGAAAGCAGATTGAATGCATTGGAAACGTGAACTCCAGTTTACTTCAACTTAGAATAATATTAAAAGTTGAAGGTAACTGGAGTAAAATAAAGTTTTCTACCTAAGTGTATTTCTAAGGTTGCATTTTAAAACTGAATGAATGATTGTCTTCTCGCCGCACTCAATATTAAGGACATCATTCTGTAGCTGGCACAAAGATTTAAAATTATTCTGTTCATTCCCAGACGACGTTTGAATAGTATCCCATGATGCATTTTGTTTCATCTTATATTATCACTGCGTACGTGACCTAATCAGTATTGTTCAGCTCTCGCGAAGCGAGAAGAAGCGTTCGCCATGGCGTGTTTCCGGACTAGTTTTGATTCAAAAGCTGCTGCTTTCGAGGAAAACGACTTATTCTACGTTCACTGCGTTTCAAAGGAGAATTTCAGTGTCACATTGAAGGGATTTACCTGTGTTTCGCTAGTATACAGAGAAATACATGTTAGTGTTATCGAACAATTGGACGAACGTCGAAGAGCTCTCGTTCCTGTGACAGTCAAAAATTCGGCTATAGATGAGCTATTTGTTGCTGGAGTGTTAATAAAGAAGTCCGGTGCTGATCCGAATCGGTTTTCTTACATTTCTTCTTACATCTCTATCGATCTCTAGTCTGTCCGCTTCGCAGTTGGCGGGCTCGTTCGGCGTTGTTTACATAATCTGTGAATACATATTTGAGCTTATTTTAACGGTTATTTTTCACCAGTTGTAAGTATTTCACTTATTTGAAGAGTACAGTTATAAAATTACTTTCGAAATTAGTCATTTTGAATGTAAATATAAATGGCAATGATGACAAAGCTCACGATAGAGCCCAGCGATTGTTGCCTGAAACAGACATCACACACGCTTCGCAGCACGCGGCGCTGGTTTTCGATCGAAATTTCAGTCATCTTTGATCGCTGAAAAAGTCATTAAGATGCGGGTACTTCTGGGTACTTCTTTGCAAGTAGAATAATACGGCCTTCATTATGCTAGCGTGAGACCCATATTTAGTAGAAACCTGCTTATAATCCGAAGAATCGTGAATATTTATAACCTCGTCGCGGGTCAGTGAACACTTTGCGAAGGAAAGCTAATCAAAATAATCAAAATAAAGGACGTTTTTTAACAAACCACGGTCATAGGACAATTGCAAATCAATGAAAGTATGACAAACAACAAAATAATACAATTTTCTTGCTTTTGACTGGAAAAAAATACGAAATGTGCCGTAGAGAAAGCGGCGTTATTTTACGGTGGAATCCGCCATAACTTCGATATTGGGTGAAGTGCGCGGAGAATTGCACCATGGGATACTATTCGAACGTCGTCTGGTTCATTCCTAGCCCCCACTACTCCAAAACTAGACTTTCTTACTGGTATAATGTTTACCATAATTTCTACAAAAGGGACTATACTAAGATTAAAGAAAGTTGGTACTATTTGAAAATTACCTAACTCAGTAGGACCTTCCCATACCAAGCTGTGGTAACCTGCGATATTGTCTCATAGTGCAGCCAAGTATCGTCATTGTACAGCGCCATGAGTTTGTATACAAATATTGCAGGGATGGAAGGCGGAAAAAATAACCACCCGAGGACTTGATTTTTGCGGCTAAACGATCTTGTCTAATTAGATCTTTTTTGGATGTGACCCAAATTGTCCACCAGTCCTGTGATCAAGAAAATTTCACCTTTAGGAAATCGTAGACCTGTGCATCCCCATAGTGCACTTATTTTAAAAGCTGTCTGCTCTGCACCAATTGTTTATTTTAAGATTACATCTGGTGGCATTTGGTAGATCTTTATAAGCTTGCTATGAAACATCATCTCACTGAGATTTTAAGAATCGTAAAGTACTTGCAAAAATTGAGTTCTTGACTGATTTGGCATGCTTAATACACTTAGCTGTAAAAGACCATTCTCAAAATTAACCACCAACAAAATATAGTCTATCTGTATTTCTTTCTGTAACCATGTGTCCAAATAATTTGTGTTGAAAATGTGGTTTGTTGGCATATTGTTTGTGGCATGCAGGTAAATCTGTGTAATGTTGTGTCTGGGTCATGTTGTATAACTTGGGTTTTACTAAAAAATGCACGTCATAACTTTCCAATTCTGTACATCTAAACATGCGAATGTGTTGATAATTCAACTGCAATTTAGAGTATGAATATATAGTCATGTGAACATTTTGTAGTCCCCCTGATAAAAATATTATGCATACATGTACATAATAAAAACAAAATTTAAAAGATTGGGTTTATGAGGATTTAATGGTTACAAGATAAACAATTTTTTCAGTGGAAAACTTGTACAAGCATTATAAAATATTAATGGCTGGGAATTTGTTGTTTTTCACCCAGACTATGTAAATAAATATTCATGATAGTTTTTTTGTATTTTGTACCCTGGTGACCCTTGATTAGGTGAACACCATTGCCTTATAAACGGCATCCTTAGCCGGGTTTTTTTAAGTGATGTTTTTGCAACAGGACTCATGGATGATTAGTTTACAATTTGTTATTTAATAATTTTAAATTAACATTGTTTGCTCTGACATTGCTATTTATTTTATTCCACTGATGAAGTCCTTGAGAAAATATAGTCTAACGTACAGTGAATTGTTCCAACATGCTTTTTTTTAATTTAAAGAAAAGTAACTCACTTACCCAATAGACAAGTGTCAGAGTGCATAAATTTACTTGACCAGCAGGAAAATCCTTTTTGCCAGTCATTTACTGGACAGGCCTTTTTTAAAGAGTAATAATAAGAATAAAATATTCAATTATAGTTTATGTTTACCTAAGCTGTAGGCAATGGACAGGTATACACAGTACTTTCTAATTCTTCCAATCTCTTTTAGTCATGTTCACATAAGGTTGTATAAACTTGTGCACCAATTCCTACATGTATGTGAAATGGAAACTGTAAACCATGCGTCAAAAACCACGAGTCTCTCGTAGCTCAGTTGGTTAGAGTGCCCAGCCCGTATCTGGGAGGCCATGGGTTCGATTCCCGTCGGGGACTCAGAATTTTTTCTTTGTCCCATGCTCGTGTCATTGTTGAAAAATTCATCTTCATTATTTATCACCGAGCTTAATATTTACCATCTTTATTATTTACATTTGTAAAATTGTTACTAACTGGAGAAAAAATTACCATTACACTGACCAGTACTTTTTTCCTTGTGATGCAGGGTTACATGTAAAGCTGCCTAAACATAGCCCTAGATCATTGAACGGCAGTGCTACATCTCTGTCATCATTAGATGCCAACACCGGATCTCATTCTCCTTCTTCCCCTCGTAACAGCAAATCATTTGGTAAGTTGAAATACTCTTAATGTTTATCTTATTAAATTTGTACATTTTTACATCTTCTAAATTTTTACACGTGTACAGTGTAACTAGGTACATCATATATAGTCATGAAATAATTTTTTTGTGGTGGTTTAAAATTTGTCTTTTGTTTAATTTTTTTCAAACCAGTTTGATTTTAATTTTAATTATTTTAATTTCTTTGCCTATATTTCATTATCGTAATCTAAAACAAAGGGAGATAAAAAAACAAACTGGATTGAGTTGGTAGTTAAAACCTCTGGCATCATGCATTCATATGTGTTCTGTGCTGCAGGATGCGTAGAGTTTTAATTTAAAGGTTGACAAAGGCTGACAAATATAAAAAACTATACATGTAAAAGCGGTAACCATAGGTTAGAAAGTGTGGGCCTAGATGGACTAGAAGAGTTTGTCTTGTAAGAGGTGTTTATTTCATCTAGACATGTTAGCAGATCAATTTATAACTTACACTGTACATCCCACACCCAACTTGAAAACAGCAAAAAAAATCTCTGTGCCTCATTTTTCCAAAACCCTTAAAAACATGAAAAAATAAAAATATAATAACTGAAATTAAAAATATAAATTGGCCATTTCCGAGTTACGCTTTACCTCTGTTTCAAAACGAGACTACTTGCGAAACCATTCAAATGAAAATGAGTTTGATTTGCATGAAAATGGACCTGTACGTGAAACTCATTTTCATATGAATGGTTTTGCACGTAGACTCATTTTGAAACAGAGGCAAAGGGTAACTCGGAAATGGCCTATTAAAATATCTCATTAATTGAAACTATCTACCAGATGGTAAAAAGGTAGGTTTTAATTCTGTACAACTGACACTGGCATTAAATAGCACTATCGGTAATTAATGTTTTCTTGGTACAGAAAAGCGTAATTTGAGATAATAAAATTACTTTAGGAATCATGATGTGAAAGGGATTGAAGTTGTGTTCAGAACATTATTTTAGACTCTAGTTTTAAGCTTGGCTCAGTTATAAATTTGCCGTGTGTGCATTGTACACGCTTTAATGTCAAGATTAGTGTTGTGGGCTCCTCTTGGATCCGCAGTTAATAGTTGATGTTAATGTTAAGGTAATGCTGCAAACCTTTTTTTTTTTTCAGGTGGTATAGGAAGATTGTTTGGAAGGAGCAAAGAGAATCATGGCACACATAGTGGAAAAGAGGATTCTGAGGTATGCAGTGTAGTTAAACACGAATGTGATGTACATTACAATTATGAGCTTCCTTCTCAGTTAATTTGATGTACACTGCACCCTGTCTACGAATGTACATGTACAGTTACTGTAGAAAAGTAAAACAAATATTTGAACTGAACAAGTTTATTATACATGACTACAGGTACATGTTACAGGTCAAAATTAGCTTTAGGTCATTTCTTCAACCTAGGTTTTTTTTTTAACCTACATGTAGTTTATTTTTTTTTTTATACTAGGTTAATTTAAATTGACAATTAAGACACCTCAATCCCCTCTCTTGCTTTTTATGTACCCCCGCCCCCTCCACCATCCTTACTTACCCTACCCTACCATCTGCTATTATTCCCCTCCAAGTAATGTCTTTTTTTTTTTCCCCTTTTTACTAACCTGCACTTTTAGGATTTAAACTCTCAACCTCCAGATTTGCTGTCCAACCCCTTACATCCACTTTGCCACCTAGGAAACATTGGGTGAACCACATTTTTTTAAAAAAAAATATACAACACCAATCCAAACCTGAACCCTTATAATAGTAACCCTCAATTTTCACTAACTAAAGGTTGAAAAAAAAAATAACCTAGGTTAATACTCGGAAAAAAGATTTTCCGAGTTCCCAGAGTATTTTTTTCCCCGAGTACTTTTCCGAGTACCGGTATTCAACTTGAGAACGCTTCTTCATTTATTTTCACTTTATCCAAGTTGCCATTTCACTTTGCATTTATCCACATTTATCATTTAGACATAATTTATTTGAGCCTGCAGTTCGCAGGACATGTGTCACACATAAGAACCTAGTATATGACCTCGCTCACCACGAGTCTCCCATAGCTCAGTGGTTAGAGCATCCAACCGGTATTCTGGAAGGTCATGGGTTCGACTCCCGTTGGGGGAACTAGGAAAATCTTTTTTCCGAGTATTCAACTTAAGAACGCTTCTTCATTTACTTTCACTTTATCCAAGTTGCCATTTCACTTTACAGCATGTTTACATGTTTTCTTATAACTCCTACTTGGGAATTGTTTTTTACAGAACGAGGATAGCGGTTTGAGGTTAAAATTGAACGTTCCAACAGCAAGGCATAAACAATTTGCCAAAGTCCTGGCTGAGTTAAAAGAAAGAGCAATGCCATCCTCGTAAGTTGCGTTTAATTAATAAAGATGGCCAGAACCTGTACTTATTTGTAAATGCAATGGTTACATTTTTGAGTTGCACTTTTATATTATGATCCATCAATCTTTTGCGTGTTTGTGTTTTTTTTTGGAAAAAAATCATTAGCAAAAACCTGTCATCAGAGGTTCTATTTCTGGTGGGAAATAAAGTCTCCAAGTTGAGTACGTTTAACCATCAGCTTACCAGAAAGCATGACTAAAAAATGTACATTTAACCATCACGTAAATAAATACATGTAGGTTCAGGCCACCTTCAATGTTTATGTAGTAGATAAAATATGAGCGGGAGATCTGTATGGGCGTATACCATACAGATCGGACGCGAATATTTTATTCTACTTGTGAAATGAAAACAATAAATTGAATGCGAAGTTTTGTTATGCGAATCAGTAGAGATCTGTATCAAAAGTTAATGAATACTAATTAGCTGAGCAGAAGTCTGTAGCAAAAGTTAATTCTATTGTTTGATTTGTATTGGGGTTTATAGTTGTGTACATGTGATCTGAATACAGTGCTGGGATTGGTTTGCACCCTCATGAATAGTTAATGAATTTTACAATCATTGTTACGTGTGAAATGTATGATGCTTTCACTGGGCATGTGAGATCAAAAGCTTGTGTCACTGATCTTTTTTATTAATAAATCATTAATGTTCTGAAGGAACTAGTATTATTGTCATGTTCACGTACAAGTTGTCGGAGGCGCGGTGGCCTAATGGTTAGTGCCCCGGACTTCAGACCGAGCGGTCCGGGTTCGAGCTCTGGGCGGGGTAACTGTGTTGTGTTCTTGGGCAAAAAAACTTTACTTTCATAGTGCCTCTCTCTGTCCAGGTGTATAAATGGGTTCCAGCAACATAATCCTGGTCAACCTTGTTCCTAGGGTCTCCCTCTCCCCGCCCCCAAGAGCAGAGAGAGAGAGACCCTAGGAACAAGGTTGAATCCTGGGGGGTTACCCTAAGATGGACTAGCATCCGATTCAGGGGGGGAGTAGAAATATTCCTAGCCACTACATGCTGCAGAAACTGGGATAAGCTCTGGCAGTATGGGCCACATGGCTCAAGACTTCCTTTCTTCCCGTCTTTTACATGTGCAAGTAAAAATTTTCTCATTTTCTCTACAGCCTGGGCAGACACCGTAGCAAGACTCAGGAGTCTCCCTCAGTAGAGTCTCGCAACAGTGGAGACAGTGACAGTGGGGGCCGGCCTCGGGGAGCTACCTCTGCAGTGAGCTCTACCAGTAGTGCGGCATCAGACCTACTTCCACGAGGGAGAAGTGCAACAGCATTGTCTATAAATGATGATGATTCAGCAGAAGTTGACTCGGTATTTAGACTAACAATATTTTGAGTTGAAGTATTAAATTTAGGGTTTAATAGCAAACATCTCAAACTGTGTGGTTCCTTAAAATAACCCATTCCATACCCTCCCCATGGAGGGAAGTTTTGAGGGGGGGGGGCATTAAAGTTGGAACTTTTCAAGGAAAGTATGAAACTAAGCTGGGATTTTCAGAGGGCAGGAGGGGTTCAAACCTATAAACCCTGACTGTCGGGGAGTATAGATATTATCCTGGAACACCACAATGCAGTCAAACCCCTTTTTACATGTTAAGTCTCCCCAATAACAGAGACATTGGATTACAATGTGACTTTTCAAGGCAGGTCAAGTGTAGCCTGTGAAAGCAGACACATTTCCAGAAATGCGTCTACGTTTGCAGGCAAGGCCAAGTGCTCAGAAGGAAATTAACCAATTGAAAACCTCGAACAATCTTTTTGAAAAACTAACCAATAAAAAAATGACAAATTTTGAATAACTTGGGATCAAGCCAGAACTTTACTATTGATGTTTTTCAACTTTGCAGTTGGATGGAACATTTAGTTCCCAAGAAAAGGAAAGTACAGATGAAGTAGATGGACAAATAATTGACTCTGAGGTAATCCGATCTAAAGTTCATTGTGCTTTAACGTGACAAGAATTGAAAGCTGGGAGGTTTTCTTTATGTTACACTAAATTATCAGAACTAGCGTTAAAAGAATTGTATTTAAGGGGGGAAAGGATTTAAAGGGTTAATTTTCAGTGAGAGAAGTTTAAATTTATGTATAAAACTATTTTAACGGATGGCTATTTTTTTCACACTGTAAGTTTCCGAGTTTCCAAGTAAATACCAGTAGTGATGAAACTTCTTAAACCAGGAAAGTTCCGTCCTGATAAGCCACTAGGCTTGAACGTAGAATTGATCTTTTTTACCTTCAGCTTGTAGGTAACTGGATGTCCTGTTGTAGTGATAATGTTTTTTTTCTTGATCAGTTAACAGTTACATTTGTGTACATATAAAATTATTGTACTGAAACATTCAAAAACAAAACTCAAGAACTTGACAGCAAATTCCCAAAGTTGGCATACTTTAAATTTAGCATGCAGTGGATTTGCTCTTTCAAAACCCTAAACAATAGATCATTGCATCATAACCCCAAAGCGTTGCCTAACGCCTCTGGAAACGTTTCATTTAATGCAATTAAAATTTAATTTCTCCTAATTGCATTCAAGGAAATGCCTCAGTTTCTGTTCTTTGTTGTTTTTTTTTAGAAGCGGAGACAAAGGGTTGAACATTTAAACCACAAGATGAAGAAAACCAAAGATCAAATACGGCAACTGCAAGAGGAGAGAGATGGTAACAGCAGATTACTTTACTTCTACACAGTGTAAAATCACGTGTTTAACACACCCTTGAAGATTAGCTACTCTCGAAACGTTCTAGTGTCTGGATGGGTCCTCTAAACCGATTATCGTTCTTCAAATATGTGACAATTAGTTTGTGAATTAAAGGGACATTGTCACCAGTTTCACCTTAAAAACGCAAGAGCCCAAAGACATGTGGAAACTGGGTCTGTCCATTTCATGAGTTCGAGTTCGAGTTAGAATTTCGAGTTTGAGTTAAAATATCGAGTTTGAGTTAAAATATCGAATTCGAGTTGCTTGCGGTTAGCTCCACTCTGGTTTGCTTGCGGTTAGCTCCACTCCTATTTGCTTGCAGTTAGTTCCACTCCTTTGGTGATAAGGGCGATACTATGCGTGACCAACTGGGAAATGTTACCCCATAACTCGAACTCGAAATTTCTAACTCGAACTCATAAATTCGATACACTCGTGGAAACTATGAAAAGTGGTCCAATTTTGTTAAAATCACCGTGCAAGTGTACTGAAGCGATAAACAAGTGATATTATTGTGATGCCATCAGGAACTTTAGATCTCAACTTGAAAAAGTCAGGCTGAATTTTTCAAGTTTTGACCTTGTGGACTGGAAAAACACCTTAAAAGTTATTATGGCTCCCTTCGTCCTTCAACAACAATTTACTTTATATCTCCATCTTGATTTTCTAGGCGCATTTCATGTGCGAGAAGACCTATTCGCCAATTTTAGTACTTTTTACCGAAAAGCATTAAAATCCCTGTGACAGTGCCCAGTTAATTTGAGCACTAGTTTACATGACTTTGTAGTGATTATTATTGGTAATACATGTATTGGTATGTAACAAACATGACTCAAATTTCGGCAACTTCTCACAGTACCTCTCTCCTCCCTGGCCCTGGTTACCTTATTATAGGAAATTAACGCTTCATGAAATTAACGCGAATTTCAAAAATTCGCGTTAATTTAAGTCGCGTTAATTTTTGTTAACGTTAATTTCCGCGCCGTTAATTAAGTGGAGCGCTAATTTCCATGACCTTAATTTCCATTATTTTGAAACCAATTTCTCGATACAGTCTAGACGTCTTGACACTTATGAAAAGACATTATTTCATCAGGGTGGAAATCTGCCGGATCACTAAAACTGTGAAAAACGCTCGAGGCGCTCAGTTTCTTTTTTGTTAAAGTAAACTTGTTCCTGTTGTCTCAACAAGTGTTTTTTTTTATGTTTGTCGCGTTAATTTCCTTCATTTTGAAATGTACCCCATCTTTCGCGTTAATTTCCTTTATTGGGAAGTAATTTTTCCTTCAATTCGCGTTAATTTAAGTCGCGTTAATTTCAAATACCTTAATTAACACAAGCGTTAATTTCCTATAATAAGGTATTCAAACAAAGTATATTGCTTTCTGGGTCTGGGCGTGGTCGTTCACATTACAGAATTGATTGGAATTTGGTCGGTTGCATGAGAAGTAACATAAGTACACTTTGCAATCTAATTAAAACGAGCTGATTTGTGTAATTGAGAGCTCAGCTGACACGTACTTGTGTTTGCAGAGTATGTGAAAGAGTACTTGAAATCAACAGAAGGCTCACAAAAATCGAAGTAAGTTGCAACTTTTTTAAAACAATAATTAGTTTACAGTAATCTGGGTTTAACGTTAACATACCTTTTATTTCTCTTGTTTAATATCCTGGAAATAATCGTTAATGTTAATCCATGAAAAAATTCCTATTTAATTCCCTGCTGCAGATTACTACATGTGTGTTGCTCAGATGTACATGTTGTAGCTTAAAATTAATTTCAGCTCAAAATGAAATCTTTTAAACTAGTTTGATTTGTGTTTCCCTTTGTCCCAGATTTATTACCAAAATCCTTAAACAAACTAGTTTGAAACCGTTTTGACCTTAAATTTATTTTTAAACTTCAACATGTGCAGATTTCAACCTAGTGCACCCCATTTGTACTGTATGAATCCCCCAATCTATATGTACCAGGCGTGAAACGGCTTTACTTAATGACAGCTTTTAAAAGAAGATATGACCATTTGACGTCGTACAACATGCGTATGGAAAGTTATTCACAGGGGCCTAAAGTTGGGAGGGGGTGAGGGTGTTGTCAGATCCAGGAGCCCTAAAATTTTCGTTGTGGAGCCTGAATCCCATTGTATTGCTGCCTGGAGCACATTGCTAAAGAGCGTGGAGGCCACCGAGCTAAGAGCCCTGTGCTTTGGGGGCCCCGAGGTGTGGTGCCTGGCTTTTTGGGGCCTGGAGCCCTGGAGCCCTACCGTCCTCATGTATTCGCATTATATTAGTACAGTTTTCATAATCTCTTTTGATAATATGTGGAGTTAGTAGCTAAGTTATGAAAACCGATTCGGGACTTTGGTTCAGAAATCATAAAAAAGCCAAAACTTTATCAAGTTGTACAGGTTAAACAATGGCGACTCCGTTTGCGTGCCTGGGCTAGTAGTAATGAACCACAATGACAACGAATTAACAGTTTCCAATCACGCGAAAATGTCATTGAAAACAATAACTACTCATATTCTAGTTCTAATCCATTTATGATTAGTGTGCAGAATGACAGGAATTAAAAGAATCGATTAAACTTACTAAACGCAATGTTGTAAAAAGAAATCTTTCCTGGTGATATACGCTGTTATGGCCTAAGCTAGGGTGGATTTGTCTGCCGTGGTGTTTTTTACATCTTATTTTCATAAAACGCCAAGAATGAAAGTATTTTCTTGCACCTCAAAAGAGCAATGCCACGGTATTTCAAGGTCATTTCAGCTGGGTCCTGTGTGAACGGAAAGCCGGTCATTTGCGATTTTTGGACCGTATACATTTGCAACCGGTCTGTCGTGGTCTTTTAAATCTGATTTTCATAAATCGCCAAAAAAGTGAAAGCATTTTCTTTCATCTCAATGGAGCAATGCCACGGTATTTAAGGTCATTTCAGCTGGGTCCTGTGTGGACGAAAAGCCGGTCATTTGCGATTTTTGGACCGTATCCATTTGCAACCGGTCTGTCGTGGTCTTTTTACATCTGATTTTCATAAATCGCCAAAAAAGTGAAAGCATTTTCTTTCATCTCAATGGAGCAATGTCACGGTATTTTAAGTCATTTTTGAGATTTTCATAATTTGTTTCAAATTGAAGAAAACCTTAAAATAATAGTTTGTAAGGTAAAAACCAAAAAAGTAACAGTAAACCGATATAACGAGTTACGACTGAAGAATTTTAAGACGATTATTGAACGACATGATTAATCACAAAAACGTCTGTTGGAAAGCGACTTCTGTCTGTAGTAGCTGCCAACAGTAATTTAAGGTTATCTCTTATACGTAGGCGTGGATTTATTGCAATCTTTCAAATCATCACGCCCCTTTTACAGAATTATGTGAATAGAACAGAATAATTGAAACGTAAAGGACATCTTTCTTATTGCTACAGGCTGTTTTATCTTGATCAATCAGAGTGAATTTGTTCCAATACTGTCGAGAAATTGGCGTACAAGTTTATTTTATGATGCGACAGTCATCAATGAGTATATTCAGTTTTTTCTTGTGATCGGAGGTGAATTAGAAACGTTTTTTTGATCACACGAAGTCTGTTGGAGCACGAGTCAACAATAAACGTTTGTAGGAACCTGACTGTCAACAGTAATAACTATATTGTAAAAGGCTTATTTCGTTACGATCTCGGATAAACTGTCAAGACAAAATTCCACTTCACTGGAGTGCGCTTATCACGCTTCTGTTCCCGGGTTCTGTTCAACGTAAATTCTGGCGCCAAAGTCAGGTTTTTTATAGAAAGATGTAATTTTCTGCTCCTTGAGCGTGGATAAGAGAAAACAGATTGAGTCCCCGACGGTAATTGAACCCATGACCTTCCTCTATCGATGTTACGTTGAATCAGTAGGTACAACAAACTATTTTACTTATTGTTGCACGAGCTTAGCAGCTGTTGAGCATTTTTTTCTACATTGCTATAAAGGGACTATGAATCGCATGCTCTTAATTATCTTGTACCATTTTGTGTAACGTCGCATCATTTTATGGCTAGTGTCAGCCCGAACTTCTTGCTCTTAGAAATTGAGAGCAGAGAGATTGTTTTCCGATCTCCTTTAAAATTCTTTCCAACTATGCTATTGTTTGATGTTTGCTTATGTTTGATTCACGTCACGAAACCCTTCTTACCATTTACCTACATTTTTTGTGAATAAAAAAGAACACCCTTTTTGTGCTGATTCTAAAAGCTTCTAATTATAAGAAAAATTTGACACTAAAATGTTCTAGATCGTTGCTTTGTTAATAGTTTTAAAACAAGGAGGTATTGTTTCTAATTCGCTCCGAAATACATTTAGTACATGATTTTTTTTTAACGTGTCCATATTGTTGTTTGGTGGTATCAAGGATAAGTCATACTGTTTGTGTCTCTTTTTGCGACTTGGAAAAAGCGAAGTCCTTACCAAAATTTCAGTCATGGAAACTTGGCCTTTCTCGGCCTCAACATTCTTAAGTGAAATGCTCTTTTTAATGATGCCTCTCAATTTCTTGTAAAATAGTTAAAATAATTTAGTAATGAATTCAAGACCATTGTAGTGTAAAGCTATTGTCTCGTATAGTGTCGCTCCTGAAGCTACTGTGTCGGGTAACTATTGTTTCACATATCACAGTTGTTTCTTTTAAATCCTGCATTGCAAGCCATATAGATGCTGACTTGAAATCTTTGCTCCGTTCCTCTCAGGGCTGTCTTCGAAAAGAAAAATCAAAAAACAAATTCACTGATCGCTCAACTGCAGAAAAAGCTGGAAAAATATCACAATACACTTATGGTGAGTATTACTTACATATAACAATTGCAATACTGTATACCTATACATAGACATTGTCTATTTTTCTAGACAATGAGCTTTCCCTAAAAGAAATCTAATGTTTCCTTTTACTCAAGGCAAAGGTTGTCTTAAGTACAACAATTTTAGTGTTTGATACTATCGAAGAAAATGGATAACCGAACATCAAATCCCTTTTATTTCTTTTTTGAAAGCTGATATATCAAAAACCCCTTACATTGTTTTGGAGGTCAACGTCTGTTTAAAAAAATATCATGCAAGCCAAAGTTTTTGTCGCACGGGTACTTCGCGTTGAATTGCGTTTATACCTTAATTATACTGGTTTGCCTTTTTTTCCCTCTCTATAAGCTAAGCTCTAAGTCGACATAGAGTCGTTAAGCGGTAACCCTCTTTTTACTGGTGAGTTGTCAAGCCAAGGACCTCGAAACTGCACCACTAAATTTTAGCCTGATGCTTGCAGGCGTTCGGTTAGAAGTAGCAGCGCGAAAAGGGTGGGTAAAATAATAGACCGGGACAGCTGGAGAGATTTGGCAAAAGAACGCGTTCTCTCGCCTCAAGCCCCTCGCCATTTTTTGCACTCGCCGTCGGTTCTTTGCACTGCTTTCTAACTACTGAACGCCTGGAACAGGCTACTAAATTAGTGCAGACTTTACTTTTATCCAGGGGTCACCTAACTGGTGTATTGAGTGTTTGACCGGTATACAACGGTCACATTCAACACATTCAACAATTAATCAACACTTGGACGCGCAGAAGTCGTGTAATTGGATTTTAGTAAAATTATATAGCCTGAGAAATTTCATGATCTTGAATCAACT
Source organism: Oculina patagonica (assembly GCF_052425735.1). NCBI lineage: Eukaryota > Metazoa > Cnidaria > Anthozoa > Scleractinia > Oculinidae > Oculina > Oculina patagonica. The sequence continues at coordinate 11,422,063 of NC_135766.1, forward strand.
TTTTGATGAGTGAACCAGGCGGGTTCCTAACCAGGTCTGTTTACTCAAGAACGTTCCTTTTTGAGCGTCTGTTCACACTTGACCTGTCCGTGAGCCAATGCGCTTGGACCGAATCCATTCGGCATCTTTTACGTGAACATAGCCAAAATTGCACAGCGTGTCCCAAAGCGGTCAGTTCTAAAGGGGTTCACGACATGGGACCGGTCGAGTTTGCGTCTGGAACCGTTCCAAAACTGGATCAGGTTGTTGGCAGGGCCAAACATTGGAGCTGATCGGTACAGAACAGGCGGTACGGATAGAAGGTCCCGTGTGAACGGAAAGCCTATCCTGTTCGAATTTTGTGCCGTATCCATTTGCAAACGATCTCGTGTGAACACAGCCTTAGTATATTTACTGTCTTCTCTGTCTATTTACAGGAGTTAGAATTAAATGGCGCAGCTCCTAGTGGACATATTGCTAAAGAAGTATTCAAGTAAGTTGATTGTGAAGCCTTTTGCATGATTTCTACGGCCAGAGAAAAGTTAAATTGCGTGAAACAATAACCATATATTGTACCCCTGTATACCTTAATGTGCCTAATTTCGCGGCACAGTGGTAGGCGCGCATGCTGAACCAGGCAGCTTTTCTTTTGCGACTATGCTCTCTGGAGAGATAAATCATGTTAGTTCCTCTCGCTATCGCGTGTGTTGACCTATCCTTTTTAAAGCGTACAACTTTTCAACAGTGTTGATGAATGATATCCATTATTAAGTATTCTTGTTAGAAGTATTTTCTCTCTTTCTTTTTTCCGCGTATCAGAGTAAACGGTGGAACGGGATCCAAACCAAATCGTGTTGAAAAAATTCAAATACTACAGCAGGGGTGTAAAATTTATTGAAAACGTTTTGGTTGCGTGCACCTGAATGGCAGTTACAATATTCAAACATTTGATCATTTTCATTTATCGTTCAAGATTAACGTTTTATCAGTTAATCCCTAGCAGTGATAAAATTATAGCTTCTCCATACATTTGTGTAACTAATTCAAGAAAACACGTCATGAGAATAAAGCTCTTGATCATCTCAGGTATAAATGTCTTTTCTCCTGAGAGAAAGTGTTAAAAAATTGTGAAAAAAGTTTGGCGAAAAAAATAATAATTCCAATGAAACATTCCAGAAAATTATAATTACTAATTTACCATTAAGAATGAGGTCTTTTAAAACATAAAACTCATTTCCATGAAGAGAAAAATTAATTAGCGGCAAGAGGTTTTTGTAGAAATCTCCAGGGATGTGTTGCGTTTTCTACCTTGCACAGTTTTTCAACTGCACATTTATACAGGGGAAAAATCGCCCGGAGATCTAAAATAGACTAGCACTGTAATGCAAGTTATTTTTGTGTAGAAAATCCCTTTAACTTCAAGAGAACTTTAAAATTAAATAATAGTTTACAATTTGGCTGAAAAAAAAAACAGCGAGAGAGATAATATTAGACAAAACAGCAACATGATGGTTAAATTTGGGTTAGCTTCAGACAGATTGCCTCAAATTTTGTATTACATAAATGTATTCGTTCTAAGAAGGTGAATGACAGTTTATAGCATCATAAATAATCTGTTATTGGCTTTGAATAACTGTAACATTAGCAAGCGGCTGTAAGCTTGAACAGGACTTTGACTAGCGAAAAATATTATTGTTTTTAGCTATTTTCAGAAAATACAATTATTTTTTTCACATCAGGGGTCACCCTGCTTCTCTGCCATTTGACAAAAAAATAGCGAAGAGTCACGTTTTTAGCCTTGTGTTTTTTTCGTTTTATGTTGCTAAAATTATCCACATATCTATTTTGTTGTTTAGATTGGTTTGTTTAGTGGCCAGTCTTCAGTTAGTTTTAATTTCGGCTTTTTAGTTAATCTTTAATAAACAAAAGAAAAAGAATTGCTTGTTTTTGTCGGCTTGGTGTATGCAAATTTCAAACTGTAAAAGTGATGAATATTGAATAATTTATAAAAATTCCCTCTTGTTTTGAACAGCGGAAAGTGAAAAGTGTGATTTCGAATTGATATCTTTGTTTCGTGTTGGCACTTCGAAGGAAGTGGCATGCGTTTATCATCGAATTTATTTCATGGGAAGTGTTAAAGCCTCGCTTTCTCTGCCGAAGATCTTTGTGAACGAGTCGACGGGTCGTGAAATCGTTCAGCCGGCTTTCCTATCGCCCAAGTGCGGTCGAAATCTGCGGACTACCCTCCATAAACACAGATCGTGTGTTTGGGCGTAAGTCGACGTTTAGAGTATTTTATGTTTTGTAATAATTTTCGCACGTTCTGTCTTCCATGTGAAGTCGTTTGAAAATCGCTCGGTTAATTACATATGTATGCTTGTTTCATTTACATCGAAAACAGAACGGGCTTTGAAGCGAGGTGTATTGAAAGGGAGGATCACAATTACTATAATTATGTTGTTAGATAGATGTTCCGAAAATTAGATTTACGATTTGGACAATTAGATTTATATAAAATGTATGCTCGCGTTTATATTTGTTGATTTCGTGAAGTTGTACACGAGAAGGGTTTCTCGTTTTAGTTTTCTCTGTGCACGAATGAGAGCAGATTTGTGGATGTCTATATATAGTATATTTTTCTCTTATTGTTTAAAAATCAAAAAAGAGTTTATGAAAGTCTGAATTTGTCCTTTAAAACATGAAACGTAAAAACAAGTAGAGTGTTTGTAGTTGTGCATGCGATTCTCAAATTCGGCATTTGTCTTAGCTTTGTCTGTGTCTACAGATCTGAACTTTGTTTACTTTAAATGACATTGTATTTATAAACTTGCGTTGTGGATCCATCTTATGCTCGGCGGCAAAATTTGCTTAAATTACCTAGTAATGCTAAGTACGGTTCTAAGTTTAAAGTATTGGTGCAGAATAATCAAATCTATTTTAGAATTCATATTATTTTTTATTATTAAAATAAACATTCCACTCGAGGACACGCAGTTGTTTCGACATTAAACTGGGTTTATTTATGCAGTTTTTCGGCGGGCCTTTTGTTTAAATAGTTTTTAATTCATTTATGTTTTTTTCTTCGCTTCAGGGGTGTTAGAGATGGTGTCAAAGGGTAAGAGTGACCATTTTTTTTATCTTTTGATGTTTTGCGAAGTTTTATAGCCATATGAATCGGTAATACTTTATTATTTTAGTCACCTGTGTTTAATAGATTAAGCTTAAATCCTTGCTAAGTTTGAGATTGCCAATTTCTTTTTTTCTTTAAATATACAATCCATTTTATATCTGCGAAGACCCACAACAATTAATTTTACGTATCTGTGAAATAATTGACTCGATAAGATATATATTTTCTTGTCATGACTATATCTGCATGCAAATTATTTAATTCAAATTGAAATTTCTCTTCAGGAAGTTTGGCTGTCATTTTTTGGAAAGCAGTACTCTATAGGCTTGAATGACGTTTGCCGGCAGAATTTCGATGGCAATAGACAAATTTATGAGAATTTAAATAAGGAAAAAGCAGAATAAGTTAATTTACCAGCAGAAGTTTTATTCAAGCCTGCTGTTCAACAAAATCAGACAATGGTTTCCAAAAAAGCTGTTGGGTTTCGTCGGCGAACGAGTGAATTGCACAATAAATTATTGTCGGTGTCATAGAGTTGACGAAGTACATTTTCGACATAAAAACTTTTATCTTCGCGAGGGATGCTAAGTACTTTCGATTGCTTATTTTACAAGTATCTCAAGATTCGCGAAAATTAATTCTTAAAAAAATTAAAATGATTAAATTTGGAAATACAGTTAACTATAAAATATAAGCGGAAAAACGAAACGACATTTCGACATTTATTTAGTTTGATAATAATGCTAAGTTGACACCGAAACGCCCTTCCGTTTTTTTGTTAATTTTTATAGTTAACTCCAAAAATACCCCACCGAATTTGGACCGACTCCTTTTGCAATACATGTACGTTATTATAGAAAATTAACGATACGTGTTATTAACGCGAATTTCAATAATAAGGAAATATTACGAATTCTAAATCTCATTAAAATAAATAAGGGTTAATAAAGATTAGTGTGGCTACCGTTTTAGGTTAACGTGGCTGAGAGTAGCTATTCCTTACTGGTTTTAAAAGGGAATTTTCTTTGGCTAACGGTAATTTTTCACATTTGTTGTGTAGGGCGGTTACCAAGCCTCTTGAGATTATAAAGCATCGAAGGTTTGGAAGTGCAGAGAATGTAAGCACCACTGCGTCAAGTCCCGGATCAAGTACGTATCCTGTCTGTTTTGATTACAGTGATGATCGATTAAGCGCCGCGGCGCTTATTTAATTTTCCCTGTTAAAGGTGCGGTGCTTATTCGAGTAGCGGCGCAGTACTTTTCACTGCATGAGAACTCCTTCCTTCGCGTAAGAGAGGGGAAGGATAGCAGTGTCTAAAGTCAAAATATATTTGTGTACAATTGGGTTGCGTTTAGTGTTTACAGCTTGGTATATTACTGGGTAAGTTTCAAGGATTTTTTGGTACGCGAGGGCTTAAAATTCGGGTACGACTTCACTATGCTACACTATTTGACGGGAAAAAGCGTGGTAGCCGTTGTCATAGTTTCTATTTGCCATTTTTTTTTTTTGTGAAAATCAGTTTCAAGTTCAACAAGTTCTCGAATAGTAGATGAGCTCATACATTTACGGCGCGGTGGCCTAATGGTTAGTGCGCCGGACGCCGGATAGAGCGGTCCAGGTTCGAGCCCCGGCCGGGGTCACTTGTGATGTGTTCTTGGGTAAGACACTTTACTCTCATAGTGCCTCTATTCACCCCGGTGTATAAATGGGAACCGGCGACATAATGCTGGGGGGAACCCTGCGATGGACTAGCATCCCATTCAGGGGGGAGTAGAAATATTCCTAGCCGCTTAATGCTACGGAAACCGGGATAAGCTCCGGCAGTGTGGGCCGCTTGGCTCGTGGCTTCCCTTTCATACGTTTACAATAACGAAATGGCAAACTATCCTTGGGAAGCTCAACAGTCGGTTATGGCGCTCACAGAGTAAAAAAATCTGAGATATATCTTCAGTAATCCTGGTCGTAATCGTTTTTGAAACTGAAGGTGTTATTGTCTGGGAGAAACTTCAGAATACCCGGCCACTTCATGTGTGTCTGCTAAAAAAGTCGATATGTTTTTTTTCAGGGAGTTGTATAAGGTTTGTTGTTGTTGTAACTTGGTTTTTTGTTTTTGTTTTTATCGCAGAGATAGATGGACTTGCAGAGGAAGAACCCAGCAGTCCTGCAGGTGAAGATAGTTTCGCAGGAGATTCAAATCTCAGGTAAATATCAATTAGGTCGTCACGCAAAGGTTGCACTGGCGCACTTGCCTTGCGTGATGACACAAGAAACGGCTAGCGGCTGTGACAGAGGCTATGAGGGTGTGTTCTGTTCGGATATGGTAACTGTTTCGGGAGAAAAAACGAGCAACAGAGTTTTGGTGTTATTCCAGCGAGGGAAACGGCCAAAACGTGATCTAGCCGGCTTTCGGACCATGTCAGTGTTTCGACCACGAGTAACGTTGGCTGTCACGCAACGTGTGACAGTTCGATGAAATCGGACAGGGTTCATGGGAAGGGGCATTGCATGACATCGCAAAGTAACAGCGACTGCGAAAATGAAATTGGGCAAGGTTATTGCCGTTGAAAAAGGGGATATGTACACAGGCTAATTCAAGAGATATTTCACGCTTCATAGGTTTTTATTTGAAGTCGGGAGGAGGAATTAACATATCATTTTGGGGGAGGGTAACTTACATGCAGGACAGTTTGCTGTGAAAGTTTAAGCTTATGAGTGCGAAGACAATGTGGAGGTTTTAAACTCAGATTCTGTGTAATTTGTCTTATTTCAGTCCAGCCAGATACAATAGCGACGATGATTCATCGAGTGTAGCTTCAGCTACGCACATCGGGTGAGTATGAAACACAGACAGATAAATTCCATGCGTGCCTTGCATTTTCTGTTATTATCCCATGGATTCCCCTATCACTCCCCTCCCTTTAATTTTGTACTGTAAAATTCCGGTTATTAGCCCCCCGGTTATAGGCCCATCTACCTGAAAACAAAAAAAATACATCCGATTTTAAGCCCCCCCCCCCCCCCTCCCTCCGGATGACAGTACTGAACAGGGCTAAATGTTGCTTTATTATGCGTTTTTAACCTAGAAACGTATTTCGATCAACACTCCCGTGGCTCGTTTCGAAACTTTTTTTTTGTTCCGCTTATAAGCCGTCCCAGATATAAGCCCCTCCGCTTATAAGCCCACACAAAACCCCTTACGAAGTTGTATAAGCCCAGGTCTTATAACCGGAATTTTACGGTATATGTTATGCTAATCCATCAAAGGTTACCCTGATATTTTTTGTCACGTCGACCCAACAATTTACCGGCGGTACATATTAATACTCCTGGCCCCCGTTGTTCAAAGGGTGGATAACGCTATCCACCGGATAAATCACTATCCAGTGGATAGCGAAGAAGGTTTTGTGTGACAGTTTTCCACTGGATAGTGATTTATCCGGTGGATAGCGTTATCCACCATTTGAACAACTGGGCCCTGTGGAGAGAGGCACTTTCAATGCGAAGTGTCTCCGCGGCTTCCACGAGCTTTGTGGTTAATACCTTTTTTAATTGTTGGATTAACCGCATTTTAAACTTTTCAGTGTTTCATTTGCATTCCCGACTAACTTTCGTTCGCAAAACATTGTTGTAATCCGCCAAAAAAAAATACAAGTTGATTATTTTCCTGTTTGTCCTAGACGTGCTGGAAATCAAGTTACTATTTGTTGTATGTGTATAAATCTATGCCCGCCGTAATTTTTTACAAGATTGTTAACAATCTGTGCACGTATCTTCCTTAGCCCGTCACATCCAGGAAACAGCCCACGTCACAGTCTCCCTCCCAGTCCCCCCACGTCCTATGAACAGGATATCATCGAACTTCGTGAAACTAACGCCAGTTTACAGGAGGTCATAGAAAACTTGAGGGTATGTTTTATTATTTTTATTTTGAATAGTCAAACACTGGTGGGAAATGCGAAGGTGCGAGTAAGGGGTATTTGTGAGACGATTACAAGCAAGGTAGCTGATAAAAAATATCAAGTCCGAGGTTCTGAACTGGGAAAGGAAAAATTCTAAAAACCTAATTTCGCTTCCCATCTTGCCAACAGGCAAGTGAAAACGTACAATCTTATGATCTTCTTGAAATAAATTCATACACCTGAGGTGATATTTTGAGAGTAAGATCAGAGAATGGTGGCTAATAACATCCTTTTCTTTCAGCGACAGTTAGACTTTGTGGCCGAATCACTGCAAGAGGAAAGGTGCAATTCCGAGGTTTGGAGATTTTTTATGCTTTACTATGATTATTCTAACTGTAGAATAAAAGTACCATTTATATCGCAATCTCATCTGAAGAAATTTTTGAGCCGGCGATTCTCGTTTCATATGTTGCTAATGACATGGCTTACGTGAAGTACCTGATGACGTGCTGACGTGTCAATTTCAGAGTTCTGAGAAATTCTTCGGCAACTTCGGCAAGGACCATTCTCTCGCCTATATTATTTTAATGTTTCATTAAGACTATTTACCGTTTTCAAACGTTTCTAGGCTCACATATCAATAATACTTTCTTTTCTTTTATAGCAACTTCGAGATTTACTCAATAGCATCACAACGGAATGGAACGACGTGTCAGAATTACGTCAGAACGAGGTGAGCAGTAAATCCCCTTGAAGGGGAGGGGTAGGGCGAATCACACTTAAGCATAATTCAGACTATAAAGACACAACACTCTACAGTACAGTTACGTGACCCAGAAACGAGCGTGACAGTAGCGTGATCAAGCCTGCTTCATGTACAAAAGCGCATGTAACGTGTTTTTTGTATTTTCGTAGATGATAACTGTGAAACAAGAACTTGAACGAGCCGAAGAGCGCATTGAGTTGGTGGAGTACCGGTCAGCGGAACGAGCAAGCGAAATTGAAGAGGCACTTGATTCATACGTCACTAGGGTAAGACATGGTACAATTGTGGAGGACCTCCCTCCCCCTCGAGAGAACATGCAATTGCTCTGGTTATGCAAATAACACACTCAAGTGGAATAAATTGTAGACTATGAAATTAATAATGAAAATGTGAGTTACCCGAGGTCGTGAGGAGCTTGTAATAACACAAGACGAAACAGATCTATCCATACGAAAAGAAATTGTAAATGGTTTGAACCCAGGACTATCAGAAGTTCGTCGGTATGGTGTGTTTGTCCGGGTGAGAGTAGTTCTGAAAAGAACTGTTGTCGGTGACCGACGTTTCGACAATCTGAGCGGAAGTAAAAAATCTGGCCAATCAGTTACCATCGACTGACAGCAACTTTTCACTCAACTCTGAAAATGACTTCCGCTCAAATTGTCGAAACATCAGTAAGCACCAACAACATTCCTTTTAAGAATTTCCCTCAGCTGAAAGATCACACTATATAAACTTTTTTAATGAAATGTTAATACTTTGGGAATGAGTTAGAAAATTGAAGATTTTGAGGCTGGGACCTGAAGCATTTGACCAAAACTTGCTGGTTCTCGACTATGTGATAACATTCAGTTGTTATCTTTTTTTGTAGGTTTTAAAAATCGAAGCTATACAACAACAAAGTCAACAGATGATGGGACTGGATGATTACTTGGATCAGAGCGCTCAGGCGAAAGCACTCTTATCAAAATTTCTTACCATGGTGCTCGCCATCTTACAGATTGTACTTATCATATGCACAACGCTAGCAAGAATAGTTATTCCCTTTACAAGGACGCGGTAAGTTCTGTTAGATGTTTTGCTGTCACTGCGGATCACCTAGCGACGGAGTCCGAGTCGAAATCGTAAGATCGCTTACGACGAAATGAAAATCGAAAATCGGAGCCGTAAGCGGCAGGTGTCATAGCTCGCGGAATCGTAGTCGGAAAAGAACGTTTTCATTTTTTTTAGATTGCGCTTATTTTATTACTCCGTCGCTTCTAATTCGATTCAGTGACAACTAGATTGTTGAAGTCGCAAGCAGAAACAGAACAACAAACCAATCACAGTGTTAGTTCTCACGCTCTTTGAGAGCGTCGTTTCTGATTGCTACTCCGACAATCTAGATTTTACTTAATTACTAGTAGTACCTATCGGTAAGTGCCAACGAGCGAAATACTCATGTTTCTTCATAAGAACAGATATTGAATGGTTTTTGATAGAACTATATTTGAAATGACCACTGTTATGGTAAATTGTATTTTAGGTAATATGCAATAAAAGGGCTATTTCTCTGGTGTTCTGAAATGACACAGGCTTGATAGCCTGCGTAGCAGGCGCCGTAGTTTCCAGCGCGCGTATTCTCGCGATCGCGCACTCTTTTAAACACACTCAAAAACGTACACAGATGTCTGCTACGCTAACTTGAACGGTCAAGGATTATTTGGAGACAAAATTTTTATTCAAGTTTACATTACATTTGCCGTTAGAAGCAAACAACTTTTGACTTTCTTGTGTGTATGTCATGCAGTAATTTTAGTGAGCGTCGCTTTGAATTGATGTTATTCCTACGCGGAGAGAAAATGCGTGCCAAATAAAATATAAACGGTATTTGATTTGGAAGAAATCATCGGTCAAAAATTACTATAAACACAATCAACACTAAAAGGAAGCATTTACTCGACTTCAGCAATCTCATAAGTCAAGAAAACTCTATTTAAAGTCAACAGTCCGCTTTTGATTTTCATGTCTCTCTTCGATCGTAAATCAAAGGACTCCAAAGTCGAAAGATTATTTCATCGCTTTGAAGACCTTGATGTTCATTTTTTCGGCGGTCGAATATTCTGTAGGGTATTCTCTTTCGATTTATAGTTCCCTAAAGGTGTATTTATCGGTAAAGGGTTGAATGACCACATTGAAAATTTTAACAGCGAGCCGCGTGGACGCCATTTTGGTTATTTGCTCTCTAGCAAGGAGTGAGAGACTGGGAACCAGTTGGGAAGAACAATACAACCCAAATATGGGGTTTACTTACACCCAAATATGGTAAAAAAAAAAAAAGTCCCTTACGCAGAACGTAAGATTTTCTCTGCCTATACACTCATACGCACACGGCTCTATGATTCTGCCGCCTCGACAGCCTCACCTCTTGGCTCGGCTGTCTCGTTGGCAATAAGCGGTGCAGTCATAAGCCTAATCGGATCTTCGGATCTTCGCTTACGACTCCGTCGGTTTGATTTTCACGATATCGTAACACTTTGCGCTTCTGATTACGACTCCGACATATCGCTAACTAGTGAAAACCAGCCTTTAAGAGTGTGCATCTCTCGTACTAATAAACATTTTCCCTGCCATTTTATCAGTATTTCATTTTGGGCACTCTACAAACCAGTTCCCCAGGTTCTTAAACTAGTTAGTCTGGTTCATCAGCCAATAAGAGCGATGGCAATAAACGTTTTTTGCTTCCCCCGAACGCAGACGTTTCTTTGCCTTGTCACGGACACGCAATTGTTTCTCTCCAACAAAGATTTACCTGGGTGAAAAGATTGCTTGACAAACCTAAGAATTGTTTGTAGACCTGCAATAAAACTGTTACCTTTTGTCTTTTAGGTTCCGGATTGCAGTAACAAGCGTCGTCATTTTAACACTGGCGGTGTTATGGAGATACCAAGAGAGTGACAATGTACGGCTTGCTATGGACAGCGTGACAGGACAGTTCACAATAGTAAAAGACAGAGTCATGTCTCTAGGAATTCCGCTACAAAATTTTGTACAAAAGATATATAAAAGAGACAAGTCATGACACCCAGAGATGGAAGTCTACAGTGGAATGAATAATGGGATTTCTTTGAGTAGCAGAGGAATCTGTGTTAAAAATACTCAAGCGACCTGGAATTACACATCTACAAATTTCAGACCTATCACTTTCTGTGGCTTACTTCACATTTTTTTTTTCAATCAGAATGTAATAGGCATTTTTTTAGGAGTAAGACTTTTGCGCCGTTCGAAACAGGTGCAATTTGCAATTTTTTCACTCCACTTATTTACACATTTTGGGCAAAATCAAATGGTTTTTAGGGTCCTGTGAATGCCTATAACGTTAACAATTACCCTTTTTTAAAAATTATTTCACGGTTCGCGATCATTGTCGTAACGTCTAGCGCTCTCTGTTGTAAATAAAGCTTGAAAAGAAAGACTAGACCGCTGACGACATATCAAAGAATTAAGTGAAACCGAATAGTGCGATCTTTTACAAATAGTTTCGCAGCAAACAACTCCCTTAAACTTTAATTTATTTTATTCACAGGCCAAAAGAAAACAAACCGTCGTGATGATTTTTACAGCGAAATGATTGTTTATTTATTTAATATTACAAAGAAGAAAAATTAAAGTAACTTGGCCAATAAAATTTATTTCAAACGCCAAGATCCTCGTGGTAACTAAACAATTGATCCATTCAGAAGAAATTTAACATTAGGACAGACGTTTATATAGTTTAAAACCAGGCAATTCATTGTCAGTGACCTTTGGTATCAAATGAATTTGAATAAATTATATATGACCTATTGGTCGGGGAATTACGTGGTGTTTTTTGTTTTTGTTTCTTCTTATGGTTGTATTATAATCTGTGGGCCAACCTCGTTCCCAGGGTATCCCCCCCTCCCCCGCCTAGAGCGAGAGACGGAGAGTGGCAGGGTATCCTCCCTCCCCCGCCTAGAGCGAGAGACGGGGAGTGGCAGGGTATCCCCCCTCCCCCGCCTAGAGCGAGAGACGGAGAGTGGCAGGGTATCCCCCCTCCCCCGCCGAGAGCGAGAGACGGAGAGTGGCAGGGTATCCCCCCTCCCCCGCCTAGAGCGAGAGACGGAGAGTGGCAGGGTATCCCCCTCCCCCGCCTAGAGCGAGAGACGGGGAGTGGCAGGGTATCCCCCCTCTCCCCGCCTAGAGCGAGAGACGGGGAGTGGCAGGGTATCCCCCCTCCCCCGCCTAGAGCGAGAGACGGAGAGTGGCAGGGTATCCCCCCTCCCCCGCCTAGAGCGAGAGACGGGGAGTGGGAGACTCTTGGGAACGAGGTGGTTTGTTGTGGTTTGCTTTTTTGTTTGTTTTTGCCCAAAGAGATGGTTAGTGTTTTTCAGTAGGGGGTAGGGGTCCTACCGATCTCTTATTTTCTGTTCGATTCTTCCTCGGGGAGGAGTATCTCTTAAAAAAAAAAAACCAACAACAAACACAAGGAAAATGTCAATTACTGTGCTGTGTATCCATTTGGTGTCATGATTGTCTCAAGTCTGGACTACCCATATAAATATGATGGGCGTTGGCGTCACCGCTAGGCATGAATAGATTGTGCCGGTAAATTCAGGAAAAGTTGCTTCACAATATACCCAAAAGTTGCTCTAAAGGTGCTCAAATATCAAAAAGTTGCCACCAAAATTTAGAAAAGTTGCTTGCTCTAGAGTCGTTTTGTTTAAGATAAATACTCAAAACGTGTTTGTTTGTTTGTTTCCATTTAAACATTTTCATTAAATATTCTTACAATCATTAAAAGAGGCCAAAAAGCCATTGTTATATGAGAAATATAAATACTTTGTTGTAAAATCAAGATACTCTTTAAACTCAACATAACTTAAATAACAGATAAAAAATAGAAAATAAAAAAAAGATAAAAATCCTTCGAAATGAAACGACCTTTTTATGGCTTGGATCGGTTTTATATCAATTTGTTGCTTAAAAGTTGCCAAGAAAGGTAAAAATTGCCCAAGGTTGCTGGTAATTCAAAAAGTTGTTCAAAAAGCTAAAAGTTGCTCAAAAGTTGCCGAGCACAATCTATTTATGCCTAGAATCTTGCCTGCTCTTTTCAGGCATTTAATACGCAGACGTCGAAACCAGAGAGAGATGAAAATGGGCTGGCGAAAAGTTTTTTTGATGTTTAACCTATTATTGTTTTAAACGTCCCTTGTCGGTACAGACCTTACTATTTTTTCCTTCTTTTTTATCCGAAACAGTTCCGTAGACTACTTGTAATGTCAGTCGGCGCGTCGGGACTTGGCTGGGACCGTGCGGAAAAGAGCCTCTTGTGCCAATCCGAACATCAAACTGATGCATAAGAAATTCAATATCTGCTGTTCACTAGCTCTATCGCCCTGTATTTTGGTTTGCCACTTTTTCCCCCTGTATTTTTTTTCTTTGAACAAACCACAGGCAGACCACCCTATGTGTTCGTGGTTAATAATTGTTGACATAAGGTCATGTTGAAATCAATGGCGAAAATAGAAGATATATAGAGAAACATTACGTCGGCTTCGATTTACTACAAAATATAAAATTTACTCTAAATGATTCAATAAAAGTTAAAGTGTATATGACATGAAAAATATTTTCTGCTTATTTGAAAGGCCTTTCGAAATACAGAAGAATGGCGTTTTTCTTTTCGAAATATCTTTTTTCGTTTCAGAGATATTGACGTTTTTGTATTATGCAAATTAGATCAGTGATGACGTCACAAGATTTGACTCTAAAAATGGTAAAATACTGAATAAACAATATCTCTATAACTATTGAAGTAGTGTTCTTGAAACTTGGCACCACAAATGTGCATCACAAAAGAAACAAAATGACACCCTTAGTATTGTTGCCATAGCAACTCTTTCAGCTCCAGTCTCTCTCTGTCAAAAAGACAAATATCCTCATATCTGACCTCTAAAGTGAGACAAAGGGTCCTGCTTAGAACAGACATAGTTCCTATATTGCCTTAATTCCCACCATTGGTTTGGCTGCGCTAGATGGATCTTGGTTTAAGACAAAAACTGGGAATTTCAGTTTTTATTGAGACAGCACCAGCGGCAAAACTGTTGTCATGGCAACAGCCCTAAGAGTAACATTTTGTTTCTTTTGTGATGCACATTTGTGGTGCCAAGTTCCAAGAACACTGCTTTAATAGTTTTAGAGATATTGTTTATTCAGTATTTTACCATTTTTAGAGTCAAATCTTGTGACGTCATCACTGATCTAATTTGCATAATATAAAAACGTCAATATCTCTGAAACGAAAAAAGATATTTCGAAAAGAGAAACGCCATTCTTCTGTATTTCGAAAGGCCTTTCAAATGAGCAGAAAATATTTTTCATGTCATATACACTTTAAGATGAAATGCTGAATGTGTCTTGTGTCGTGTTTTTTGCCGCCCCGAGCCCTTTAAGACGTTTATTTTGCGAGATCATTTAGCGACCGTCGCTAAATGACGTCGCAAAATAAACGTCTTAAAGGGCTCGGGGCGGCAAAAAAAACACGACACAAGACACATTCAGCATTTCATCTTAACTTTTATTGAATCATTTAGAGTAAATTTTATATTTTGTAGTAAATCGAAGCCGACGTAATGTTTCTCTATATATCTTCTATATGCGCCATTGATTTCAACATGACCTTATGTCAACAATTATTAACCACGAACACATAGGGTGGTCTGCCTGTGAACAAACTGCTGAAAAAGGTGGCAGGCATCAGGGGACTGGCACTGGTTCTTTTAAAAATCAGTCAGCGGATTGTAAACTAAAATGTTGTACGTCATGTAACTATGTATTATAGTGTACCCGCTCGATTCAAAACTATTTCATTCAAGATGGCAGAAACTCCGGCAGACCCAACGAAGAAGGATCTTGCTCAAATTGTAAGCGGCTCGTCAGAAATAACGGAACAAGCTCAACCCCGGACTAGGAGAAAATCAAAGTATGATGGCCCAAACGAGGAGTTTTTGCAAATGCTGATGAATTTAGGAATATCCAGAAATGCAGCGGAGAAGGTAAAAAATATTCCGTGAGGTGCTCACGTGTCAAGCATGATCTTCTCACAGTATGAGGGCAGGGGTGATTGCATATGTACTGCCTTTTTTTACGAGATCGCAGCATAATTATATACTTGATTAGACCAAGCATGAACGATTTAAACAATTAACAACACGTGAAATGTGAAAAATAATTAATATGGCTGATTATAAGCTTACTTTTTAATTATAAATTTCCTTGCTGTCATTTTCGCATGAATGAAAAGAAATTTAAGAAAAGGTCTGCGTTGAGCCAAGCTGCCCAAAGAGCCGGAGCTTATCCCAGTTTCCGTTGCATTAAGCGACTAGGAGTATTTCTAGTCCCCTTTGGATGAGATGCTAGTCCAACGCAAGGTTACTCCCAGCATTAAATTTTGCGGGTACCCATTTATACACCTGGGTGAAGAGAGGCACTATGAGAGTAAATGTCTTTCCCAAGAACACAACACAATAACCTAGGCCAGGGCTCGAACCGGACTGCTAGATACGGAGTCCAGAGCGCTAACCAATAGGCTACCGCGTCTCCCTAATGTCAGAAGGATTATATGGAATAATTTTTATGCATTAAAGGACTATGTCGGATTTTAACTGATTTTTTAACCGCCAAAATTTATATAATTTTGTGTCACAGGAAACAAAAAATAACAGTCCATTTGTATTAAAAATTGCCACTTTAGCCCGGGTCAAACGAGGATGAGAGATTGATTATTCATCATACCATAAACACGCCAAGGCCGCGCCATGGCACTTTAGTTTGTTTTTAATACCCAAAAAAATCCCCTATTTGAATCAAGTCCCCCAAAAAGAATACTTGCCAAATCTTCCAACCCAAAAAAATCCTGGAACCGAAAATTTCAAACCCAAAAAATCCTTAGATCATCCCCGTCATTTACAAGCCGGAGTACCTACCAAATAAACTGACAAATAAACTGATCTACTAGTAATTATTTTGGTCCTAAAGAGTAACACTTGCTGGTGACACCTGTGGCAGGTGTCACAGGTTACCAGTTTAAATCAGAACAGTTTACAATAGGGTTTGGTTCAATGTTAGAACTACATGTACACTGCACCTCAATTACTGAGAAGATATCATGATGTTTGTAATGTTTCCATGCTGGTTTTCATCTTGCAGGGTCTATTTATGACAGATAACAGTTCTGTTGATGCTGCAGCCAGCTGGGTTCTGGATAATCAACATTTACCTGATATAGATGAACCTTTCAAGGTATGGTGACTATACTCGTAGTTACATGACACTTGAGTCAAGAAAGTAGCATTCTTTAACATTGTATTGTTGTACACCACAGTCCTTGAAAGTACATTTTGTACTTTTGCCATTGGTGTGTATTGAGCAGATCATGGGTAGTCTTGTCTATTATGTTGGTTGATATATCAGTCAACATTTGGTCAACTGATAGTTGGCCAGTAGTCAGTCCACACTCAGTCAATATTATTTCAGGTTGATACTATTGGTTGATTATCAGTGTCAGAAGACTATTTTGCAAGTGTTGACCAACTTTTGGCCAAGTGTCAACCGACAATCAGTCGACTCTCAATAGTTGGTCAACACTTGATAATAAAATTTGTAATAAAATTTGGAGTAGGCATGCAGCTAGAAGTAACTAACTGTTTGAAAGGATCTTTCTTTAAGAATAAGGCTCTGATAAGTCACCAGGACCTATGGTGGCTTAGGCAAATTATGGACCTATTCTCCCAGAGGAGAGCTAGGAACTAAGCCAAGTACATGTAACTCAGTAGTGGCTTAGACAAGCTCATTCTCATAAATGACCAGCTCTAACTGGTTGTGACCACTTTTCGTATTCCCGAGGTGTGGTTGCTTCCAAGTGCTTTGACTTCAATTCCCGGGGGAGGGACACCTATATGGAACGGACGGGAATGCTTGTCGGAAATTTTGAAAAGAACCCCTAAAAGAGACCAATTATCTGGGTGTGGCTCAAGCTTTTCTTGACCCCTAAAAGATACATGTACCAAAAAACTAAGAAAATAATTTATATAAATTTGTATAATTATTTCTTCGTGTGTAACCCTAAACAAGATCATTATGGTTAAAAATATTGCCATTTTGCCCGGAACACCCTAAGGGAGACCAAAAATCCAAAAGCGAGCAAGCGAGATGATGAGCATCCCCATCACTTTCATATGCGAGTCCCTCCCCCCCAGGCTATAAATTATTTAATTATTTCTGGCATAAACTAGCTGATCATCTTGATAATTATATTATCACTCCATCAACAGCTAGAGGATTATGATGCACCGGCGTTGGAAGCTCATCCATTTGAGAGAACATTTCCATTAGATGAAAAGACAATGAGGAGTCCTTACAAAATGGTGTTTGTTGTAAACACAGAACTTAACATGGGTGTCGGCAAGATAGCAGCTCAAGTTGGTCACGCTGCTGTAGGTCTCTATAAGATGATGTCATCACAGCCACAAAAGTACGACCACATCCTTGCGCAGTGGGATGATTTTGGGTAAGTGTTACTGTAATGGTGAAAAATAGTTGAAATACTGTACATAATATGCCGCACATGTAGCAAATTTTATCCACATAATAATTATTAATTTATTCTTTTTTTTTTTTACTTTTTGTGTCACCTATTAGTACATGTAGGTGTACCTTTGAATTATAGTAAAATGTATGGGACGGAACCCCGATATAACGATTCCTCGATATAACAATATAATTTTACTACCCCCTTGGCATATCGTTATATTGGGGTTCCACTGTATTGTCTGCATAAAAACTTAATTACAGCCCTGCATGCTGCATGGATTTTGCTGGGTTTTTGCTTCATCCCTCTTAGTCACACAGAAACAAATCTCCCAGTTTAATATCACTGTGTAAAATGCAATTGTAAAAAATATGTTGATTGAATAAAAAAATTTACATGCCGTGTATTTAACAAATAAAGAAGCCTAAGCCATGTTTTATACTGTCATAAAACACGACGGGCATTTGAGAACACGAAATGTAGAAAACATGAGCCGCAGGCAAATGTTTTCTACATTTCTCGAGTGTTCTCAAATGCCCGGAGTGTTTTATGACAGTATAAAACATGGCTTAGGCTTCTTTCTTTGCTTTATGATATAGATTTTAGACACCGCGAGTGAAAAGTTTAATTAAAAATATGTACAACAAGAGCGAGTAAACAAAGATGAAAAGCAGAAAATAGTTTACGGGAAGACCAGAAAACTGACACAATTTCATTCAGTATTCGACGTAAGATAGATAGATAGATAGTTTATTAATACAACTTCGCAACCTAAAAGGTTGATTTATGTCATATTTACAAATTTATAAAGCTATAAAAACTAACGATAAAATGTAAAAATATTTAAAGAACTATACAAGAGTGATTAAAATCCAAACTTAAGTACATTAGAGACAATAAAACTGTTTCTAAATCTATTAGTCTTAAAAACAGGGTTAAACTGGCGTGACTTTCTGAGGTTATAACTACTAAGATTCCGTGGGGGCAGTAAATTCCTCAGCCTACTGTCATTGTTCTCTAAAATGTTGTTAAACAATTTGTCCGTCAGGGCTTGTCTTCGACCTGACAGAGTGACTAGACTTGCCTTGTCGAGCGCTTCTTCATACGTAAAAAACGGAAAAATGATGCGCATCGCCCTCTTTTGCACTGCTTCTAGCTCACGGGAAAGATACGCAGGTAGACTTTCATTGAACACTGGACAGGCATATTCAGTGATAGGGCGAATGCAGGTACGATAGAACTGTACTAACTCGTTAGGACCTAGGCCTGAATGCTTTAACTGAGAAAGACAATACAGGCGTTTTCTAGCTTTCTTAACAACTTCAGCGATGTGATGGTTCCATTTAAGGTCGCTCGAAACGGTTACGCCTAGAATCTTAGCATACTTAACGGTATCAATTTGCCTGCCATTAATAAATAAGTAAAATAAGGCTTAGCATTTCAGGTAAGTTTGTTACCTTTTAATCTTGATCTTGTCTTTTTGAACTTCGATAAACTTCACCGACTGCACCGAGTGCAATTTCGTCTCAGCATAATATAGTAGTCTCGATGACATCCGTCCCTTGCTTCGTTCGACTTGAACAAGGCGTATAATTTCCAGAAAAGCTATTGCTTCGGATATTCCTGTAAACCTTAATTGTTGTCACAATCAAGTTCCAGCATGAATAGACGATTTAAGAGGAGATTGTCGAAGAAAATCTTCGAAAGGAAACTCTCTCGCTCGCTTTCCTTGCGAGTTTCATTCAACTCAAGCAGTGGACACCGCGCCACAATTTTTCCCGCCTCACTTCGTTTACATCAAAATGACATGTCCAGTGGATTTATACGTAAAAAGGAATTTAATAAAACAATTATTCCATTCGCCCTTGCTGGATACGAGTGGTTATAGCCAACGAACAGTCAACGACGCGCGAAGCACTCGAGGAAAGCTGACGAAAAACAATAAAACATGATTTTTCTATGTTTTATACTCTGATAAAACATAGGTTTTTAGCCAATCAGAGCGCGCGTAGACTCCTATCTATATTATAAAACCAGTTAATATTTAAAAATTGTTTTTTTAGGGGAACAAAGATTGTATTAAAAGGTGATAATTCTGCACACCTCTTTGATTTAGAAGATCTGGCTAAAAAGGCTCACATACCTCATTACCTTGTTCACGATGCTGGAAGAACACAGGTACATGCCTTGTTATTTAAACCCTTTAAGCCCCAATATGATATCCACATACAAATTCTACTGACTAATCTCCATACATTTTCTTGTAGTGTTAGTTGAAAGAATTTTTTTTAGAAAATCTCCTTTGGTGATCGTTTTATTGATTCTTATAACCTGTTCTCTTGATTAAATATTGTGCTCAAGGAGAAATTTGATGTAGGTCACTCTCTGGGGCTTAAAGGGTTAACACAGTATTGGTCACACACTAGTCAGAGCAGTTTTCAATTGAGTGTCATAAAACCAAAACCAAAGTAATCACTCTAGCCAATCACAAAAGACACAGACGGACCAGTTGGCCAATCAAAACTTGAAGCAAATACACATAGACGGCACGAAGCACGGGAAAACGTGCGTAAGGGAGTCACGATTGGTTTTGGCTATAGAACTTTCTGATTGGCTGAGAAAGTGGCGCGAAATTTTTAAACCAATCACCAAGCGTAGTAATGCAAAACCAAAGCAAATGCAAATTACCTTTGACACTCAAGTGAAAACAGCTCTAAAATGTCATGGTTAAGAAGTCAGTCTGCAAACCTTGGTGCCTTATCAGGGTGGCACCTAACTTGAGTTTTGAAAATATCAGGTGGCTAGGAATTTGATACTTGATTCCCTCAGCTGAGATGGGATGCTAGGTCAGAACATAAAAGTTTATCGAGACGAGGCTTTTTATTAGTGTCTGATTTGACATATAAGAGTCGAGATTTCCAGCACAAGGGCAAGTAGACTATTACACATTAGCTCTGTCACCTTTTTCATACATTAAGTTTTATTCACATTGTATGACAACTCTCTTTCCTTGCAGGTAGCGTCAGGATCATTGACAGTAATTGGTCTCTTTGGTTCAGCATCAGAAGTGGGAACTTTAACAGGAACACTGTTATTATTGTAAATCATGTCACTGGCCCGTACTCTATAGACGGAATTGATGTCAAACATCAAATGTGGCATTTATCAATCACAGGGGAACACAGGACAAAGCAAATTACTTGATTGAAGTTTGGTTGATTTGAACATGTAACATGTCTTTTTTCGGCCTTCAGAAAACGCGCCTTTCTTTGTGAGCTTAACACTGTAATGTATATCAACTCCATCCTGCAAGCTCAAGTACACTCTGTACTCGTAAACAGGAAATCAAGGTACAGAGAACAGTTGCCGAAGTTTGTAAGTTGCATAATTATGTGATAAAACATGAAGGTTCAATACCCAAGAATGATTAAATCCCAACCTTTCCTTTTCAGTAGGGAAACAAATAAAGTGAGGTCACTCAACTCAGTGGTCAGTTATGCAGCTGGTTATAAATACTGTTTAGCCCAGGGGGGGGGGGGGGTACTCCGACCTGTAAATGACGGGGATGATCGAATGAAGGCAAAACTCAGGACCCAAAAAATTCCCTAAGTCTTCCGACATTACCCCAAAAAAATCCCTGGAGCAAAAATAACCCCTAAAAAAATCCCTTGTCAAATATTACCCCTAAATTGCCAGGAGGGGCAATAACGCTCGCGTTTGGTATTCATCATACATGTACCATAAATACGCCAAGGCCGAGCCAAAGCACTTTTAGTTTGTTTTTTTGATCCCCTATTTGAATCAAGTCACCCAAAAAAATACTTGCTAAATCTTCTTACCCAAAAAACTCCCAGAATCGAAAATTTCAAACCCCAAAAATCCTTCGATCATCCCCGTCATTTACAAGCCAAAGTACCCCCCCCCCCGGGCTGTTTAGTTCAAAAAGTTACAACCCTCCTTACTTTCATACATTAAGCAACCATTTCGTGTCACTACTCTTTGAGGGTCTCAACTTCCTGAAGGTCGCAACTTCAGTAATGTTTAATAAAATGAGCAGCAGTGTTTTATCAAGTTTAAAACACGAGGCGCAGCCAAGTGTTTTATACTTGATAAAACACGAACTGCGAATTTATTGAACAGCTTAAAAATCTTCTGATGTAGATCAACTCATTCTTGCACTAATATTTAGATTTGGGATTATTTTGGCCTAGAAAATTGGACGCAAAGTTTAGCCGTGTCTTTATCAGATATAAAGACATTCATTAAACATTAATTTCTTTTGTATTTTCTTTATGAATTATTAATGAGTTTTTTAAGAGTAGCTAAAACTTGTGCCATACATGATTGTAATGTTTACATCAAAGGTAAAGGTATGGTCTGTACAGAAGCCTAGTGGCTCATCAGGCTGGACCTTAGCCCGCATTTGGTAGCATGAAGCAACTTGGAGTACAGTAGAACCCCGGCCGAACTCGGATCTCGAACAACCCCGCTAACCGAACTACTCCATTTCCCTGGACACAACACCAGTCATTACCCGGTAACCGACTCGGAACTCGAAAACCCCGCAACTCGAACTTTTTCCAGGTCCCCCGCTCGATCGTCTGCAACTCGCCCGGATGCCCATGGCGGCGATGACAGTCATCTCTCAAAGTTGATGAAGTCTGACTGAGGTTCTTCTTCTGCATCTGCCCCTTCGTTTCCCTCAGAGTTGAGTATCGGGGTCTACTGTATTTCTGCTCCCCCCTGGATGGGATGCTAGTCCATTGCAGCGCTACCCCCAGCATTAAATTTGCCAGCACCCATTTATACACCAGGGTGAGGAGCAGGCTAGGGGTGTAGCTATAAGAAAATACTAAAGCCAGCTTCTTAACAAGCCCAGCTGGCTTTTCTGGTCTTGACAGTCTTTGTTTTCATGTTAAATTTCGGCTGGATTTTTGAAGTCCAGCACACTAACCATTTGGCCACTACACCTCCTGGTGGCACTGTGTTACAGTTTTTTTTTCCTTTAAAAAAATAAACCGTTTTTTTTCAATTAATCATTGGCCAGTTGTCAGTGAAAACCTTTATTTACACAAAATGGTTATTCAAGCACTGGTGAATGTTTGTGTTTACCATATAAGCCAAGAAATATATGAGCCACAAGCTCAGTTTATGAGCAAGCTGTGATATTTTGTAATTAATATTATTAAAATATATAGTAAAATTTTATTTCCAGTGAGGCCAGGATCTTTTTCCTAAAACCGCTTGTCTATTAGACTGCAAAACAGTCGTATCTTGCAAACACACTTGGTCTTCGAACAAGAGTGAGAGGTCAGGAGCCAATGTCGAAACTGTGAGTAAGACTGGGGAGAGACGCTAAAATATTTTCTCGCCTCGCTCGCCTTGCGGGCGTGTGAGGCTCACGAGACGTTCGGCACTTTGCGCCTTCATAAGCGCTTTTTCCAACGACTTTAGAGAAAAAACAACTGTTTTGCAGTCTACTTGTCTATACATCAATGCATCATGTACACTACACTAAGTGTTGACACAATGCCTTGCAAGGCTGAAAAGGTTACATGACCACTCTTATTAACCCAGAAAACAAATCTTTAAAATTACTTGTCATGAATTAATTAAAAAATGTCATTTGTACACCACACTGGGTGTCAACATGACATAATGCTATAAAACTTTGAGTTAATAAAATAAAAATTAATGTGCCCTTTGTACACCACATTGGGTGTCAACATGGCACCTAACACTATCTAAATTACCGACCTGCTCCCATCTGGCCTCATAGCTCAGTTGGTAGAGGGTCAGTAGATCTAATCTAGAGGTTGTGGTTTCAAATCCCACCAGGGTCAAGATTTTCTTGGTCCCGTGGGAACCCTCCCAAATCTACTTTTAAACGGTAGTATTGGCGGCACACCAGAATACTCATAAGTATTCATTATTTCCTATCTACACGGGTGCCGAGCGGTATCTATATATCTCTAGCACCTAACACCGCTACTCTGCTTGCATAATAAGCTTGATAATAAGAGTCCACACTAAGTGTTGATATTGCATCTTAACAATAAAATAATGCAAATAACTACTCTGACTTATGATTATCCTGAATTACATGTTATAAGCTTGAGTGTCCAATGTACACCACACTGGGTGTCAACATGGCACCTTGAGATTGAGATGCTGAATGTATAATGAGTTACATGTCCAAGCACTCTTGTAATAACATGAGTCAGCCTGCTTTCGAGAACACTACGTCAGTTGCCATGAATCCCAGGGAAGTCAATCAACCAAAATTAATCACTTGAAACCAATCAATATAATCTGTAAGAACGGTTTAAAGGGGAAGGGGACAGGGGGTGGCAGCCCGAGAGAAAAAGGTGGGGAAGCGGGAGAAAATGAGTATAATTTCTCAACATTTCGATATATTTTGCAATAGAAAGGAGAGATAGCTACAAAAAGGGGCGGGAGTAAAAGGCACGGGAGGTTCAGACCACCTGTCCCCCTCCACATATAATTGAGTGTTGTAAAACAAACAAAAACAGTAATTACAATGGCCAAACACAATTATCCTTTACCACGATAAAGGTTACAGCAAGGCACCCAAAAGTGTGACCACTTTTAATTTATTCACATTCTTTCGTGCAGATTTAATCCAATCAGAAGTCAACTGCAAGCTATCCACGGCTTTTGATTGGATTAAATCTGCACAAAAGATTGTGAATAAATTAAAAGTGCATGGTCACACTTTTGGGCGCCTTGCTGTAAAACCAATGGAAACAATTCTGGATTACTTTTGACACTCAATGAAAACTGCTTTATAAGGGATTATTAATTAAAAAGAAATCTGGGTTTGTGTTAAAGACCAACCGCTCACAAATAATCCACAGTAATATTATGAAGACTAGTCTGTGAGCAGGCTTGTGAGCTTTGTGTTGCACTTTAGCAGCAATGCCACGAGAACCAGTTGGTTATCCACTGGCTTGTTGGCGTGCGACATGAGACTGCAGACTGGCACTCCTGTAAGCCCCAGTAGCACTCTAGTTAGCCTAACATTCTGGTTAGCCTGAATAGCGCGCACACCGGTTAGCCTAAATAGTGCTCTGATTATATTAAACCTATATAATGGTAAGGGAACACAAACAAATACTGAAAAAGTGCCAGTCGGCAGTCTGCATTGTCGCACACTGTTGGTTTGTTTCACTTGCCAACTTTGCCAGTTGTGAGTGTCACTCAAAGGTGAGCCTGCTCACAGGCTATTATTTTATTGGTAAAAGTTTTACATTTTATTGGGAAATAAAAGATAACCTGTCAGAGAGTATCATTGCTCTGATACTTCTTTATTGGTGCATCAGCTTGACTTCAAAACTGAGGACCATTTTTTAAGATTAGCTTTTTAAACATAACATTTGCATTAAATTTCTCAAGATGTCATTCACTCGAATATTCACAGCCAGTAGTACTTTATTGTTAAGATATGAATTATCAGAATTGTCGATTGACTCCCCTGGAAACAAATTTGACATCCAGCTTCCTTTTCTTTAGGTCTGGTTTGGTTGTGCTGCAAATAAACATAAAAACATAATTAAAGAAAGAGAATTAAAAAAAGTTATATAGAAATGGTGTATGAAATTTCATAAACCTGAGCATTGGTATTAAGATTGTCACACCTGATCAATCATTGATTAAAAATACATGTATACTTATGTATCATAGGTTGTGTTTTTACTTGGCCGATTGACTAGCTGAACATTCTTTCTAGGTGTTTGTTTACAGACCGACATTAACTAGTTAAACGTGACAACTGTTTTCACAGTTAAAATTTAAGCCGCTAACTCAGAAGATTCAAATTACAAAAGTGCGCAACAGTGAGAAAATACGGGAGACAAAGCGCTTTTAATGACTTCTCACGCAATATTTACACGAAAGAGGACTCTCTTTTATAGGATGCAGTAAACGTCTCTACAAATGAAAACTATGTGACAATATGGGGGGGGGGGGTACTCCCATATATGGGCTATATAGGTATGTGCCGCCCGATAGGGTAAAGTTTTTGAGGTTAATATCAGTCCTTAATAGGGTTTTGCCAATGTGTTCCCGGTGTGATCCTTAGATACATGTAGGGTATCTAAATTCTATCAGCTAAAAATTCAATAAACGCCCAGCTAAACGTAAAAAGGCATCCGTTCAAGTGTTAGTAAAGCGATTTTGATTTAATTAAGATAATTTTTGTGTTTTGCCGTGCGTGGTAAGCCGTTATTTATTTATTTCCGTCATCACGAAACGCTTTAAGAACCTTCGCGGCACACCCCTATACAAAAATTAAGGGGACTGCTTGTTACTTTTCTATTTTTTTTCACTATAATTATAATTGGCTGCTTCTCTGGTGATATTCGGGGAAACAGAAAAATTAATCCTAAAAATTAAATACATGTGGTAATATTTTTGTTGTACACAGACAGCTCACAAGTTCAGGTTTTTACAACATTAAAACTTCAATTACTACATTAAATAATACAACTGTGAATTAGAGAGAAAGTAAAAAGTATCTTGTACACTGCAGGATTAATTAAAGGAAATTCAAGAAACGGAAAGATACAAAGCACAAATCAAAGAATTCATACCCAAAGGCATGCTTAACATCTTTGCAACCAGTTCTCCACACTGTTTCTCCCAGCTGTACTTTTCATCGTAAGATGAACGCAGGATTGCAGCCTCTTCAAGCCTTGTCTTCCTGTCAAGTTTTCGTAACTTCTTGATTGCCGTGGCCCACACCTTCGCATCCTCAGAATCCACAGTGGATGATGTACCAAACTTGACATCTCTCAGGGCTTCGCCAAATCCTGAATCCCCATGTACCAGGATGGGCAAACCAGCAGATAAGGCTGCAAGAGCCACCATTCCAAATCCCTGTTCACCTGAAGGCATGATGGCAAGATCTACCTCGCAGAACAATCTTTTCAAATCTTCTTCACTTTTTGGAAGGCTTCGAAATGTTAGCTGAGTTTTAGCAATACCACACTGGCGAAATTTTTTGACAAATTGTTCGTGCTTTCCTTTTGTTGCACCGACATACACAAGGTGATAAGATTTGTCATCCAACTCTGCCAATGCTTCAGCGGCAGTGTTAAGTCCCTCTTGTTCAAAATTGTCAGGGTTACTACTACCAAAGATTACCATGCGAAACTTTGTTCCATCAGTAGTAGCATGTTTAACATCAGAAAATTGACTGAGTATACCTGGAGTTAGCTTGAAAACCTCTTTATTGTGGCAACGGCGAAAAAATTCATCAGATGTCTTTGGTCCAATGGTAACAGGAAGATCAGCCATTTCACTAAGTCTGACATTTCTTCCAAGACTTAATCCAAAAGTTCTGTTACAAGCCAATCTCTTTCTTAAGCGTTGACGGTAGGAGAACCAATCTAGAAAAGGGTCAGATACAACATAAATGCTCTTGCATTGGTGCCGTTGCTTGAAAATTTGTGCAATTTTTCCAAGCCTCTCACCTACACCAACTACAACATCAGTAGTGAGGTCTTGTGGTGGGAAATGCAACCAATCACCAGGGTCATCAAAACCTGGCTGTTCCTTAGCTTCAACAATGATAACACCACAACTGGCAGCATCTCTCTTGCCCCATTCATAGCAAGAATGTTTTGGGACCAGCATAGTAACTTGCACCTGAGGGAACTTTGCCAGTTGAATAGCCAACTGTCTGGATAAGAGTGAAGAATCAAGCGATGAATAACCCCACTTGGGCTGCCAGGATGGTAACTTTCAATGGATTGTCTGAGGAATAACTTGCATTGCATTGCTTCATTATTTCTCCAACACATCTTGAAGCCTTTGGTGGGAAAACCTGCAACAGAGGAGCATATGTGTCACATTTGCTGACTCAGCATTAATAAGTATTCACATAAGTGACATGTTGCTGACATTTTATGATTCAAAATAAATTGTAAGCTGAGTTTTTAATTAGAAATTGGATTTAAAACACTATCAAGTAGCATCTACAACATTTTTACAAAATTAATCTGATTGCACTATATTTACATGTACATGTACATGTATACCTTTTGTCTCTCTTCTTAACCCTACCCAGACTGGGGGGGGGGGGGGGAGTGCCCACGCTGGTCAACTTTAAACGCCAATAACTTTTTTCAAGATTCAACCAAACGCCACCAAACTTTGCAAGTTTTTCTAAAATTTATCTGGGAATAATTTGGTAGGATAGGTTGTTGTGTCAGGAACTTGACGTCACCATGGCAATGGCATTTTGATAGGCATGTGTTCCCAAATTTGTAATTTTCGTGTTTTGCCGTTGCCATGGTGACGTTCCTTAGATGTGTAATAAAAACATACTCTTCTGTGAAAGTTTACACAAAACACAAAATTACCAGTTATTTAAGCTAAATTATGCTGAATATCAAGATGACATCAAATGACACCAAATCCAGCCAAATTTGTTCAAATTCCCTTCTCAATATGATGTCAAATTCCCCACCGCAATAACATTACTGCCTATGTCAAATTCACGTCTCTCAGGGGACATCATCAAGTCAAATGCCAGCCCATGCCGAGGGGGAAATGACCAAAGTCCCTATTTGATCGCGATACCTGTACTACCGCAAATTACGATAAACAATTACAGACAATTAGCGAGGAACTTTATGGTTCTTCATTCAGAAAGGTAAAACGAAAAAATAGTAGTAATGAGATGATAATTAACGTTGAATATTAATACTATTACAGGGCTCAAAATAACGGCCGGTCAACGGACAATGTCCGGCCAAAATGACGATTTGTCCGGACAAAATTTTGGTTCGGCGGTCATTTTGACCGGTCACGTACACGGCTCTCAAATAAATAACACACACACAAAAATTTATTGGCAGTATTTCTTGAAATTTTACAGTAAAATCATAAAATATCATAGCAGTTTGCAGTCACAAATTTGTAGAAAACAGATGAGACGGTCACGCTCTGCGGATTTGTTAGCGGTGTAAATAAAACAGCAAACATCCACGTCTGTAAATACGCTAAACAGACAACAATGAACATCGCATCAATCAACGTCTGCTATTAACACGCGTACGCAATTACAGTTTCAATTGTCAGACGGGCCGAGAAAAATAGCACTCGTTAGTGGATTTAAAAAACTATATGCACCTTTAGAAAGTACGAGTTTGTAGCATGTTTTTCACCAGCAAGATCATGAGAAAATAATAAAATCATTAAACGCTTAAGTCAGCAATGTTTCTCAAAATTGCGCCTATTTCGCAACTGAACGTGCCTCCATGTGTGCTGACAAGTTGACCACCTAAGACGTGGTGCTACTTAATTGTCAAAGAGAGTTCCGGCAAATATTTGCTCGTACTGTACAAAATAAAAAAAATGGCCTCCGCGTCCGGCGTCTACAGATTGAAACGATAACTCTCGATATCTTTTATTCTAGCCATGGCATCCAAGTGTTTCTCACCAATTCTATCGAAGTCTTTTTGTGTAAGGCTACTTCCGCGGATATTTATGATTAAAAGTACTTTGCCGTAAGTATATTTCAGAAGCTCAATCAGGCACCGCAAAGAACGGGCTTCTCTTTTGTAGGCAACATTGAAAACTTAGAGAGATCCATGATTTTTGAAATGAGAAGTGACGTAGGCTTTCTCGCTAATCTCTTGGCAGTCTTGAAGAAAGAGAACTTTTAAAAGAGGGCATCTTTGAACAAAGAGTCCGTAACTAGCTTGAAATGGGATATTGGTATCGCATGATACAGGAAAGATATCTAAAAGTCTAGGACGTAAATCCTTTTTACTGGACACAGTTGATATGAAGCTGTTAGCGTTTCCTTTCTTCCTACATGCCGAGCAAAGGCAAAGTTATCTCACTTGTACAGTTGTTGCATGGGCATATGTCCTATTACTATTTAGTGTTCGGTAGTAAAGACCAGTAAAGTGCTTACAACCAAGATCGCCTCCACCCGTAAGTTGTTAACTAATGTAAAACTATGCAGAGTAACATAACATTACAGCTACTGAGCATTTTGTTTTATGTAGGTTACAACGCAGAAGAAATGGAAATTCAAAAAGTGACACTTTTAGAGATCAAAACATTTAAGCTTAAGCCTTATACTCTCTAACAACGAGTTTTTTAGCTTATGAGGCGAAATTTTTGGCAGAATAGGCTATTGCTTCAAAGTAAATACTCAATATTTTGACCGGTCAAAAACGAGACATGACCGAGCAAAAATTGATTTGGCCGGTCAACATGACCGGTCAGTATCCAAAAATTATTTTGAGCCCTGCTATTAATATGAATCTAGACATGACAACCACTCGAACGTTCACAGTTGGGTTCAGGCAAGGTGCAGTCTAATTTTATCGATTGAGCAATTTTTATACATGAAAGTCATAAGACTACTGCAAGCCAATAATGTTCAATTACGTATAAAGTCACTTAGCGATATTGCAACATACTTTGTACTTGATACTTTGTAGTAATCTAGCTATTTCATTATTAGTCTAACTACCGAGCATTACAGCATCAGCATTCGCAATTATTAGCTTATTATAGCACTTTTAGTCAGCATTCTAGCTTCTAGCTTCTAGCAAAACAATTCAATTTCGGGAAAGGGTTGTCGATATTCCTCTCCCCTACATCCCAGGATCTGCGCTCTGTCCTACTACAGCCATAACTAATGCCTTCAAGTTTACGGCGCCAGCATCTACCAAGGGTTCTCAAGCTTTTAACTGGGTAAATGGTTCCCAAGTACCCCATGTGTTTACCTATAGCGCGTTTGTTTCTAAGTTGCGATCCCACCTTGCCATACTGGGGGTA
Source organism: Oculina patagonica (assembly GCF_052425735.1). Taxonomy (NCBI): domain Eukaryota; kingdom Metazoa; phylum Cnidaria; class Anthozoa; order Scleractinia; family Oculinidae; genus Oculina; species Oculina patagonica. The sequence goes on from NC_135766.1 coordinate 11,452,246, forward strand.
GACCCGAAGCTTTACGCGGGTCATTCGTTTCGCAGGGGCGGCGCTTCCTTTGCTTATCAATCAGGCGTCCCTATTGAACTGATAAAAGCTCTGGGCGATTGGCGTTCCGATACCATTTTAATTTATTTAACTATGCCATTAACTGTGCGCCTGCATTCAGCCAACATGCTCTGCAAAGCCATCCTACTTCATACCTAACACATACTCCCACATTCTAGTTCACACTACTAACCTATTCACCTTCCATTTGGGTTTGGGCCTTTATTATCGTAGTTTATTTTGAATTGTATTTTATTTTACATATCGTTGTGTTTATGTAAGTGTAGGATCTAATACTGCCTGATCCCAAAAGTAGCTCTGGAGTGTGTTACTGTGTTTAGGTTGAATATTAATATATTAATATGAATCTAGACATGACAACCACTCGAACGTTCACAGCTGGGTTCAGGCAAGGTGAGTCTATTTTATCGATTGAGAATTTTTATACATGAAAGTCATAAGACTACTCAAGCATAATTCAAACGTATAAGTCATAAATATTTGTACTTATTTTGTAGTAATCTAGCTTTTCATTATTAGTCTAACTACCGAGCATTTTACAGCACAGCATCGCAATTATTAGCTTATTATAGCACTTTTAGTCAGCATTCTAGCTTCCCCACCCTCCCACTTCCATGGCAGTTATGATTTTTCTATGTATTTAGTTTTTCCGTAATTTAAAATTTTTTTTTTTTTTTCTAATTGTACAAGGCCGTTGGGCCTTTAGTTATCGTAGGTTTTTTTGAGATTGTATTTTGATTTTACATATCGTTCGTGTTGTATGTAAGTGTAGGATTTAATAAACTGCCTGATCCCAAAACGTAGCTCTGGAGTGTGTTACTGTGTTTAGCAAAATTTTAATTTAGATCACCTAAGCAGAAGGCTAAAGAAAAAAGTCAAGAACCGTGAATCTTACCAGTGCCTCCGCAAAATTAGCAAATGCACGACTGAGACTGCAAGGCGATCAAATGTCATCATCTAGTCTTGGCACCTTTGAAGGAAAGGACTCTTCCTCGTCCATGTTACCAAGCTATATACAGCTGATCCTTCTCTACATCTTGTACTGTTTTCACGAGTTTCTCATCTGTACCCAGACGTCTTTTCTGTTGTTCAACATGTAGCTAAAAGACCGAAAAGTGAAAACTATTCTGCCTGATCTGAGACTTGCTTCGCCAAGCAGTTTTTCAGCCACCCGGCAATTTCGTGCCCAGGGTCTTCTCTCTTAAAAACGAAATGAATTGTCCTGGCAACAATCCCTGGCAACATGCGGAAAGTGCATGGAAATTATTCAAATAGGACCTTCAAAAGAATGGAAAATTAATTCGACTCAGTATTAAAGGGAATGTGATCTTTTTGAGATCATTTTGAGACGACATTTTCGCTTCATACTGACGGCTTCTTGATAGAATATATATTCCAAAAGATTACATATCTCGGCTTACCGGTTTTGCTTTTCACGGAGCGGGTTCGATTCCTCAACTAGGCGAACCATTTATATAAAAGATAGACTGTCCACAGCCTCTCGATTTTTCAACGCAAAAAAGCAAACAAAGCGAGCGCGCGGGGAGAGGGGGGCGGGAAGCGAGCGAAGCGAGCCAAAGAACCTATTTTCTTCGCTCCCCGCCCCCCACCCCGTTGCTTCTTCCGTTTTGCGCTGGCGTCCAGTTCTCTTGCCGTTCTCACCGCGCGCTCGTCGATCGAAAAAACACGAAAAAAATAGAGGGCTGTGGACAGTCTATATAAAAGATCGAGACTGTCATTATTTGATGATTTTGAGTTCTTATTTGTAAAGCCATAATATCAACTTAAAATCGAATTTAGTATTACATGGCATTGAGAGATGTTGCAAATTTTCCGCCTAAAAAATTGCCTCCGGTTGCCATAGACTGTACACAGTCCCCCGTTTTTCCAACACACAAAAATAGGGCTTTCCACAAGTTGCTCGGCAACTTTGTGTGTTTCATATTTCGAGCAACTCTTTTGTCCTTCGAGCAAATTTTTTCCTCTCGAGCAACTTGTTGCATTTTGAGAAATTTCGAGACCGAAGATCTCGGAAGATTATTCGGAGTGTTGTTCAAAGGCCATACGAACGTTTCCGAAGATTTCCGAAGTTTGTTACAAAACTTGTCAGCAGAAATAACGTCATCGATATCTTCACGAATTTTCTCATTTAAAGAAATCCTTGTTATTTAACACATTTTTCACTTAATATGTAATTTAGATACTTCTCTTGCTGTAAAATTGCATAAAACTGCTTAGAAATTTTTCCCTCAAAGGAAAATTAGCAAATATTTATAGTAATCCTCTTGGTTAACAGCATAGAATTTTTGGAGCAACTTCTATTAATAAGAACAAACTTTTTTGTATTTTTGGAGCAACTTTTGAGAAACTTTTTGAGAAATTACGGGCAACCTTTTGGGAAATCTCGAGCAACTTGTGGAAAGCCCCACAGAAAAACGCGAGAGAAGAGAAACGGTGAGCCAAGCGGCACAAAGCTGGCATTGAAGAAGCAGAGACCGATACAACGTAGAATGAGAGAGTTAGTCTTGTACTATATTTCGGCTGGCCAAACCAGCCTTCTTCAGGTACAATGAAGTTTACATTGGCTATGTTTAAATTTATATGGTGATAATGATATCTTACGAAATACCGGAAATACGTAAAACTAAATGGAAATATGTAAACAGTGTGCTAGTATAAAACAAAAAATTTAAAATATGCTAAGCTTAAAAAATGACAACATAATAATATAAGTAAACAAACTAATAGGTTTCTTCGCGTATGTTAAGGCCATCGGGAACAAGTGTTCTGCCTTTTAGAATTAAAAAAGCTTCCCTGGCCTTACGGATTGAGTCTCGGTTAGAGAAGACTTTTTCGATGGGGATTAATTGTATGTCATTAGCAGTGTGGTTAGGCGAGGAAGTGAAATGTTGTGCGGCTGTAGTGGGTTTAGATTTACTGTTGGGGTTATCTATGGTACGGCGGTGTTCATTAAATCGGTCTTTTAAACGTCGTTTAGTTTCTCCTATGTATTGTAAATTACAGCGGTTACATTGAATTATGTAGATGAGGTTTTCAGTGTCACAGGTCAGGTTAGATTGAATGTGGCGCGTTTCACCAGTAGAAAAGAAGGTATAGGTAGTTAGTCCGTCAGTAATATAAGGGCAAGTGGCGCAGTTCTTTCCACGAAAGAACTGCGCCACTTGCCCTTATATTACTGACGGACTAACTACCTATACCTTCTTTTCTACTGGTGAAACGCGCCACATTCAATCTAACCTGACCTGTGACACTGAAAACCTCATCTACATAATTCAATGTAACCGCTGTAATTTACAATACATAGGAGAAACTAAACGACGTTTAAAAGACCGATTTAATGAACACCGCCGTACCATAGATAACCCCAACAGTAAATCTAAACCCACTACAGCCGCACAACATTTCACTTCCTCGCCTAACCACACTGCTAATGACATACAATTAATCCCCATCGAAAAAGTCTTCTCTAACCGAGACTCAATCCGTAAGGCCAGGGAAGCTTTTTTAATTCTAAAAGGCAGAACACTTGTTCCCGATGGCCTTAACATACGCGAAGAAACCTATTAGTTTGTTTACTTATATTATTATGTTGTCATTTTTTAAGCTTAGCATATTTTAAATTTTTTGTTTTATACTAGCACACTGTTTACATATTTCCTGTATTTAGTTTTACGTATTTCCGGTATTTCGTAAGATATCATTATCACCATATAAATTTAAACATAGCCAATGTAAACTTCATTGTACCTGAAGAAGGCTGGTTTGGCCAGCCGAAATATAGTACAAGACTAACTCTCTCATTCTACGTTGTATCGGTCTCTGCTTCTTCAATTTCAGTTTTCTATGTGTCAAACCGATTAGATCACTCAGTTGATCCAACGTATACCGGTAGGAGATCGTACACGGTTCGCTTGCTTGAACTTTTACAAAGCTGGCGTCCAGTTCTCTCTCGATTCTTTCCCGGCATTCAACGAGGGCAGAGGGCTATGAACAGTCTACGGTAACCTTATTCTTGTCGATTCTTTCTTATTTTCGTGCGTATTAAATTTCGCGATTTTCGTGTTTTTTAAAAAAATGGCGAAAATTCATACTCGCGAAAACAGAGCGCGGGAAAATTAAATACCACATTATAGAAGAATTCGAAAACAACAGCTGCCTCTGTAAGATCTACAATATCTACTGGCCCAACAAGATCACAAATGGGGAACTGTATAAGAAGACGGACAGTATGAATATGTCTCTTGAAATTAGGAATCGCCGCCTGAGATGGCTTGGTCATGTGCTAAGGATGCTCAACGACAGGATACCCAAAGTTGCCATGAGATGGACTCCAACTGGAAGGAGGAATAGGGGCAGGCCATCAACCACCTGACAAAGGACTGTGATTAGGCATAAATAGATTGTGCTCGGCAACTTTTGAGCAACTTTTAGCGTTTTGAGCATCTTTCTGTAGTACCAGCAACCTAGGGCATCTTTTGCCTTTCTTGGCAACTTTCGAGCAACAAATTGACATAAAACCGATCCAAACCATAAAAGGTCGTTTCATTTTTTTATTTATTTTTGTCTTATTTTTATTATTTTCTATTATTGAAGTTATGTTGAGTTTACAGAGTATATTGATTACCACAAAGTATTTATATTTCTCATATAACAATGAATTTTTGGCTTCTTTTAATAATTGTAAGAATATTTAATGAAAATGTTTTAATGACAACAAACAAACAAACAAACACGTTTTGAGTATTTATCTAAAACAAAACGACTCTAGAGAGCAACTTTTTTAAATTTTGGTAGCAACTTTTTGATATTTGAGGAACTTTAGAGCAACTTTTGAGTATATTGTGAAGCAACTTTTCCTGAATTTACTAGCACAATCTATTCATGCCTAACTGTGATGAAAGAGCTGAAAGAGACGAGTCTATCGCGGAGCGAAGCGCAAGCCAAAGCTCAGGACAGGGTTGGGTCGCGAAGTATTATTGCGGTCTTATGTCCCCGACGAGACGAAGCGGTTGAGTGAGTGAGTTATAGAAGAAAACAATACTGACATGAATTCTAAATGTTGCGAGTCACTGGCTTTCCCGTATTTGTTCTGTATTAAAACTATCATTTTCTGTCCTTGAAACTGTATGTTTCCCCTCTTGTTTTCGACCACTTTCTCCCTCTGATTTGGTGTGCAGTAGACCGAGAGCAGTCTCTCTTTTTCGCTAAAATTCCGTGAAGCGAACGTAAACAAACAGCGCGAGATCGCTCCACGGATTTTTTTAGGAAAAAAAAAACTGCTCGCAGTCTAGTTGTGCAGTAGTCCAGTCCTTAAAATCTCTCTTCCGCGCACCCTTTATGTAGGGGTTGAACTCAGGCGCAAGAAGAGAGAGTCCTTAAAGAGAGACTCTCTTTTCTCGCGCCTGGGTTGAACCCCTACATGAAGGGTGCGCGGAAGACAGAGTTCAGGGGCTGGACTAGGTGTGCAGCAAAGATGTTTGGTAAACAGACCCCTTCAGATCAGGGTTTGGAGCATTCAAGGCAGGCAATTTTTTGCCAATGAACAGACGCCATGCGGTGACAGTTTCATTCATACTTTTCAGTTATTCATTGCTTTATTTGCTTTCCTTAATCATGTTTCTACGTACATGCAAGAGAGTCATAAGATATAAGTTGTACCCCCCTTTATTATCCATTGTTTCAGTGGTTTGATGAGAAAATAATTAACAGTAAGAAACGTTTATTGAATTCAATAATTTAAACTAAATTAAATAAAAGAGATTAGTACAGAATAATCTACATGGTCCTTTACATTAAGTTCTCTAAATTTTCTAATGATACTTAAACAATAAATTAAATCAAAATTTAACCAGCCTGTTCATAAACGCCACACAGCGCCCGTTTGAAAATATAAAGTGGCAGTGATAGCTGGGAGATAGAGACCTGACAAAGGGCAGCCCCTGGTCCTCCAGGTTGGGGGTTGGGCGTTAGGCTAATCACCTAACCTCGTAAAAAAATGAATGATTACGGAAACCGTACACATTAGAGGCAATCTACCGAATCTTGGGGTAGATTGCCTTGTATGCACAAGGGAAGGCAGCCCAAGCGGCGAAAGCAATGAGAGAGGCTATGTTGCAGATAAATTAAATGGCAGGATAAGATTAGTAATAGAGAGCTACTGGAAAGGGCTAACGTGGAGAGGTTGAGTGAAGAGGTAAGAAGAAGGAGATGGCGATTTATTGGACACATCCTCAGACAACAACCTGACAATGACTGTGTTACAGCCCTGACATGGACCCCAGAGGGAAAGAGAAAGAGAGGCAGGCCAAAAACAACCTGGCGGCGCACAGTAGAAAAGGAGAGGTCCAAAGCAGGGTAGCAGTCCTGGAGAGAGGTGCGCACCGCAGCGCAAGACAGGAATCGATGGAGAGCACATGTGGAGGCCCTATGCGCCAACTTGGCGCCAGGCCGGGGACAAGTGAAGTGAAAGTGAAGTGATAGCTGGGAGGCCTTGTAGTCAGTCCAGTCAGCGAATTCTGCCAACCCCGCCTTATAAAATGGTTCAGCCAAGGAGGGTTACCCAGGTAACTGAAGTCACTAAAACTTCTTCAGAATCCATGCCATCTAAAATGATACTACTAATGTTGGACTGGTTTTAAAGTCTTGCTTTCAGTTGAGTGATCGTAGGCCTATTTCTATAGCAAATTATAACCCACCGATTAATTTTCGCGCGCGCTCATTGGACACAACGCATCACGTGGTACAAAATCGGACGACGGGTATCAGCGAATATACCCCGTCCGATTTGATATCCGTCGCCCGATTTTGTAGGCAAACACAAAACAAACGAATGAAGTCACCTTATTCAATTCTAACTTTTAATGAATTTACAGTTATTAAACTACTTAAACCAATCAACTTACATTTGTTTCAACCACAGTTACGCCGGGTTTATTACGTAGGTTTTTTCCTATAAATTTACTGGCGATAAAGCGCGATGAAGAAATTAATCGGAGGGTTATAAAATAAATAAACCCCTTTCTGGCTTGCTGGTATATTGGAGGATAATGCCCTTGGCTGAAAGATTGTCCTCAAAATTTCACAGTTGCCCTCGAAGCTACGCTTCTCGGCCAACTGTTCATTTTTCGACAATCGTTCAGCCTCGGGCATTATCCTCCAATATACCAGCCGCCTGAAGGGGTTTATTTACTAAATATAACGAATTGTTGCAAAAACATTCTACCGGTTCCCACCACCTTGGGATTTCCGTTTCCCGCCCTCTTGTTTCCCGCCTCTGCCCTTTTTCTCCTGGGCCACCGCCATCCTGACCCACCCCTCCCCCTTGGAATAAAGTTAGCTTCCGCACTCTAGCGAACAACAAAATAAGCGCAAGTGATATATAACTGGGAGTCTGTGGGATCAGTCAGCTTTGTACATAAGTTTATATGTCCCACTAATTAAGTTTGCGTCTTTTATAAACACGACATTTGTATAATTATAGAAAGCAAATGAGCAAACTGCTTTGTAGTCCAGTCAGCGAATTCTGCCTACCCCGCCCTATAAAGGGGCTCAGCCCAGGCAAGATATGAGAGTCCAGGATAACTTGCATGCGCATGAAAGTTTTCTTAGAGCCTCGGTATTCTCCCGCTGGGTCCAATCTTTACATATAGAGCGTTGTGAGTTAGGATAGTTCAGGGACAAGACTTATTCCATTGAAGTATTCAAACAATATACCGCCTTCAACACTCGTATTAAGCTTTCTAGATGTTTTTACATGGAAAAGTTTCAAGAGGAGGATAACCAACCTCGTTCCCACGGCATTTCCCTTGGTAATTTGGAACGGGAGCCCGTTAAAAATTACGAAGGGAAAAGCCCTGGGAACGAGGTTCGAGGATAACTGTACAGCCCAAGTAAAATTTGCTAGATTTAATGAAACTGACAACATGTCTGACAAGAGATAAATGATTCGCGAAGGTTGTTTGAAAAAAAGAAATTCCAATTTCGTGCGAATTGCTCGTGAAAAACCAATCACAGGCTGAGCAAAGGATCACGGGTAAATTTGTGGAGGAGTAGCATTTCGCGATTAATCGAAAGCCGGTTCTTATATTCATGTCATGCCGGACTGTTTCTTCTCCCGCCTGGGTACAACTACTACATAGGGCGAGGAAAGGAAAGATGGGAGACGTAAGTCACTTCATATAAGCTTTACTTCCAACATGTACTACAGATCAGTTCTGACTACAAAACGGCGGCGAGAGCTAACGAACGAGAGTAATCGACACTAGATGATGTGTGGTCTCAAAAACAAACCGTGAAATAGTTAAAATATTTACATTTGTTATAAATAGATACTCTATGTATATATAACGAGTAAAATAATACATAAGCTATATCAGAAGTACAACTTCTGGCTATATACAATCTTTGTACAATAAAATTTGTTTAAGAAAAACTTTACTTCTTTAAAAAGATAACCTAAAATATGAATTGATGAAAATTCTTATGGCTTTGCCAAGAATAAAATCATATTGTTTCCTTAGAATCGTTCACGAATTTCTTTTGGAAGTTGACTTAAAAATGTGATAGTAAAACGGGTTATAAAACTGCGGCTACCTTCACTTTAACCTACATATCTTGTGCTAACTAAGTTAAGCTTACAACGGTGGCTTTAGTTTGACTAGGTGGAATGTCAGCGCTTATATAGTTCAAACAATTATTTACATGCATGAACTACAGGGCAGTCACCAGATTTTTAAATGGTAATGAATGTAAATGATGGATCGGAGGCTTTACAGATCCGATCCTTAAAGACGATTCACGTCAGTTTTAACACATGAACAGTTCGAGCAAAACGGTGTGATTATAAAATCACTCATCCTGCCACTAAACACTGACGGCCAGGTTTCTTTTGAAGTACAAGACAAAACCGCGAGAAACCCATACAGCATGTTTTACTTGCTTTATCATAAGACCGTCTTGAGTGAGTATACGTATGAAAAGACGATCAATTACAATCTACTATTACTAACTGTTATCTCATTTTCCTATTTACCAAAATAAACCAGTTTACAAGAAAGATCTGTGAAAGATGGACTTAAAGTGCCTATGAAATGAAAATCAAGTTGAACTCATATGAAAGGCCTTTCAAAATAAAGAAAGATGGTGTTTTCATTTTTCTGATATCTTTTCTCGTTCCAGAGATATTAACGATTTTGTATTATGCAAATTAGATAACTGATGACGTCATAAGTTTGACAGAAATTGGTGTAAAACACAAAATCAGTAATATCTCTGTAAATACTAAAGCAAAGTAATTGAAACTTGGCACCAGTATTGTACCCTAAGAAATACACCACATGGTACATATAAGTATGTTGCTATGGCAACACTTTAGGTCCCAGTCTTTTTCTTCTTTGAATCAAATATCACGATTTATGGCTTTACAGTGAGAAGTAAATGGTGTCATTCCAAACATACGTAATGTGCTCATTGCGCTAGGCACCCAAATGACCCTAAAGATGGGGGATAAGGTTTGGAATGGATCAAAACCCAGGATTGCTATATCCACATGAAAGAGATCTGGAACCGAAATTGTTGCCAAAGCAACATCAAAATATGCAACATGTGGTGTATTTCTTGGGGTACAATACTGGTGCCAAGTTTCAATTATTTTGCTTAATTATATACAGAGATATTACTGATTTTGTGTTTTTACACCAATTTCTGTCAAACTTATGACGTCATCAGTTATCTAATTTGCATAATACAAAATCGTTAATATCTCTGGAACGAAAAAAGATATCAGAAAAATGAAAACACCATCTTTCTTCATTTTGAAAGGCCTTTCATATGAGTTCAACTTAATTTTCATTTCATAGGCACTTTAATAGTCATGGTCAACCAAACAAAACTTTTCCGCTAAATCTTTACGATCTACTAAATCATGACACAAGGCGTCGTGTAAAACTTGGAAAGTTGCACCTGATGCACCTTTAGCTTGTTTCCACTTCAATAACATTTTATAAGCCTTTTCACAGCATTCCTCATTATCTTTATGAATTGCATCTAGCGCTGCTTCATCGTTTTCCAATAGCCGACGTCCTAGCACTTTCCATTCCTTGACGACTTCCTTTGCCAGTCGTTCCAGGTCATCCTTTTCAGGAGTGCCTTCTTTAACTGAAACCAAAAGAACACAATGTAATCCTACGTTATAAAGTTTGAGTTGACATACTTTGCAAAGAATGAGGGATAGCAAAAACTCTTTGTGATTTAATATTTCTTGACGTGCAATGTCATACGTGAAATGACTGTTTTTTCCTTGCATTGGTGAACTTCCATAAATATAATTTTGGAAAGATCGTAAACTGACTATAACGGGAAACGACAGTTTCATTTTCATTGAAACACAATCTCAACCTTTACTAAGTAAAATATCTACAAGCTCAAATCAACTATTTTCAGTGAGTCCAAATTTGAAGACTTTTAGGTATTAACAATATATTATTAAGTGTCAGCAATCTTCATGGTGCTTTCCCAACATTGACAAATCTTGTGTACTGTATTTACGAGTTGCCAATGCAACGGCAAGTTTTCATTAGGAAAGAGCATACTGGTGCCGCTGCAAATGATCCCGGGGGGGAATCGCATATGAAAGTGACGGGGATGCTCGTCGTCTCGCTTAGGGGTATAAATTTCGGATTTTTGGTCTCGCTTAGGGTGTTCCGGGAAAAACGCCAATATTTTAAGCCATAATGGTCTCGTTTAGGGTTGCAAACGAAGAAATATACAAATATAAATTATATTCTTAGTTTTTTGGTATCTTTTAGGGGTCAAGAAAAGCTTGAGCCACACCCAGATTGGTCTCTTTTAGGGGTTCTTTTCAAAATTTCCGACGAGCATCCCCGTCCGTTTCATATAGGAGTTCCCCGCCCCCCGGGGGGCAAATGATTTGTTACTGCTGCTGTAACTGCGAAATTATGTGGCACTTAAGTTTGAATTCTTATTTTACAGATAGATTATGAGCTCGAAATCTCTATTTAAACATTAGAGTGTTTCTGTCGGGGAACTATCGGCTGTTAGCATAACCACACTGACCTACTATTGGTAATCGCGCAATCTGATTGGCTACACAGGTGCCTACTATCGATCCGTAGAAGGCTCTCGGAGCGCGCGCTTAGTCTTCGCTGAATTTTATCAATCAAAACCTTCAATAAATCAATTCTAGCGATATTCTGAGTTTAATAGATCGGTCAGTGGGTTATGCTAACACAATTAGACGGCTCGCTCTCGGTTTCTACCGGCTTTTGATAGTTGACTCGGGGCTTCGCCCCTCGCCAACTATCAGCCGGTAGAAACCTCGAGATTGCCGTCTAATTGTTAAATAGTTGCCCCGCAGAATATGCTAGTTTTAAGAACATTAAATCTCCAAGGGACAACTATCAGCCAATAGTTCCTCGACAGAAACACTCTATTGTTTTTATTGTTCACCACTAAATTTTCTTCCGCGCGCCCATACAAAAATGAGCATCGTGAATTATTTTTAACTTTTCAGGATAAAAAACTCAATTGAAAGCCGAAATTTAACAAACGAAACAAAACCAGACAAGAAAGACAGTAATGCAGTAAATTTGGTTGGGTTTTTGACTGCAGGCAGCTTGTTTCCAAAAAAAAATTACGGGCGGCCACTATCGATCCGGGCATTTTTCTTCGGCGGGCACTATGGGCTGATAGTGCCCTCCGGCGGACGAACACTATCGCGTCACGTGATCAATTTAAACCAAACAGAATCGGAGAAAATTTAGTGGTGAACTATAAGGGCTGATAGTGCCCTCCGGCGGACGAACACTATCGCGTCACGCGATCAATTTAAACCAATCAGAATCGGAGAAAATTTAGTGGTGAACTATAAGGGCTGATAGTGCCCTCCGGCGGACGAACACTATCGCGTCACGCGATCAATTTAAACCAATTTAATCAGAATAGGATAAAATTTAGTGGTGAACTATAACGGCTGATAGTATATGAGTAGTCACAGTATATTAGTAGAATTCTACTAATATGAATTAGAAATATTACCTGCAAGGTGCTCAGGCGTGAGTTTAGGACCTTTTGCACTGGAACATGACGGTGATTCTATTCTCCGCTTTACTGAAGACCCTAAAATACAAAAGGGAAAATGCTGTGATCTAAGACGCAATTTACCTAATTTTCCGAAAAAAAAAAAAAACTGGATCAGCGATGGACAGGTTGTTAAAATATAATAATACTGTATACTAACTTAGAACAATAAAATTAAAAGAAACGATTAATTGGTTTATCAAAGAAGCGACTCTTTATCTTGGATTTTTGTTATTTTAATGATAAATTTAATTGAACTCTTACCTTGAAGGTGCTTAGACTTCTTACAAATTTCTTTAGAAGGGTTGCTGCTTGAACCTGGACGAAATGGTTTCTGCTTTACAGTAGGACGTTGCCCTTTATGAGAAGTACCTAAAGAAGAAATGCAAAAGTGCATAAAAGCGGTTAAAACCAAATCCAAAGACATAACTTTGACTAATCAAAGAACACACAGACAATCCAGTGAACCAATCATAACTAGAAGTAAATACATGTAGCCGGGATATAGGCGAAGAGAACGCACACGAAGGAGCCACGAAGTCTTATCCACTATGCCTTACGCAGTAACCCTGAAGTACATAATACAATTATGCTTAACCCATTGACTCCTGAAACGGCCTAAACCGGCCGTAAAGGATCCGGGCATTTGTCCCGCTTGTGACGTCATCACCTTTCACCCAGAAAGGCGACATCTATGCTTAAATTGTGTAGCAGATCAAGAACTTTCCAATGATATCCAAACCAGCGTGATTAGGTTGATGGAGCTTGAAATATGCACCAAAACGCTTCAAAATTTTAGTGAAAAACCCAGAGGAAAATTTGCCCCTTCCACCCTTTGCTTGTCCATGGTAAGTAGTTCTTGCCTCGTTCGAGCTTTCGCGGAAATTCCTCTACTAGAAGGAAGCCTGCTAGAAGGCCAAAAACTGCAGCAAAAAGAAAGGAAGAAGAGAAAAAGGAAAAGCGCAAAAAAAAAAAAAACGAAAAGCTTAAAGTCGTTGGATGGTTTATCGTCCAAAAACGATTTGTCCGCATGCACGAGCGAAAAAGTTGTTAAACGTGATTCTGGTGAAAAACAAGGATGCATTTTGCATTTCAAGGGCCGTTTTGAGCGATTTGGAGCTATTTTAGCTTATAACAGACCTTAAAAGGTCAAAAATGTCTAAAAAATGCGTTTTTTTTTTCGAAAATCTCCAGGAGTCAATGGGTTAATAGTGAAATGGACTCACTACACTCACGTATGTGCATTTTGCTCATCTCCAGACTGACGTAACCCATAAGCCTAGCAGAGTAGCAGGGGACAGCTGTTTCGTCCACTTTGGGACTCGACAGGCGCGCTCGTCTCCAGAGATCCACCTTGTGTACCACAAGTGTTGGAGCACTGAGGTGGAGAGAAATAAGAACTACTTTCCCCCATTATCCACGATGCCTTACGTAGTACTAACGACTCCCAGAAAGGCTGAAACAGCTGTCCACTGCTCTCCAAACTTCCCAAGTGCACTTTAACTTGATAGTGCACAGCTAAAAGCATAAACTAATTGTTTTATAACATTGCTGGTGGGAATGTAGATCTAAATCCGCGCCAAAAACTCGCTCGAGAAAAAAAATACTGGTGAACCGATTTGCTCACGCTATCAGCGTGAACTATTGGATTATGGTGTACGCTTGAGAATGCTGAATTTGATTGCGCGGCTCTGCTAGCTATGTTATAATATTACTCAATGATTGGTTTAAAAACTCTCGCCACTTTACAAGTATGTTTAATAGTGAAATGGACTCACTCCACTTAGGTATGTGCATTTTGCTCATCTTTTGACTGAGGTAACCGAAAGGCCTAGTACTCAAAAATCTAGAGTTGCTTTTGCCAATCGCCTCAAACAACTTTTACATTTCTTTCATGCTCTCCGAACTTCCCGCGTGCATCCATAACTCGATAGTGCACGCTAAAACATGAACCAATTGTTAAATAATAGTTAAACAAAACCAAAGCAAATGCCAATTACTTTCAATACTCATGTGAAGACTGCTCTATTTCTAGCTATAACTGAAAGACCAGACTGACAACATTAAACAGAGAAATGACTGAATAACGTAAAGCCTCTTATAATGGTAAAAACTAGCGTTTAAACTAAAGTATGATGATCTCGTACTTGTTGTATAGCTCTTCTTTTTTACGCGAAATCGCACGCATTCATCAGCTAGTTCAAGATCACATGACGTCTAACAATGAAACTGATATTTGCTAAATGTACATAAACCGGCCTGCAATATTGCGAAAACTGTGAATGTGGCTGGAGAATTTGGCATTTTAGTTTGAGTTCTTGTTATGAAAAATATTACCTTCAAGGGGGCCAGGCGTGAATTTTGCACGTTTTGTGCTGGAACATGAAGATTCTCTCTTTCGCTTTACGGAAGTACCTATCATAGAAAAGGGAAATAGCTGTGATCCAAGTCACCACTGACATAGGTTTGACAAATAACTGAACGAGGAATAAACAGGTTGTAAAAAGATAACAACAACATCAACATCAACAACAAACCTGAACGCCGTTCAGGCAAAGTGAATTAATTCCTACACCAACTTTAGGGTGTACGACTTGAAACGTCCGTCCAATGTATATGCTGTGGCTCAACTTTACCCTTGGTACAATTTATTATTATATATATAGCGAGAATTTTAAGCAATAAACCTTGCAAATAGAATTCTATATTTGCTATATTTTCACATGTGAAAAAAGCGATACGTCCAATCAGCTTCGCGTATAGCTTTCTTCACATGTGAAAAATATAACCAATCAGCATCTAGACTAGAACGACTAAACCAATCACAGCGCGAGAATTTAAATGGTTTCCAACGAGGTTGAGAAAGCGAGCGGCAAGTTTGCTCTCGACGGCAGTTTATGCTTTGAAAACATAGCTACATGTTTTGTTTCTTTACAAAACTTTGCCTTTTAAGAACTTAATGGAAATGCAAGCCAACAGAAACACGCTAAGCAAAACCTAAAGAATACAGCAGTGATAAAAATCACTCTTCAAAGGCGAAGTGAAGACAGGCGAAGGCGAAGTGTCGATAAGTGAAAGCGAGTTGAAGACAAGACTTTCATCGGAACTTACAACACATCCACGGACTTTCTAAGAGTATTCAGGAACTCTTGGGATCGTCTTGGTAAAGTAAATTGTATTTTTTAATTGGATTTACGTCGTAATTATAGTTTAATTAACCGACTCCTTGTGTTGTCACAATTTGTTCAAAATTCGCCAGTTGATTCGCCAGTAGTTTATTCGCTTGTGGCGAAGTTTCCTCGATGCGATACGAAGTTTATAAATGTAACGCAGTGTGTTTATTTAAATAAAGTTCTTGCTAGGAGAGTTTGTCGCCAGTAATTTTTCTTTCATATTATTGAAATAGCGAATTCGCTTGTAAAGCTATGTGCATTTGCAGCTTTGTTTTCTCGCGCCGTTTAACTGTTGTATGCTAAAGTTAGCTAAAGGTTATAAACTGGAAAAATCGGCGTAAAGTGCTCAATGGTTGAATTCTCGTTATATATATAATAAACAAATTACAGCATAGAAAGTGCTTTGTACGGATTTTTATTCACTCGTTGCAAAACTTTGGAAAACTCACTCGTTCGCTACGCTCACTCGTTTGTTTCCCAAAATTTTGCAACTCGTGAATATAAATCCGTACGGCGCACTTTCTATGAAGTAATCTATAAGTATCTTCCTTTCTTCAGTTGTTTGGTAATAAATATTAATGAATAAAAACAAAGGAAATTACCAAATTGAACCAAGGGTGATTTGAACCACAACACATACAAACTTACTCCAGTCCCTGAACTCTCTCTCTCGCTTAGGGTGTTCCGGGAAAAACGCCAATATTCTTAGCCATAATGGTCTCGTTTAGGGTTACAAACGAAGAAATATACAAATATAAATTATATTCTTAGTTTTTTGGTATCTTTTAGGGGTCAAGAAAAGCTTGAGCCACACCCAGATTGGTCTCTTTTAGGGGTTCTTTTCAAAATTTCCGACGAGCATCCCCGTCCGTTTCATATAGGAGTTCCCCGCCCCCCGGGGGGCAAATGATCTGTTACTGCTGCTGTAACTGCGAAATTATGTGGCACTTAAGTTTGAATTCTTATTTTACAGATAGATTATGAGCTCGAAATCTCTATTTAAACAATAGAGTGTTTCTGTCGGGGAACTATCGGCTGATAGTTGCCCCGCAGAATATGCTAGTTTTAAGAACATCAAATCTCCAAGGGACAACTATCAGCCGATAGTTCCTCGACAGAAACACTCTATTGTTTTTATTGTTCACCACTAAATTTTCTTCCGCGCGCCCATACAAAAATGAGCATCGTGAATTATTTTTAACTTTTCAGGATAAAAAACTCAATTGAAAGCCGAAATTTAACAAACGAAACAAAACCAGACAAGAAAGACAGTAATGCAGTAAATTTGGTTGGGTTTTTGTCTGCAGGCAGCTTGTTTCCAAAAAAAAATTACGGGCGGCCACTATCGATCCGGGCATTTTTCTTCGGCGGGCACTATGGGCTGATAGTGCCCTCCGGCGGACGAACACTATCGCGTCACGTGATCAATTTAAACCAATCAGAATCGGAGAAAATTTAGTGGTGAACTATAAGGGCTGATAGTGCCCTCCGGCGGACGAACACTATCGCGTCACGCGATCAATTTAAACCAATCAGAATAGGATAAAATTTAGTGGTGAACTATAACGGCTGATAGTATATGAGTAGTCACAGTATATTAGTAGAATTCTACTAATATGAATTAGAAATATTACCTGCAAGGTGCTCAGGCGTGAGTTTAGGACCTTTTGCACTGGAACATGACGGTGATTCTATTCTCCGCTTTACTGAAGACCCTAAAATACAAAAGGGAAAATGCTGTGATCTAAGACGCAATTTACCTAATTTTCCGAAAAAAAAAACTGGATCAGCGATGGACAGGTTGTTAAAATATAATAATACTGTATACTAACTTAGAACAATAAAATTAAAAGAAACGATTAATTGGTTTATCAAAGAAGGCGACTCTTTATCTTGGATTTTTGTTATTTTAATGATAAATTTAATTGAACTCTTACCTTGAAGGTGCTTAGACTTCTTACAAATTTCTTTAGAAGGGTTGCTGCTTGAACCTGGACGAAATGGTTTCTGCTTTACAGTAGGACGTTGCCCTTTATGAGAAGTACCTAAAGAAGAAATGCAAAAGTGCATAAAAGCGGTTAAAACCAAATCCAAAGACATAACTTTGACTAATCAAAGAACACACAGACAATCCAGTGAACCAATCATAACTAGAAGTAAATACATGTAGCCGGGATATAGGCGAAGAGAACGCACACGAAGGAGCCACGAAGTCTTGTCCACTATGCCTTACGCAGTAACCCTAAAGTACATAATACAATTATGCTTAACCCATTGACTCCTGAAACGGCCTAAACCGGCCGTAAAGGATCCGGGCATTTGTCCCGCTTATGACGACATCACCTTTCACCCAGAAAGGCGACATCTATGCTCAAATTGTGTAGCAGATCAAGAACTTTCCAATGATATCCAAACCAGCGTGATTAGGTTGATGGAGCTTGAAATATGCACCAAAACGCTTCAAAATTTTAGTGAAAAACCCAGAGGAAAATTTGCCCCTTCCACCCTTTGCTTGTCCATGGTAAGTAGTTCTTGCCTCGTTCGAGCTTTCGCGGAAATTCTTCTACTAGAAGGAAGCCTGCTAGAAGGCCAAAAACTGCAGCAAAAAGAAAGGAAGAAGAGAAAAAGGAAAAGCGCAAAAAAAAAAAAACGAAAAGCTTAAAGTCGTTGGATGGTTTATCGTCCAAAAACGATTTGTCCGCATGCACGAGCGAAAAAGTTGTTAAACGTGATTCTGGTGAAAAACAAGGATGCATTTTGCATTTCAAGGGCCGTTTTGAGCGATTTGGAGCTATTTTAGCTTATAACAGACCTTAAAAGGTCAAAAATGTCTAAAAAATGCGTTTTTTTTCGAAAATCTCCAGGAGTCAATGGGTTAATAGTGAAATGGACTCACTACACTCACGTATGTGCATTTTGCTCATCTCCAGACTGACGTAACCCATAAGCCTAGCAGAGTAGCAGGGGACAGCTGTTTCGTCCACTTTGGGACTCGACAGGCGCGCTCGTCTCCAGAGATCCACCTTGTGTACCACAAGTGTTGGAGCACTGAGGTGGAGAGAAATAAGAACTACTTTCCCCCATTATCCACGATGCCTTACGTAGTACTAACGACTCCCAGAAAGGCTGAAACAGCTGTCCACTGCTCTCCAAACTTCCCAAGTGCACTTTAACTTGATAGTGCACAGCTAAAAGCATAAACTAATTGTTTTATAACATTGCTGGTGGGAATGTAGATCTAAATCCGCGCCAAAAACTCGCTCGAGAAAAAAAATACTGGTGAACCGATTTGCTCACGCTATCAGCGTGAACTATTGGATTATGGTGTACGCTTGAGAATGCTGAATTTGATTGCGCGGCTCTGCTAGCTATGTTATAATATTACTCAATGATTGGTTTAAAAACTCTCGCCACTTTACAAGTATGTTTAATAGTGAAATGGACTCACTCCACTTAGGTATGTGCATTTTGCTCATCTTTTGACTGAGGTAACCGAAAGGCCTAGTACTCAAAAATCTAGAGTTGCTTTTGCCAATCGCCTCAAACAACTTTTACATTTCTTTCATGCTCTCCGAACTTCCCGCGTGCATCCATAACTCGATAGTGCACGCTAAAACATGAACCAATTGTTAAATAATAGTTAAACAAAACCAAAGCAAATGCCAATTACTTTCAATACTCATGTGAAGACTGCTCTATTTCTAGCTATAACTGAAAGACCAGACTGACAACATTAAACAGAGAAATGACTGAATAACGTAAAGCCTCTTATAATGGTAAAAACTAGCGTTTAAACTAAAGTATGATGATCTCGTACTTGTTGTATAGCTCTTCTTTTTTACGCGAAATCGCACGCATTCATCAGCTAGTTCAAGATCACATGACGTCTAACAATGAAACTGATATTTGCTAAATGTACATAAACCGGCCTGCAATATTGCGAAAACTGTGAATGTGGCTGGAGAATTTGGCATTTTAGTTTGAGTTCTTGTTATGAAAAATATTACCTTCAAGGGGGCCAGGCGTGAATTTTGCACGTTTTGTGCTGGAACATGAAGATTCTCTCTTTCGCTTTACGGAAGTACCTATCATAGAAAAGGGAAATAGCTGTGATCCAAGTCACCACTGACATAGGTTTGACAAATAACTGAACGAGGAATAAACAGGTTGTAAAAAGATAACAACAACATCAACATCAACAACAAACCTGAACGCCGTTCAGGCAAAGTGAATTAATTCCTACACCAACTTTAGGGTGTACGACTTGAAACGTCCATCCAATGTATATGCTGTGGCTCAACTTTACCCTTGGTACGATTTAGTATCTTCCTTTCTTCAGTTGTTTGGTAATAAATATTAATGAATATAAACAAAGGAAATTACCAAATTGAACCAAGGGTGATTTGAACCACAACACATACAAACTTAGTCCAGTCCCTGAACTCTCTCTTCCACGCCCTATGAAGGACTTGGGCCCAGCATATAGGGCACGGAAGGGTGACTTCAGCGGACTGGACTGATACAAACTTAATTATAAAATCAACAAAATTAAGTGACTACTTTATCAATGAAGGCGACCCTTTATCGTGGAGTCTAGTTATTTCAATGATAAACAAAAAACACCCCTTGTTTTAAGGTAAGGTAACACCTGACCAGTCGACCTGACCCGACCTGACCAGTCGACCTTATCGCCTGACGAAGACTAGCAGTGTGCAGTCGAAACGTCGCGATCTACATCACAAGTGACACTACGTCGTGAGACAAACGAAAAATACTTTATTATTATTGTACTCTACCACGATGATTAACGACAACATTTTTTACGATATTAACCTCTTGTTTTGTCTTAAAAAGCTATAACTTAAGACCAAACTGACAACATAAGAGAGAAATAGCTTGAGCAGACGCAATTATGCGAGCATGGATGCTGTTCAGGTGGACACCATCGATATACCTGGTTTTCCGTTTCCAGGAAGTTTTGTTATAAAAGATTTTGACTGTAAAAACAGTTTAGCCGAGACAGTTTTTTAACCTCTGAGAGCTGATAATAAAAATTTGTTCAATGTATCTGTGTTTTGTAACCTACAAACACATATCTTTTTTTCAACTAGACTAGGATGAATTAAGTACACTATGCAGTAACTGTGTCTGACTGGTAATAGGTTACAAATCAGTTTAACGAAAAAGGATAACAGATTTGGTAGATGATCAATTCTTCGCAGTGATGTATCAATTTCTATGGTTTAGAATAAAACCATGGATGTTACAATTGTACAGAAACCTTCCAGTCAAATGTCCCTCCCAATAGCAACCTAATAACTTCATTTAATTGAAACTTGTTTTCACTCTTATTTAACAAAACGTTCAATTTTTAAATGAGACCATTTTTTCCGTTTCTCTTCTCTTCGCTTTCTTCGACCTCTTGCAGAAAACATCTTGCCTTTGTTGTTGTTGTTGATTTTTTTTTTCAGCGTGAGAGGGATTAGAAACGCTTATGGGGAGAAAACACTAGCCAAAAGAAATGAATTAATTTTTCCGTTATTTGGATGCACACTTGACCAGTTGTGACTGTCAAGAGAAAATTCTCCTCTTACCTTCTGGGTTCGATGGAACCATTTCTTGTTTTTCACTCTGAAATAAAATAACAGAAAAGTATCAATGGATTTCCTACATCATTTTCTAACAAAGTCTATCTTTCTTTGGTTATGGGTTCAAATTCTGTGGAAAACATTTTTTCTGGTTTTTAAAATTGAACGATTTGAATTGCTACATACAACACCTACGGAGATAAATCACATACGTATGGTCATCCAATAGGTGTTTGATTATAAAATCATTCCTTTCACAATCAGTGGTGGCACATGGCTAACAGTGACCGTGACCATGTCATGATCACAATGTATTTAATTATATCGATTGGTCAAGAAAAATCACGTGACAATGAAAATCAACAGGAACAGCATGCATTTGGCATTCCAATGCTCCTTTTCATAGTATAGTTATACCGGACAAGAGTAGTCTGTTCCTAAACTTCTTTCTTTGTTTCTTAACAGCACAAACTTACAAGCAAAAATGAGACAAATGTCAATTTTCGTAATGCTCAATCAACTAGCTATTAAAATGACCGACGGATCGATTTGTTAAATAATGCCTTTCTTTGGAAAGTTGGAGGGCCGTCCTACCATAAGCAGATTTCCATTTCTTCCATTCACTGCCAAAATCAAAGGGTTAAAAGCTAAATTAATAAAATTCCTGCTTATGAGCGTTTGAAAGGATCTTTACCTCAGTTTTATGGACTGGCAGCCATTGTTCCAATCCAACAGGGGCAATTGCTTCATCGCAAAAACTCATTGGACAGATCATCTGTCCTTTGGGACTTAATGGAAGGAGACGCAGGCAGTCATCGTGAGTGCAGCAAACTGTTCCATGCTTGTCACACGGGTCAGTGCGGCTCAAGCAGTGAGCACATGCCACACACAGTTCATACTTTAGATTACGTAGCCAGGATAGCTCACGTGACATGACTTGTAAGGTATCCTCAAGAAAGGCACGGACATCACTTGCCATTGTCACCGATGCTGTGGTTGGAAGAGCTGAGGCAGGATTTCGTTTTAAAATGACCTTTATGAACCTCTTTCGGCAAATAAGGATCAGATAAAAAATGGTCTGCTTTCCAATGAAGAGCCTCGCCCCATTTTGGTACAAGTTAGGAGCTGTTTTGGGATTGCACTCAGAACACCACCGTATGCATCTTGCAAGAAGCTGAGCAAAGAGCCCGTGAGGTACAAAGCCATCAAGGAACTCTAGATACAGTGGGCAAGGATCACAGTCAGAGGGCTTTATCTCATACAAGTCTGAAGGAGATGATCTAAGCTGGGCTGGTACAAAATATCTTTCTTCCTGTTCGCCATCTGCTGGAGGGAAGGAAAATTTGGCAATTAAACCATAAAGTTCCATCATGTTCAAGATGTCCTCCTTGGAAAGGCCTTTTTGAATAAGATCTACAAAGACATGATCAACAAGAGCCATTCTGAGGATGCCACTTTCCTCGAGTTCTTGCCAGCACTCTGAGTACAGAGGATTCTAAATGAGAAAGAAATAATGTGATTTGTTATAAACAATGTTTTTTCTGTATATACTATATACAAGGCTAAAAAAGAGTTAAAGATTGTAAAATTAAAATGATAAAACCTAACGTTTTCGGCTGTTTGCCATCATCAGGGTTGTAAAGACCGTCCACACGCATGCATATAATATCTTATGTAATTCCTGTTGGGAAAAGTTTAGAGACATAAGAAATGACTTAATTGTTAAATGTTCAAACTGGGGCGGAATTGATGGATCATTAGACCCTCAACGATCCTACACTTGTGGAATGTCTGTGCTGAAGAGAGAACACGCCAGGTAAAAGAATGTGATGGGTTTTCCCGCAGGTGTTTTGCAGGTTCAGAGGTGTGAGCAGAATTTGAATGTTCCGCGATTTGCACTTCTAAGTTTCTTACAGTCTTGCCAATGTAATCAACGCCACAAGAACAATCTCCTTTGTAAACAACTTTGGATCTGTGAATGTTTTTGTCCTGGTTATTAAAGAGGCTTTTGATGCGCCTTGTTTGCCACAGGATTACAAAGATGAAGTTGAAATTAGTGAACTTGTTGAGTTTTGCAATAAACGTTTTACTAAGTTTGTCGTTTTTACCGCAAAAGGGAGCTTGATGAAAACTTTCTTACCTTCTTCGAAGAGAAAATCTGGAATGATGTTGTTGTCTTGTGATGAGTTGGTAAGGAAGTTGTTGATTGTATGCGAGATAAAACGTTTCGGTTAACCTGCTTTGATGAAAGAAGTTTCTAAAGTTTTAATGTCCTTCTCAAAATCGGTGGAGATGCATTTGGCTCTATGGAGTGCGCCAGTGATGCAATTCCTTTTCCACTTGGTAGGGACCTCAGATTTCCAATGTGTTGGTAATTTCCCCGGTTTCTTAAAGACGCTGCAATTGAACTTGTTGGTGTAACTAAAGGTAGTATCAAGAAAGTGGTCGGGGTTTTCTTCGACAGTGAAAACAATGTTAGGGTGGTAGCGATTTAGGCGTTCAAGTAGAGCATCAGGCTCGCCCTTTTTCTTCTTAGAGAAACAATCATCAACATATCGATCATAGAATGGTGGGTTGAAAGGCCATAAAAATGTTAGCAAGGACTGGAGATAGTGGGTTGCCCATGCCGCATCCATCGATTTGTTTATATAGCTTGTCATTAAAACTGAAAACTGTATTCTTGGTGACATTACAGAGAATACGTCTGAAGAGTAACTTTGAGCTGAGTTGTGGTAACTTGTTGTTGGTGTAGATTTCATAAATGATGTGGTCGATGGTTTCATCAAGCGAAACTTCAGTGAAGAGAGAGGACACATCATATGAGACCAAGACTTCATCATTAACAGTTCTATTAGTTAGACGCTTAGCGAAATCAGTGGTAGTTTTGATGCTGTATTCATTATCTGTAAGAGGAAGTAATTAAGAGGCTAGGAATTTAGCTGTTTCGTAATAAAATGTTCCACTGTGGTGACAATCGGTCGAAGTTTCAGATACTGTGAAAACTGGTGAGGTCGAACATATTCTCTGTTATGTCACCAAGAATACAGTTGTCAGTTTTAATGACAAGCTACATTTAAACAAATCAATGGATGCGGCATGGGCAACCCACTCTCCAGTCCTTGCTAACATTTTCATGGCCAAACTAGAAGCTGATGTAGTCCGACCTTTCAACCCACCATTCTATGATCGATATGTCGATGATTGTTTCTCTAAGAAGAAAAAGGGCGAGCCTGATGCTCTACTTGAACGCCTAAATTGCTACCACCCTAACATTGTTTTCACTGTCGAAGAAAACCCCGACCACTTTCTTGATACTGCCTTTAGTTACACCAACAAGTTCAATTGCAGCGTCTTTAAGAAACCGGGGAAATTCTTCCATCAAAGCAGGTTAACCGGAACGTTTTATCTCGCATACAATCAACAACTTCCTTACCAACTCATCACAAGACAACAACATCATTCCAGATTTTCTCTTCGAAGAAGGTAAGAAAGTCTCATCAAGATCCCGTTTGCGGTAAAAACGACAAACTTAGTAAAACGTTTATTGCAAAACTCAACAAGTTCACTAATTTCAACTTCATCTTTGTAATCCTGTGGCAAACAAGGCGCATCAAAAGCCTCTTTAATAACAAAGACAAAAACACTCACAGATCCAAAGTTGTTTACAAAGGAGATTGCTCTTGTGGCGTTGATTACATTCATTTGGCGAGACTGTAGGAAACTTAGAAGTGCAAATCACGGAACGTTCAAATCCTGCTCACACCTCAGAACCTGCAAAAAACCTGCGGGAAAACTCATCACATTCTTTTACCTTGAGTGCTCTCTCCCCAGCACAGACATTCCACAAGCGTAGGATCGTTGAGAGTCTAATGATCCAACAATTCCGGCCCAGTTTAAACAAACAAGTCATTTCTTATGTCTCTAAACTTTTCCCAACAGGAATTACATAAGATATTATATGCGTGCGTGTGGACGGTATTTTCAACCCTGATGATGGCAAACAGCCGAAAACGTTAGGTTTTATCATTTTAATTTTACAATATTTAACTCTTTGTAGCCTTGTATATAGTATATATTTTACAAAGCGAACATTATGGATAATGTTTTTTGATTAACAAAGAAATTAGAACTCGATCCTGAAGAAAACCTAGAAACGTAATAGGGTTTTTGTTTTCCTCCTGATTCCCTCCCTACCTAGTTTGTTGCAAGACCAGTATACAATTTGCACGATGACATGATTTTGCTGTACAACAACCGGAATCCTTCAGGTAGTCTTTTCATTCCGATCTACTGGTATACGAACGTTGGACACCTAACAGGTTGGTTGTCACAATTCCCAATTGACCCCGAATTTATAACATATACATGGAGTAGCGTTATTTACCACTTCGTCGTAAGGTCGGACGGTTATCAGTTGTTTGAACAGGTCAATCAGCCATTGAGCCTGTAAAACCACAGTACGGCCAAACTTCACAATCACACCGAGGTCATGATAGAAATTCAACATGGTTGACAATTCTTCCTCGTCGTCTATACGGCAAACTCGTTTGGTGACTGTTAGAAGCTGGTCGAGGTCCATGTGATAGATTTTCATTGCCATCAGTTCTTCAACAACTTTTTCGAAGTTGAACCACCTAAGAAAGACATCAGGTAATAAGAAACTGGTTTGTGAAGTGTCAGCTAATACCATTGGGATGATATGATTTCTAAAGTTTGCTAATAGTTGTGACCGTCATCATAAAACTCCTGTAGACGTGACAAAATAAATTAACCCTCGGACGTACAAGGGGGGGGGGGGGTGGATGCCACCCCCCCCCCCCATAAGGTTTTTTCCAAATTTTGAAAAGAGGATTTAATCTACAATGCTGAAACTTTTAGTAGCTGTTCATTCATCCTTTACGGAAATTTTGATATGTCAACCAAGTGTCCATGATATGTGACGTTGCCATGGCAACGTCATAAATACAGGCAGGTCTTCTTTATGTTTTCCAGTTTTTTGAAACAGAAGTGCAAGATTTGTTTATTTTTACATTCCATAAGCATTCTGGCTTGATTTTGCATCAATTTCCGTTATTTTGTGACTTTCTAAGAAAATGTTGAAATCCAAGATGGCGGATCCAAGATGGCGGCTCAAATGACGTCACGTGACGTCATATGACGTGACGTCACAGCCAATTAAAATTAGCCATCTTGTAGAGTAAGCTAAGGGCTTTCTTATCAGTGTAAAATAATCTCGCTACGCCTTAATATAACGAAAACTCCGGGGAGGGGTCCCATCCACCCCCCCCCCCCTTGTACGATGGTGGGGGTGTGAGTTTGCTTGTACGTCCGAGGGTTAAATTATCATTCTTTTCATTGGCCAAGGACCTACCCCGTATTACTGTCTGACAGTGATTTTTGCAAATATTATTCTGCTCATGCCTAGTTTTGTTCAATGGCAGCTAGTTGTCAGAGTTGTGGAAGAGCGGTCGGTTTTGTCTACAAGACCCACAAGGCAAAAAATTTCCCCTAATGTATTTAGGTGATATCTGAAGTATGTCTGTATTAGGTAATATCTGAAAATAACAACAACAGAACACCGTTTTTGCAAAATAACAAGATCAATTATTTGCCCAAGCCGAATTAATTGATCTGCAAGATACTGACAAATCACAATGTTTTGCTCAACCTCGTCCAATAATTGTAAATTATCATTTATTCAAAATGTTTCTCTGTTTCTGATTGGCTATCAATCCCCGGTTAATTCCAGCTAACTGGCTAGCGCCGACCAAATTTGGAAGAAGGTCCAATTATACAACGATTAATTGACGTCATTAAAATGACATCAATCGTCCAATATCAAAAATTTATGGATCGCAACCTCGTTCCCAAGGATCGCTGACGTCACGCACCTGAACGGCTTTGCTGCCGAGCAGGTTGAAAGCGCGAAAATGGCCGCTCGAGTTGAGCATTACGAAGAGGTAAAATATTAAAAGTTATTAGAAGACGAGGAAAGTCAAAACATGGAAAAAGCAACGAAGGGGAGTCGATCGATTTCGAAAGCGTATCTTCAAGAGAAAACTCCCTGATCCAGCTACAGCGGAGGACTTGGAGCGGTTTTACGAAAATGGAAACCTTTACTAGAAAACATCGCTTTGTGTCATCAGATTTAGCTTCAATAGACACTTCAAGCAAGTGCTAAATATCGACATTATTAAGGACAAGAAATTTAATGAAGGTAACCAAGTTTTTGAAGTTTAAATCAAATTTAAAAGCAAACATTGTTGTGTATTTGTGTACTTTGCCTACTGTCAAAACCCTATTAAATTCATTTTGTGCATTTGGAGCTCTGGAAATATTTTGAATTAATGATAAAACAATAGGCCTTATTCGTATTCCCCGACGGCCCTGGGGCGAGAGCCTTCTAAACATGAATGCGAGGCTAATGGGGGTACTTTGCTCGAAATTGCAAAGAAAGGTATGGAAAATTGCGACTGGGTTGCCGAAAAACCTTAAAAATAATAAACGCTTTGAGAATCTAGAGCTAGGAGGTGATATGCAGGCTAAAGGGATACCAGTGTCAATCAAAAAAAATTAGAAGATCTGGTAGAACTGACCGAGAAGGCTAACAAATTTTCCTTGAAGTAGTCGAATCGGGGGAGTGCAAGTCAGTCATCGAGTCGCAAGGTAAGAGTGAGGTGCGGGATTGCAGAAAATTAATTCAGTGGATGAAAGAACGAGGCATATAACAAATGTGCTGTTTTGTCATTCTTTTGTTATTTAATGAGATGCAAATGAGCTTGAGCTGTTTTTCTGCAATCCTGCACCTTAGAGCAAGGTAATGACCCCAATCTGTTAATATTTGTTTTGATTGTACATCCGACTTACCAGAGGCAATATACTTAACTTGGAGAGATTTGTATTGCTATTATTTTAAAAAAATAAGAATAAATGTTTGAGAGATGCTGCGTATTGACTACATATTTTGATCGGCATATGGACAAAAACAAATGAACGAAATGGCGCATTCATTATTTACAAATTTGTTTGCTGTTAAATGCTCTCACTGTTTAGTTAGAAGAATAGCTTTTAATTCCACTGAACTGATTTCTTTCACAGTTTGACTGCTATGTTTCTGTGCTGCGGCCAAAACGTCTTTAAAAGAACTAGGAAATTTAATTAATGTTCTCGCACGCCGGTACATGCAAACTGGCTAGAAAGACTTAAAATCACAAGATCTAAACTTCCAAATTCATTTTGCCCCTAAATCATTGAATAAAAGATAATTTTCTTAGCTCAGTTAAGTGAGAATGTCGATAGTTTAATGATCATTTAATATTCTTTCACGAAAATGGTCTGAAACAGAACTGGATGTTTCAGATTAAAATCTCGCACGCACATCAAGATCGGCAAACTCACTAAATTACAAAGCAATTTACAGATTCGTTTTGAAGCTAACTACACACAATTTTTGATTAAAAGGCTAGATTTTCATTTGGCTCAAGTGATGCTGTTAATCGTTTCACGCTCATTTCATGCTCTTGCAGTGAAAAAAGTTATCACAGCGCTACAGTAGCTATTGTTTAAAAAAATAAACAACTGAGATTGTGTGCGTGATCAAATTTAATATAGCAAGTTCCCTCTTCTGAACCCCTTTCTTAAATAGCAATATAAATATCCTCAAGGAAAGTTTAATCCCTCACTTAAGTCGGATGTACACTGAAAATAAAAATAAGAGATTAGCTGGAAACATAACCTGGTGTTGAAGTTTACTTCGCAAGTACTGCTGACTCGAAACCGTTCCCGACGATTCAGTGTAAATTTGTTAGCCTTCTCGGTAAGTTCTACCAGATCTTCTAATTTTTTCTGATTGACACTGGTATACATCTAGCCTGCAGATCACCTCCTAGCTCTAGATTCTCAAAGCGTTTATTATTTTTAAGGTTTTTCGGCAACCCAGTCGCAATTTTCCATATGTTTCTTTGCAATTTGTGCAAAGTACCCTGCATTAGCCTCGCATTCATGTTTAGAAGGCTCTCGTCCCAGGGCCGTCGGGGAATACGAATAAGGCCTATTATTGAATTTGGCTTTGGTATGACATGAAGAATTATGCAGATCTCGGAGGGTGTTATCCGCCTCAGCCTTAAGCTTCGGCGGATAACACCCTCCTCAATCTGCATAATTCTTCATATCATAGTACTCTGCCTCATCCAATAATTGCTAATTATTTGCACAGTGGAGAGAAGCAATCATTGACATGATCCTCACCATGGGTCCACCGATTTAAGCAATTGGGAAAAGAAGCCGTAAAAAGTTTCAGGGTTTCAACAGGAAGCCCTGAACTTTTTCAGGCTTCTTTAAACCTATTGCTTAAATTGATGTACACACAGTTAGGATGGTGACAATGCTTGTTTAGTGTAAACATAAGGTTTCATATTTGGTTAAGGAAACCTTCAAGGATTGTATTCACTTAATTGAAGAAACGCTGACCATGTGAAAAGCATAAACCATGAAATATATGACCCATTCATTCATATTCTGCGTAGACCACCTTGGTAAGCTTATAGTAGCATTCCTTTTATTTATAATCAAGATAGTTGATTTCTTTGAGAGCCTTAAAGGTCAAATGAACGGAAATTTCGATTTTGTTTTTGTTTTTTTGGCCCATGTGTTTATTAAGAGCCAAACAAACATATCCCGAGGTTTCAAAGTAATGGGACATTGCATCGCAGAGAAATTGCAAGTTGAAAATTGCTTTTTTTAGGCCTTACAATCGTAGAGTGCTTGAAATTAAATTGTCAGAAATAAAAACTTGTGACGTCATAATTGGTGTTTTTGAAGACGACCGCAGACCGATTCCGCAGATGCATGTTCGAATTTAAATAAATGTGTTTAGTGACATTTCAAGCAGTTAATCCGTTCTGTTCGACCGTTTTTCAGTTAATTGATTGTTGGTTATCGTTCAGAGAGTGTACACTTCAAAGTCATTCTCTGCCGAACAACAACGTGAAATGACCAAATTCTGCATATTTTGGACAACGTCAGCCACGACGGCTAATATTTCCTCTCTTTGAATATTCAGCGGGAGCTAGTTCTTAAAACAATAAATATGCAGAATACATCCGGAACGTTGCAAGATTCTTAAGTAAAATATAAATTCATTTTCCACCAGACGTTGTCACTGATGTTGCCGTCAGTGCAGTCTGCGTAATCGGTTTGCGGTCATCTCTAAAAACACCAATTATGACATCAAAAACTCGTTCCATTTCTTCCATTTTAGTGCGCTGTCATTCAAAAGCGTTTTCGTGAAGCCATTTGGAAATCTTTGTGTTTTTTGCTGTAATTCACGCTTTCAGGCTCGGAAGGCAAAACTCTTTCTTAATTTTACTATTGAAATAATGTATAGTTTTAGCGTTTGTTTGTTTAAAATGGCATTTTGAAATTTCTGTTCATTTGACCTTTAGATCAAGATTTAGGCAACCTGTCTTATTATCACATTTATTCTGTCACAGACGACAATTATTTTTTCCGATTTCCCAGTAACATTCCCAGTCGCATCGTTCCTGGTTTATGCTTTTCATGGGTTAGCGGCTCTTCAATCAGGTGTATGTTACCACTGCCATTAAGATTGGCATCATTGAATGGGAGACGTTGATGTGCAAAATGCAAATTCGGCCCACCATCATCATCAGGCCCTACATGTACTTGACATCTGGATCGATTATTAAAGGCACCATACCTGATCGGTACCTTCTCACCCATGTATGGTTCCTGGTTCAACACCTCCATGATCTTATTCTGCAGTGATTGAACCCCATAGTCACTCAATGATCCTGTGTTATCAACAGCAAAGAATGGCCTGATAACATGCTTCTCGTATGTCTTTCCTAAAATACTCTTCTTGATGCACTTTTCTATTTCCACGATGTCTTCAAACGGTTTATCAGCATGTGTACCTACTACAAAGACTGGAGGACGGAGGCAGAGTGGATTCTCCTTCTGATCATCTGCTTCATCTGTTGTGGGTCGAATGCAATGCACTGAAACCAGCCAGGACAATAAATTGTTCAAGTTTGTCTGATTGGTTGGGTTTTCCAGGAGGATATCAAGAGTCCCCTTCCTAGCACAAGGCTCTGCTTGGGCACTCAGATCTTTGCTAAGGTTATGCACCAAAACGTAAACAGCTCGCAGGGAAAGGAAAATGGAATGCGATGCATAATAAAGGTGTTGCCCAGCAAAATCCCACAAAGATAAAACGACTTCTTTGGCTTTGATGTCTTCCCCTAATTTTCGACCCTGTAAGTACTGCACAACCATTTCTATGACATCATTTGATAAAGCTGCAGTTGAATGAATTCTTAAATGACCATCTTGATTTGCTGGCATGCTGTTTTGTGGCACATTACTGCCGAGAGCATCAATCCATGTTCTGTTTACCTGGTTTAAATTTGCTATTGAGCCATCTACACTAACAGTAGGTGAAGCATCCAATTGCTTGAGACCTCCAGCGTCAACCTAAAAAGGAGGAAAAATATGTGTCTAAAAGGATCTAGCCTAGTAGAACACTAACAGGGTGCACATTGAGGACACAAACTAAAGATGCTCAAGCCTCAAACAGATAAAATTAATTACAATTAAAAGTAATGATACAAATTTCAATAATTTTATAAACAATCTTAGAAGTAAAACAAGAAACCGAGTTACTATTCTAGAAAAACCTAAAAATTAATATAAACCAAACTTAACCCAATGAAAAACCTCCGACAGATTTTCTGTATCTATTATAGATTTGGAATCAGTAGATTAAGCATAGTGACAGACAGTAGAGTAAAGCAAGTAGCGTGTGGTAATTATAAGCACATGTAAAAAATAAAGATGCCTGACGGTGTAATTACATACAGTATTCATTAAAATAATCATTGTGGTAAGTTAATCTCGTACCCAGATGTCTACTTACCACGGTAGTACACATCTGGTCAAGTGCGTTCAATTCGCCAATCTGATTGGTTGATGAACAGCTTCAGCATTTGCGCGCAGATGATGCAAACTTTGTTTCGCGTGCGCACCGTGCGACTTAACTAGCAGGAAAATATTTGGTTTTAAAGGCTTTTCTACAAACGCGTTGTGTTTTGAACATTACTAATGCGAATAAGCTATACATGTAGATACATTTTGTAGTTCAAACTTGTTAGAACAAAATGTTTTAAAATGACGATATTCGTGGGTAAAAAGATGGGCAAAAAACTTTGCAAATCTGACGCGTACTTGACACGTACAGCTAGCTTGTACGCGTCAAACACAGCGCGCGCTTTTTCCCACCGTTGAAGGCTGGTTTGAGTGTTTTAATTTATCAGCAAAAACACGACTGGCGGCTTTTTTTCTTCCTCAACTCTATTTCAAGATTGTGTTACTTGTCTTTCCTTGTATTGGAAAGAAGTTCATTAGCTATTTACAGCGGCCAAGTGAGCTTTTCATCTATTAAATTGCCGAGCAATTTCTGACACATTTGACGCGAGCAAAATCCGACTTTACCAGATGTTCTCTCCGAAAGTTGAGAAGATCTGGGTGCGAGATTATGTGGTAAGTAATACATTAATGTTAGGCAAAATGGCAGCATGCTTGAGCTTGGAAAATCATTATTACCTGCTTCAAATCCATGTCATCACTGGTCTTTGGGTTTTTATCCTCTAGTTCTTTTAAGTCTCTGGCTATCATCTTTGCTATGTCTTCATTAAACTCAGACACATCAATTTTCTGTTGTTCTGTACGCTGCCAGTTCTTGACTTGGTCAACTTCCACTTCACACTTGGATGGGTCAACTTCGACTCCTAGCGTGCTCTCTTCATTAGGGTTAAAAGGGAGGCCAAGAAGAGATTTCTTCAGACTTGTCTTCCCTGCACGGGCTTGTCCAACGAACATAATGCGACCGCGGTAAACTTGAACACTTCCCTTTCGCAGAGCTTTTTGATAAGCAGCCTCTGCTTTATGGCCCTGGGCTTGAATCTCTAGTGGTACTGAGGAACCTGGATTGAAATAAATGATATTGAATGCCCAACTTCATTTAGAAGAACAGGATAAAATATACACGGTGAGTACCATATTGTTACTTATTTTCGCGGTTACTTAATTTCGCGCAAATGGAACGAGCATATTTCGCGGAACTTAATTTTCGTGATTTGGCCAAAAAATACGTAATTAACATAAAAAAATACAATAGAAAACGTCTGAAATAAATTTTCGCAAAAATAAGTACAATAAGGTACAAACATTTCACAGTGTTTGTACAATAACTTTAGGAAACTGTTTCACTGAAATTTGTTGCAAAATGTTACGTCGGTATGGGGTTTCCATGATAAATTTTCATACAGATTTTTTTACGGAAATCGAGTAAAAAAATGACAGAGAAATAGAGTGCAGGAGATTTCACTTGAAGTGAGTTTTGGGTAAGGTGTAAAGACATCTCTGATTTAACAAATTACCAAAAAATAGGGCCCCAATGGGTCCATGTGTTTTGCTGCTAGAGCAAAGTCTTAGGGAACATGTTGATGAAAGACAAGTGAGTCGAGATTGAAATCCAACGTCTTTTATTGTCTGTCACTTGTGTGCAGGTTAATAATTGCACTATATTGTAGTCACTTTGTGTTAATTCAATCCTGATAATTTTACTGATCAATGTTATGTTGAAATCAAAGACAGCAAACATAATTTAATTACTAGTAAGTTAACGTAATGTCTGACATGATTGTCTCTTTGATAAAAAACAGTAACTCTTAACATTATAAAAAAATCTCAATGAACTCAATGTGATTCTTTTAGTGGCGTTATCTCACTGGTTACCGTTAGTTGTATTTGGAATCATTGTCACAGTGGTAGCGTTTTAACAACAACGAAAAAGACAGAATCTATTGACCTTATAAGAACTCAATGTGATATATTTATTAGTGACAAGACAGTGGTTCTTTAACCACTTTCACCCAAATTAAACACTGGAACAACTAACTCTTAACAAACTTGTTGTGTCACCCTGAGTTAAATATGCAAAATTCAGAAATTATAAATAATCGCACGCGCACCGGCGTACAACAACATAAAGACGGCGTTGAACGTAACGCAAAGTTCATTTTGAAAGCGAAAGTTTACAAATAATAATTATCATTCGTCAGTCATCCCTTCACGCATGAACACTCGTCGAATTTCAGTGTCTTCACAACAAGATCGGAAGATCGATAAGGACCAATTTTTGATTCTGCGAAAGTTCGTTTTCTTAAAGTTTTAGAAATTTGTGAAGTTGGAGGATTCACTGAGGACTGCGTAGCCGAAGATGCAGTGGCTCGCTGGACATCAAATTCTATTTTTCACGGCGTTTAATTAATCTTCACAAAATAAACATGTGGCGCCAGCGCGTCTGGCAGTCAAAAATTCATTTTTCAAAAAACTTTCCCTTTCCAGCTATTTTAGCGGGGCTTATACTAAAGTACCTACCTGTCAGTCGTAGAAAAGCTGAAATTTAAGGATGAACTGTTTATTAAATGAAGACCGTATTATTTTTTAATAACTAGTAAACAAACTGGTCGCCACGCATTTAAACACGAACTGACGAATGTTGCATCTGATGCAGTGAATCTGGTGAATGAGAACTTCCTTTAATATTTCTTTGTTTTCGACGGTGTGCACCACTGAATAAGTTTCTTTCCCATTGTGATGTTACTAGTATTAATTCGTTTCTAGCTGTCTTTTATATAGCTCGAATACAGCTACAATTAGCGGTGCAGCCTACCAGCATGGTATATTCCTTTCCAGCTGTCTTTGCGTGACAAGTTACACGTTCATACATTTTATTTTAAAATATGAAGTTCAGAGTTAATACAGTACTAGTATGCTGTAGACAGTGTAGACAAGGTGAGGGTAAGTTTATTTTCAAAGCGAAAGTTTACAAACTGTGCACTAACCGGTCCTTTGGAGAAAATATTTATGACCTTCGGCGAGGTTCCAAGTCTTCGCTCTTTTTGTAAATGATGAAAACTGCAGAATAATTTTCTCATAAAACTGGAGTGGTCGCGCCACAGTTTGTTTTCTTTCCCAATGCGACATACTTTTAAATCGGTTTTCTGTTTTCCAACGTGTCCAACGTGGTTTGCGTTCGAATACTTTGGCCCGTAACTTCGAATGCGATCAGCGCTACGGTTCATTGGTTTCGATTTTGTTTGTTCATGGATTTGATTGACATCGGTAGTTCAGATTTCTCCTCTGTTACGGCACTTACACCTTACGTACCTTACGGCACAAACTTCAGCTCTCAATGTGTTTTGCTTGCAGCCATTGCGGCTGCAGCAAAACACAAAAATAGACCGAAAGAGAGGGAATTAAATGTAGTCCTATCTTTGACAAATTTGGAGGTCTGAGGTAAAAATTATGTAGCCAATGTTAATCATAAAGTAAGAAAGATAAATACATAAATTTTGTACCTTGAACTCTGTTATTAATCGATGTCATAGATTAAAGTGCCTATGAAGTAAAAAAACTCTTTGCTCAATTTGCTTGTTTATATCTTAGTTAGCACGAATATGCGTGTTTAAGATATCAAAAGCGCTTTTTTCTAGTATTTTTTGAGCCTTGAAGTTTGGATTTCGCAATTTGAAGTGGGTCCTTTTCGCGCGCGGCCAAACGCTCCGGTTTCACCGGAAATGACGTACTTAGTGGTTCTAAAGACACCAGGATTATGGCGTAAAGAGAGCAAAGAGGGCTGGCGAAAGCTATATTTCGGCTTTTGAGTCAAACAAAGGCAATTGCGCAAACGAAACTGCAACAAATACACTTATTTCCTTTGGTGAAGCTTCGCAGAGTAAATGGAAGCGAAATTTCTATGTGTATAGTAAAGCTATTCGTTCTGATGAAAACGCAAGAAGAAACGAATTCTGTTCCGTCGGCAGTTCAAGGATCGCTGTTCTCAGCACAAGCTCTTCCTTGCCACAAATGAAACGATAAAGTCATGAAGCGAAGAGGAGATTTATCAAAAGAGTCGGTATCTCTGTAAAGGATATGGTGGTCTCTCTATATCATTCTGCCCTGACTAGCCGAAGAAAGATTTAGCAGTCGCGCCAGGAGTTTACAATATGTTACACAGCTGGGTACAGTATACGTGTTATTCTTGTTCCTAAAAATTTAATTTGTATGGTTAGTAGATCGTTTTATCATTCGTAAGGAAGCAGTCGTTTCCTTTCCCAAACACTCGAAACGATCGATCGCCAGACGCAAACGAATGCATCTGTGAAAGAAGCAAAAATATGGAATGTAAATTCGACTTGAGTGAGTTAGAAATGCTTGTGTTTCAAGTAGCGCGCTTCGAATGTTGTCACTCACGTCTGCAGTTCCGGTAGTATTCTATGGCGAATGCACTTTTAAACAATACACTGAGATCTCGCAAAATCTTGGACAAATTTTACGGCTGCCTTCGCCGGAATTATTTGCTGATAAACACGCACTGCAATCAGGATTTATCGTATCCGGATAAAGAAGTCGACGGTTGTATACCGTAGAGCTAACGAACCATAAAGAGCAAAAACTGCAGTTCTGTCTATTCTTGAAGAGGAAATTTTGGTATCGTTCATTGAAGTCAAAAAGTGCTAATCTTGAGTTTGAAGAAGTGTTATCTTGCCGTGTTGTCAAGTTTAATTATGTCACTCTCACGCTTCGGAGAAATATGTCAGTCCACTGTACTTTCCCACACAAGAACACAATCAAAATGAAAGTGATCGAGCAACTGATCGCTTCTTGTATTAAAATCACCAAATCGTTATATAATACCGAATAACCACCGGGATAGGCGTACCGTAACCTGAATTTACACATTCGACAAGCAAGCAACCTCGGCGCGGCAAGCAGCGTTCGTGTCAATTCCGAAGCACATTGCGACACTGCGAAACCACTCACAAAATCAAAGCCCGTCGATGTATGTGCTTTTAGAAACAATAAAAATTCTAGTTATTCATTTTTTATAGGGAATTTCTCATTTGAATCTGCTTCGCCGAAGTTCGATCGTGCTTGTCGACCAGTGCTTGTGTGAAAGAGCGCTTGATCGGCTTGCGGCGGTTGGACAGGTCCAACTAGCTACTTCAGTCCATTTAGTGTCACGATATTTCGTTGTGCGATTCATTTCTGCTAGAAACCCGCTCTGCCAAGTCTGCAGATGGCAACATATCGTTCTTGTCGGACAAGATTTCGATTTATCAACGAAAAAGCAGCAACAATCTCAGCTGAAGTAGTGAACTTCACTGTGTATCAACAAAATCTAAGTGTAAACTGATCCGTGGAACCACTAACTACGTCATTCGAGCCAAATTCGTGTCCAGGCTCCAGACCCACTGTTTTGTCTTGCCGAGGGCACTTTAGGCGGCAAAAAGTCCGATTTCTCTCTCTTGTACATTATTCTTTTTTTAACTTTTCGGAAAGTAGACATAAAGAGCTACCAAAAAAGGCAAAAAAGTTTTTTACTTCATAGGCACTTTAACACCTACATTCTCGGTACAGGTCTACTTACATGTAACTGTTGCTTAATCAATTCGGAAGCAACAGATGCAATTTGTGGCCAATTGCAACTTACCTATTTATTCATGACTTATTTACCCTTCCTTCAATTGAAATATTTCGTAAGAAAGATCTTCCAAAATTCCTTACAGATATAATCGCCAAGTTCTGGTTTCATGGAAATTTAATCCTTCAAAGATCAGCCCCTGAAATCATTCTTCTGCGAGTCTCCACTCTTCTGCCAGTCCCGACTGGTCAATAAGTAGAGGGGGGGGGGGGGGGAGTGGTCGGAGCAGAAAGGGGGTGGGTTATGTAGTTTTTATCTACACATAGGGGGTGGGTCATCTTATTTATTCACTAACTTTAAACTGTTACAGTTGTATTCATCATGAGTATAAATTGATAAATTTATTTCTCAATGTGAGCAGTTTTAAATGAATTTCTAGCACTTTCTGAAGGCCCAAATATAAAAATTTCCCGGGGGAGCATGCCCCCTGACCCCCTATATGGCTTGTGATCGTAAAATCAGTTTTGCCTGTCTCTCTTCAGCCTGCGTAGATTCACTCTGGGCTTTAGGCTTTCACTAGTAACTCTTTTCTCTAACACTTCGCAAATATGAATGATAGACCGTGGTTGTAAATTTCTGTTATCAATTTCTGTATAAAAATATGAACTCTATGAATAAATAATTGTTTATGAATTAATATTACATACTGTTTCAGTTTTCGCATATGTTTGTGTCTATATTTTTCCATGGACTTTACACACAAATATGTAGAAAACTTAAAAAGACTATTATAAGAAGTGAGAATTTTATCCTTCTTTGGTGTGCTAAGAAATGGAAAAAGACGTACATGGAACCGCAGTGTCCATCAAGGAAAATTAGGGTGGTGTATGTAGGGAATCACACTTTAAAAGCTGATGTCAAATCAAAAACCTCCAACCCCTTACAGATGATAAAGAAATGATTGATCCCTTAATAATGAATGTTTTGAGCAAAGGGGGTGGGTCATGTTATTTTCAACCCCTATCAGGGGTGGGTCAGTCTGTTTTGAACCAGAAAGAAGGGGTGGGTCACAAATTTTTAAGCCACCACTTTTCCAATTGTTCCGGCCCACCCCCCTTGGTACTTATTGCAACTGGTGCCCGTTTTATAAAGTCCAAAAAGGCGTAGAGATTTCTGTAGAGCTGTACGTTTCTACACATTCCATGATTCCTAATCCATAAGTGGGTATAGCTCTGGAAATTATGCGAGTTTAAAATAAGAGTTAAAAATAGAAAGTACAGCCGTAGAAGCGTAGAGGTTAAAATGAAAACGTATAAGCGTAGAAGCGTAGAAGCGTAGAAGCGTAGAGTTAAGAATGAAAACGTAGAACCGTAGAAGCGTAGAGTTAAGTACATAGCGTAGAGTACACTTCTACAAGCCCTTCTTCAGTGTTTATTCTAAACTCTACGCTTCTACGACTCTTGTAAGTGTAGGGCTGTAGAAGCGTAGAGTAAAAAGTACATAGACAAAACTGTATGCTTCTGCGGGTCTACGCTTTATAAATTGTACACTTTTTTAGTGTATGTTTTCATTCTAAACTGCACGCTTTTACAGCACTTCATTTTATATTGACGATAAAACAAAGGTTTGAGAACGGGCAAAATTAATTTTCATTTGTATTACACAAGGAAGAATAGAATATAAATGTAGAGTTATAGAAGAGAAGCTCTAGTTAAGAATTAAAATTTAGACCTGTACAGGCCCGCAATTGATCCCGACCCGCAAATGATACCGGGACCGCAAATGATCCCCAAATTGAACCGCAAATGATCCTCAGACCAGAAACAGTCTCCTAACCGTAAAAGATGGATATGCGTGGACTAAAGAATTTCGACAGGGGATTTAAATTTATTTAATCCATTTTTTTATTAATAATACAACAATTAGAAAAACAATTAACGCGAGAGAATGTACCGTATTTGAACGATTTACTAAAGTAAATTCAAAACCACAACTGTATCAATATAGCTGATAAATATGCACCGATCAGTAACCTAATACGTGGCATAAAGTTTAACAATCCAACCAACAGAAATATGAACTCTCTCCAATCAAGGGATGATTTATTTACGGCGAAATGCTTTTAGCTGATAGCCATTCATTCACACGCTGTTACGCAGCGTTCATAGCGACATTAGAAATATCAGCTACCTTCAGATTGGACTAAAAGTACGAGTTTGAGTACAAGTACGAGTTTTCAAACAAAATTCGTTTGCTTCCTATAATCACTTAGGGACGGTTCATTTTTTATGAGATAGGGGGGGGGGGGGGCTGGTGGGATTTGAGGGGGGGCCATCCCAAAAATATTGGCTTCAAAGGGGGGGTCAGCCAAAAAAATATGGACTGTAAGGGGGGGTCACTAGAAATAATTATACTTTTAAGTGTTGTAAAGAGGCTTCTGTAAGAGTAAAAAAGCTTGCCAGAATGACCAAAATGACATTCCTGAGGTTCTGAAGATTCAAATTTTCCCGGGGGAGCATACACCCGGACCCCCCTACTTTGTTATGTACCAAACATCATTAACCTAACCCAACAGCTTATTGGTTACAAATGCAGACAACCCATACTAACAGATGGCACCCACAATAAACAGTTGAGGTAATGCCAGCTATTTGGGGTTGTGATTTTTGTACACTGATACATTCTTGAGTCACAAGGCTCGATATATTTTAATTTCACTTGAGTATTGTTTTTTTTTTTGGGGGGGGGGGGGTCATTGAAAAAAATTTGGATTTTGAGGGGGGGCCAGGTAAAAATTTTCGTTGAAAAAGGGGGGGCCATCATATATAACAGTGACTATCTATCAAATCCCACCAGCCCCCCCTACCCCATAAAAAATGAACGGTCCCTTATCACACCAATTTTATCCCTAACGTTTATTTATGTGTTAGTCAGCAACAGGGAAGAGTTATAGTTTGGGGATATAATTCTGTCGAAATTCCAAAGTCGTACGCGTACTCTATCTCGTACTCGTAGTCAAATCTGAAGGTCGCTAATGTCTAGACGAAAAGTCTGGAAGAAAGTCGAGTTTTGTTGTTGATTTCTATCATATCGATCTACGACTCTTGTTATCGAGCTACTCTCTTTCGAAATCTGTGGTTTATTTTTTTTCTTTGAATGTCTTTATCAAGTCACTGAAATAAATTCTGACACAGGATTTTCAGAACGTTCTGGAGCTTAAAGGCAACTGAAAATTCTCTAAAAAACTGACTTCATTTTCGCGTAGCTTTCAGTACAGATTAATTGACAGTAAGAAATTTGCACGTGCAAAATTTGACAGCTCTACGCGTGCGGTATGCAAATAAATCTACCCAGAGACGCTGTAACCGTTTACTGTATTTCATTTAATATTTGCAAGAACGAATAGTGAAGGAAAATGTGTTTTCAAATAACCGTTTCAAAATAAGCTACAAATCGGTCACAATCTCCAAAATTCGCACATAGAAATTTTGTGCGCTTCCAAGGAAAAGGAGGCTTGTGTCTACCTAGACCTACCTAGGCAGCCGTTGTACAGGAAAAAAAAATTCTAAGTGGCTAGTTAGACAGCAGAGGCGTCTTCGAAGATTCATGTTTTTTTAGGTGCGTTTTCTAAATAAAGAACTTAGATAGTCGCATGTTAATTTTGTTATTTCGCGCGTTATTTTCTGTCTTTTATAAAAATACATCCATAGACTATTCATAAAGTCCAGGCCATTCCAAGTATTCCGTTGTATCATTTACACGAATCATTTCCGGTACTGGGATCATTTGCAGTCCAATTTGGGGTCACTTGCGGTCCCGGGATCATTTGCAGGCCTGTACAGACCCGTAGACGTGTTGTGTTTAAAATGAAAATGTAGACTTTATGTAGACCCAGAGAAGCGTACAGGTTGGAATAAGTACGTAGGGCCGTAGAAGCGTAGAGTTTAGGATAAAAATGAAGACCTGTAGAAGGGTAACGTTAAGTTTGCAATCATAGGGCTGTAGACGCGTGGCGTTTACAATGAAAACTTAAAGTTGCAAAACCGCAGAGTTTAAAATGAAAATGGAGCGGTGGTAGAAGCCTCGAGTTTAGAATGAAAACGTAGAGCCGTAGAAGTGTAGAGTTTAGAATGAAAAATGTAGAGCCGTAGAAGCGTAGAGTTAAGAAAGTAAACCTAGAGCCGTAGAAGCATAGAGTTTAGAGTCAGAAAGCCATTTTTCCAAATTTCGAAGGAATGTATGTCAGAGAACGCTTCGCACGAGTGATCACATAAATAAATGTCAGATAATATATATATATATATATATATAAATGTCAGGTAATACAGATTTTATGCCGATGCCAATATGATCAAATTTAACTTTTTGATAACAGCAAAGGCATTTTAAAGATTTTTGTGACACTTAAACTTCAGTTTACAATCATTTACGTTTAAAAACCGGATGAAACTGATCGGTCTACGAATCTTTTAGAAAAATAATTTTTTTACCATGCCGACACAGCAAGGATCACGTTACA
Organism: Oculina patagonica; assembly: GCF_052425735.1. Classification (NCBI taxonomy): domain Eukaryota; kingdom Metazoa; phylum Cnidaria; class Anthozoa; order Scleractinia; family Oculinidae; genus Oculina; species Oculina patagonica. Next base: position 11,494,213 of record NC_135766.1, read on the forward strand.
GCGATCAAATTATTCCGCGGCCACAGCTCTTTCAACTGTTTTTAACTGGCGCTGATTAAACCCTTTCGCAGGTAAGTGATAAAAAACGGCTTTGCTCGCTAACCGTTGTAATAAAACACCATAATGTTTTATATAAAAAAATAAAAGGTCCAAAACTTTAATGTTTAGCGAGCGGTAAACAAATGACGTGACGTCCGTGGTCATGTGCGTACAAAATTAATTTCCGGAAGAGCACAGGCTGAAAGGGCTAAAAATCCGTTCAGTTTCATCCGGTTAACAGATGCAGAAGACTTGAAATTGGAGTCTCACAAGGTTAAGTCTGTATGAAAAGTAAAATTTTAACACTGATTTGTGCCGGCATAAAATTTTATTTATCGCCAGTTCATTCACATGAATAAATCAGTCTTGAGGTATTTTAGTCTTGAATTTTTTTGGGTTGGAAATTTTGAAGCCAGGTATTTTTTTGGGTCAAAATTTAGGCTTGTGTATTTTTTGGGGCAAAAAGTCCGCGGACCCCCCGACATGTACTTTGAGTACCCCCTGGGATTTCGTCACTTTACCCTCGGTCCGCATTTTACCCCTGGTCTGCAGTCTGCATTTTACTCTCAGTCTGCATTTTAGCCCCGGTCTGCAGTCTGCAGTCTGCAGTCTGCAGTTACACTGACCGGATTGAAAATGTTAGGCATGATCCGGTGAAAACTGTTTCAAGACACCTTAATTCTAGACCTGGTATTTCTTGAACTGGTGTAACTTTATATTCTCTGTAATCAAAAACCAATAAGAGTGTCTGTGAGAAGAAGTCAGTAATCAGAATGCACAATCGTAAGGCCCCTGCTAAACAACTGTTGCATCAGACATGTGTCTCAGGCTAGAAAATAATGCAGCGATGTACTTTAATTGTGCTCTAGACGAAGGAGAACGCTTTCATATTCGGTTCAAAGTCGAGTTTTTTGGACAATCTATCTATGGCTATCAAATTGCCCCCCCCCCCCCCCCAAAAAAAAAAAAAAAAAAAAATTCAGAGGCGAATGACTTCATCTCCATGCCATGTGCTTCGTGCTGTTTTAATATGGCATCCATTTTGGAATCGCACAAATATGGCCAAACCGTTTATCTGAAGTTAAAATTATACAGAAAATGACATTGACAGCATAACAGGGTTTTAACCAAGGAAGTAGAGTTTTAGTCGACACCACCAAACGTCATTAAAATAGTGGCCGTTCATAAAAAATTACAGTGAGCTGTATGTGAGCTTCTTTGCGGCGACAGGAACTGGTATTAATATTTTTTGTTTCTCGCTAACACAACAACAGCGATGAAAGGATAACAAGCTCAGAGCTGGTAATTCATGTATTTTCCACTGTGATTTCACAGGTGCTAATTCTTCGTTATTTTGCCTTGGCTTATTAATAATTTCGAATATTTTTCGCAGTTTTCTCCAAAAGTACATGTAAGCTGGTGAGTTGTCTTTGTTGCACTTTTTGGGAAAGTTTTTACAATAAGAAGAAGGACTATGAATTTGAAGTGTGAAATGTAATTATTCACTTAAAATATTTCAATTCACTCTAGTCTTGGCGCACATTTTCTAATACCTACATGTACTACTCACTTCATGCACTTATTGTACGTAGGCCACTACCTGCAGAATTAAACCACATTTTTCAATCTTTTAGACAGTAGAACATAACAATATGATATCAAATATTCTTACCATGGACCATATACCATATTTTTTCAACAAAAGCTATACACTGTTTCTCCCACCTTTACTTCTCTTCGTAACACATCCGCAGCCTTTGAGTCTCTTCAAGTCGCTCTGCTCTGTCTTTCAGACGGACAGCTCTGATTGCCTCGGCCCAATCTTTAGGGTCAGCAGAATCCACCACAAGTGGCTCGCCTACTGGTAAAATGCGCAGTGCACCTCCAAAACCTGAGTTACCACTCACAAGAATGGGAAGACCAGCAGACAAGGCTTGAAGCGCGATCAATCCGAACCCCTCTGTTGTTGACGGCATGATGGCAAGATCAGCCTCGCAAAACAACTCTTTTAATCTTTCTTTGCTTTGCACAAACTTTCGGACAATCAGCTGATCTTTAGAGATTCCACTCTGCAGCAAGTTGTCTGCAACTTCCTCCTGTTTCCCATAAGGTGCGCCCACAAAGATCAGACGATAAGATCTGTCTTTCAGTTCAACTATTGCTTTAGCAGCAATGTCATATCCTTTGAGACTGAAGTCTTCAGGATCACCACGGCCAAAGGTCAACACCTTGAACTTGTCACTCTCATTTGTTGCTTGTTTTACTTTCGAAAATTCACTGAATGTGCCTGGAGTCAGCTGGATTATATCTTGGTGTTTCTCACATGAGCGCAGGTACGAGGAATAAGCCTCTGTCAACTTGGATCCAACTGCCACAACAAGATTTGCCAATTTACACAAGTCTACTTCAGTTCTATTCTTCCCTTCACCTTTGGAAATGGCCTTGGGATAGTTTTTATGCATTCCGAGTTCTTCAGGCGCAGTGTGCACTACTTGCACCCACTTACAGCTGTGGAACTCTCTGATGACTTGGGCTTGTTTACCAAGTTTCCCTCCATGACCCAGTACAATGTCAATGGCAAGGTCTCTTGGTGGAAAGCTCAGCCAGTCAAATGGGTCATTGTAGCCTGGACGTCTCTCTGCTTCTCTAATGATAACATTGCAGCTTCTAGCAGCTCTCTTCTCTTCTTCAGAACAGGCAAACTGTGGGACAAGGAGAGTGACTTCCACTTGCTCGTGTTTGGCCAATAATGTAGCAAGCTGTCTGTTTATGGTTGACAAGCCTCCCATTATAGATGAACTCCACTCACTGGCCAAGAGAGTTACTCTCAGTGTGTCGGACATCCCTGATTTACCTTGTGCTAGTCACCTTGAGATGTGTCAATGACAGTGGGGGGAGACAAATCCTGAAAGAGAAGCGTGACAACAATCAAATTTGTAGAGTTTAAAGATGCAACAAGTAACAGATAAGTGAACAAAAATAATGCAACTTTTATGCTGTAGCTTCTAAGTTTTCTTTACACATTTTTTGGTAAATAGTTTTTATGGCAAAATTAAGTAAGTCAGTATCCAGCAAACCTGAGCATTCAAAGCTTCCAATTGAAGATATATTTTAACCTGCAAGAGATTGAGCAAGCTAATCTATACACCTGTAACTGCTGTAAGTAATGTAATAATAACGCAACAGGGGTGGCCACTTCTTGCTAAATAGATTTTGTTTAACTTATAATTATTACACAAATCATATGCTTGGCTTGTTCTCTGCAAGAACCATTTCTCCAGTCCAGGGAAAGTGTGTAGAAGAATTGCATAAGATAACTCTCGCTACTGCGGACTTACTCTATTATGGACATAAAATTGTGCAGGGCTCGAAACTAACTTTTTAGCTCACTGGTTTATTTACCTACTAGAAGATGGTTTTCCATGTTCTATAAGAAAATAATGCACGCTTGAGGTCTAGAAAAGCTGCTAGTGGATGCCCGAGCCGTCAGGCGAGGGCATTCATATTATTCAGCTGCTTTTCTATACCTCAAAAGTGCATTATTTTCTTATAGGACATAGGAAAACCATCTTCTTGTGGGTTTAGAATATAGTGCTCATTAAAAAGAGCACAGAACTTACAAGACTCGCGGCCGCTCACGGCATTTTACAAACGCACGCAACATTGGTAAAAGTGAAAGTTTAGTTTATTCTTTTCTTTGGCGGCTTCTTTATAAATAAACCAAGATACCATTTCATTCATATTTCCTATTTATAGTCCTTTCTCCAACTACCAAAAGATTCTCACAAAGCCGACAAATCTAGTTGAAATATTTCCGCATTCAAGTTTGGTTAAGCCATACTTCAATTTCACTCAAATGAAAAATTTCCATGCGTTCGTTTCGCAGCAAGTTCTTCAAATTCGCCTCTTACTCGATTTAAAAAGAACGAATTAAGTAGAGTGTTCTGTCTTCAGATTGTGGCTAAAAAAGGTTTCTTACCTCAAAGCGTTTCTAGAGTCCGGCTTGTTTTGCTAAATAATTTCCAATCAATTTCGGGCAGTTCACGGCAAAATAGTGGCGTATACAACTCCAAAGAAAAACAACAAATTTCAGCGATTCTTTCTTCATCTGTCGCTTCCTTTGGCACTGTCTTACTTCCACTAAGCAGGTAAAACGTTTCTGATAAAAACTTGCTGCTTTAAAGCATCATTTAAACAACAAAACAAGAGAATAGATGCACGAAGTCGACGAAGTCGTTCAGCGAAATTCGACAAACAATTCGCACATCCGGGGTACCGGGCTTCTATTAATAGTTTTCAGCTATGTTCTATTAAAAATAATGCCCGCTAGAATTCCATCGCGCATATACAGCGGCTATATTCTAATGGGTAATAAGCTGTCAGATTTTGCTCGCCAAAAGTAGTTTTTCACCAGTCAGATCTACTGATTTCTATCAAGAACTGTTGACTTTTCTGAGTTTTTAACTAGTCAAAGTGGCTAGTTGTAATGCTACACCTGGTAGCCAAAACCTAAAGTTTAGTAGTCTTTGGCTATTTTGGCTGCCCTTAGTCTCGAGCCCTGTTGTGGTCCCAGAGGTTTCCATTTTAGAGGGAGTTGACTGTCCTTTTTGGAAAAGTCATTTACATGTAGTTCTGAATTTCCATACACTCAGGAGGCCTTCCAAGAGGGGTAGCCGTGTCACAATGCTGCATGCTTTGGAAAACCAATGTCCCCTAACTAACAGCTGTAAATGTCACTGTAATTGTTTTTCCCAGTGTACAAAAATTGTTATAAATTAAAGCTATTTTCATGGAACTTAATTTTTGCAGTAGAGAAAAATAAAGTTAGAATAATTATAATAATCCCCTGTCAGTGGAGTATGGGGCCAAAGACCTGTCTGTGGGAAATTTTGAAACCGGAGCTCTTAAAAATGCCATTTCTTGCACTTTGTTCTACTTTCATGTGATGATTATTGTACATGTACATGTATATGTATTTACTAGCCACTTTGTATCTATTGGTAAATGCACAACTTTCTAATTTTGCTGTCACTTTTTAGTGTTTATTGTGTTGTTGTTACATTTAAGTGCTGTAATGTTGTCATTTGTAATTCACGCACGTAATTCATGTCACAACGCCATGCCATGCCATACTTTGAGCGCGCATGCTGAGTAAAATTTCTAAGAACATATAGGATGAGTTGCCGTTCCGCTAGCTTCACTCGCAATTTGCTCTCTTAAATGGTCAGTGACCCCTACTTCTTTCTTAACAGATCACGTTTGTTAGAGGGAAACAAGGGACTAGAAAAATTTTACTTGAAATATGAAAGCCCATGTGTTCAGGACTTCAAAAATAGTTGTCGTTTGGTGAAGCGCCGCCTTGAATTATAGAAAGAGGGCTTTGAAATCGTTCAAAATTACCACTTTCAAACACAGACGGCCGCCATTTTGAATGGTTAAGAATGATATTGAGGCTATGACGTTGCATTGCAGTTCTTGGGTGCAAAAGTATTATCTAATAAAGCCCAGAGTATTATGGTTAGCTTCCTGGATGCTTGCTGTAGCAACAGACACAAAAACTAAGGGATGAGTCACCTTTCACAGTCACCTTTCACAGGTTCTGACATTAAAAATATTTAATAGGCTTCGGCGACAACTCGAGACAATGCCAAGAATCAAAATTGGCGTAGTTTTTGTCTCGCATCGCATGCAGTTGTCTAAAAAGTTGTTTTACGTCGCAAAGCAATTTATTGATTATTTTACCACTGAAAGAAAAATTGCAATATTTTAATTTTTTTCTCGAGTTGTCTCCTACAAATTAAAACAAGTTGCTTGCGTGCAGGTTTCATAAAGTATCTAGATGTATTAAAATGTTTATTTTTGAGTAAAAGTTCAAAAAGTTTGAAGGGTTTAATTAAAACCTTCGAGGACCAAACAGTATTAAACCCAGAATGTCCATCCCTCTCTCCTCCGCAGAGGTTCCTGATGGGGCGTTAGTTGTAAAAATCCACTGGGCAAGGTGAGTGCAGGCGCAAAAGATCGAGATCCACTTCGCGGGGAACCTCTGCCAGAAGCTTGTCGTTTTCTCGAACATCCTGGCCGTTTTCTGGTACATTGACGAATTTCTAAGTCCTCGCCGACTTTGGCAGCTTGAAACTTGGCAAAAATCAGCCGAAAGTTTGTTACTTCAAGTAGGGACCGTTAATTCTTCGAAAAGTTTTCATATTTTCTGAAGAAAACAAAAATCTTTGTATCCGAATCCCCCCTGAAACTTGTGGGGAGTCGTGTGGGAAGTTTGTTGTTCTATGGAGGTCAAACGTGAGTTGGGAAAAACTTCAAATAGCTTGACTTCCCACTCAAGGAGATATCTGTTGATGGTAAATATACTTCTTGTATTTCGTGCCTTTCGTGTTTAATTTCCTACAGGTTGCAGTTCGCTTTAAATATTTACCAGTAATTAATGTCTTTGATCGTTTGATCGAGTAACACAACCACAAAGCAAGCATTATTTCGTACAGTTCTGAAAATGCAGGTGAGATGAGTGTGTGCATAGTTTCTAATTAAAACAAGTTTAAGCAGCTGTTTAGGAAGAAACAGAATTTAGGCTTATATTTCGATTGGTTTAATTAGTTCGTACGGCAAAGATTTGAAACTTCGCAATCGAATGCCCACCTGAGAATCTGTTCATTCGTATCTGAATTTAACATTCTTCAAAACAAACCTACTTGTTCTCTTCTCTTTCAGGAAAGAATTAATCCGTTTATAGAAGTTTCAGCTGCCAGAAGTTTCCAAATCGAATCCTTTGCTTGTTGAATTTGTTGTTCGCCACACAACAAAACAGATTTAATAAAACTACAATCTTTGTGCAAAATTAAACTTTTCCACATTAATTTCCACGCCGGCATCTGAATGCGTTCTTGTTGACTCTGCTTGTCGTGCATCGCGTAATTGGTGTTCAGTAATGGGTGTGACATCTGGCAGAGGCTCCCATGGCCGCTCTGGCCGTTTTATTTCGTCTGCATTCTTTTGGAACAGCGGACTCTCCCCACCGAAAACCTCTCTGGGCCTCTGCGGAGGAGAGAGTGTCCATCCCTGGTCCATCTCCTGGTAACAAATACTATCTGTTTTTGTAGGCTAACCTTGGAAATTATTGAAGCTACACTGGTCGCTATTACCAAGATGTTATTGTGTAGGGCCATTGGCGTCGGTTTCCACTATTTCTGGTTGATTGTGATGAGAAGACTCAATTCAACTTCTTTTTCCAAGGACATGTTGTGTTATGGCTTGAGTATAAGCAGGCTTATAGCTCCATTTGACTTAATTTCTGGCACATTCGCGACTTGCTTTTGCTGTTCATGTCGCTGCTCCCACTAAATCCTTGACTAATGAAACGTCATAGCCTCGCTTGCATGATGGGGAAAAAGATGGCCGCTCACGGCAGCAAAATGACTATTTTGCTGTCCAATTATTGGCAACAAATTGGATGTCAAAGCAAAAAATTACTGTTTTCAGTACCGTATTTACGGTATTTGCGGCGCTTATTAAATTTTTCCCCCTCGTGGGGGGTTTTGGGGGGGGCGTTTTGGGGGGGGGTTTTTAAAATTTTGGGCCCAAAAAAATTTTTTTTTTAATTAATTTTTTTTTTTGAAAAAAAAGCGTTAAAAAAAATATAAAAAAAAAGGGGGGGGGGGGGGGGGGGTTTGGGGGGGGGGGGGGGGGGGGGGTAATTTTATCGTATGAACTTTCATTTAAGGTAAAATGTTTATACACCCTTGTTTCCCTTTAATTAATATCTACGTTTTGTGAGAAAATGAAAAAAATCTATCAAGTGGAAGTTTGTCACACTGACAGTTCGAATTCCATTGTTTGAGCTTTCCTTTTTGCGGTACGACAGTTTCAAATTCGTTTTTCCAGGGTTAAGTTTTACAAAAAAGATGGCAAAACTAGGAATTATTTATGCAACAGATGCACTTCTACAAAATGTGACTAAGATCCTTAGCCTCCGTTTACTCCTCTTCAATATTTTTAACTATAAACCATGTAAACCATGCTGAATTACCGTAAGCCAATTTTTTAAAATCTGGGTAGTTTTCCACACGCTTTTTCTCTGAAACGAAGTCTGTTACCCCACCTTTGCATTTCTGACACAAGTAACTCATTATCTGACTGCAGCAACAAAAAAATAAAGAAATCTATTAAGTAGAAAATTTTAGTGCGAACGTCCTTAAGAAGTCCCTGTGTCACCACTTTTCAGGGTCATGTCGCTTGTCCCTTTTACACCTTGGAAGGCCTCATACAATCCTTTGAATTTCCCACCATCTTGCCCTGATTACCCGTCATGCAATTACAATCGTGAACACCTCTATTCTACTGCAACTGTGAAATCTCGATCGATTGCTCGAAGCTCGATCATTCTTGAACAAAGCAAAAGTTAGTCGTTAGTGCTTAACTCAGTCACACTTTGCAATTTTACCCCGATTTCTCAAAATGTCAAATTCTCGAACCAATTTTAGAATGTACAAATAACATTATTGAAAATCATTCCGAAGTGAGCTTACATGCCTACAAACAACAAAATAACACTGAAGTTTAGCTTACCTCGCTTCTATCCCGTTCGTCTTTGTTATCAACCGCTATCAAGCTTTTTACAGCTTGTCTGTCTCTACATCTTTCCCCTTTTGTCCTGACTGTGCGAAGAAATCGTTTCTGTGGCTTACATTTTATCCATATATACGTCCGAAGAGCTCTCGTTTCTGTAGGTCACGTGGTATCCCTGCCTTCCTGGTCTGGTCGGGGACCGATTTGGGGGACCGGTGGGCAAGCAAGTGAGCCCATTCAAACTTTTGCTCAAACCCCATTTTTAAATTCTCATTTCGTAATTTCTCATTTAACTGTTCTCAAGGCGGTAGAATAAAAAAAATATCATGATCTATACATACTGCCCCTTATGTCTTCTGAGTCTAGAGGGTAGCAAAGGGTTTATGGGTAGGCCTTTCTCGATTATGCTAGTAAAACTGGCATTTAATGCTACTAGAAATTCTCGCATAAAGCCAAAAAATGCAAAAATAATGCCCGATTTCTTTAAAAAATGCCACTTGAATTCCAAAGAATGCTTTGTTTTATTTCAAACAAAACGTACAAACTCTTACATTATATGCTCATATCAACAACAGGTGATACTTAATAATTGTTTGTTTATAAAATAAAAAATAAAAAAATATATTTAAAAAAAAAAATAAAAAAAAAATAAAAAAACACACACAAGTAAACAAGAGAGAGAGCAAAGAGAGAGTCCAGGACAACTTGCATGCGCATGCGCCAGTTTTCCCCCCAAAATAAGTTATCCTGGACTCTCTCTTCGCGCGCCTGGGTTCAGCCATAGTTAATAGAGGGAAATGGTTAAGAATCCCGACAAAGTTCTTTGTTGTATGTTTTTGTTCGCTATTTTGGGGGTAGACCCTGCACAAAACCTGACAAAATACAATAGGTGGTTACGTGTGTTCATGTAACTAACCAATAAAAACATTGCGATTACGTAATTCATGCATAGTGTATGAGCGCAAAACAAAAGATGTGCAGGGTCGTGGACCTTCCAACATAAATCTTGCCCTCTTTGTTTGCTCCTTTGATGTTTGCCGGGCTTCCTAACCATTTCCCTATATTAACTATGGTTCAACTCCTATAAAGGGCGCGCGGAAGAGAGAGTTCAGGGACTGGACTATGGAAAGCTATGAAAGGGAGCCTAAAGCAAACCATTCGCATCCAATTCTAGCAAACGTACAAAATTTTTATATTTAAAGCCATTGTCGTAAGCATGTTGCAGCAATAGGACTGTTTGCAAATGAGCATTGATAAGGAGAGGCGCTTCTCAAGCTTAACGCTTTTTCATCTCGATTAAGAAGTAGCCGGTGTGAAGCTCGCCTACACCCTCGTAGACTATAACTGTAAAATACGACCTAAGCGACGTAACTAGCCTAGTATGGGCTGCTAGGCCTGAACCTACAAATTTTTTTCATATCTCATATCCAACGCGCGTTTGTGGATATATTAAGACGGCACCTGTGTAGCCAATCAGATTGCGCGTTTTGCCAATAGACGGCAGCTTGGTTTAGCATAACCACACTGACCTACTATTGGTAATCGCGCAATCTGATTGGCTACACAGGTGCCTACTATCGATCCGTAGAAGGCACCTGTGAGCTCCTTGATCAATATAAATGGCTTCAACTTCGCGTTTTCGTGAAGTTTCTGAAGACGACATAGAGAGCGTGTTACAAAGTGCTATTCCTGAGAAAACCAAGCAAGCGACAAAGTATGGAATTAAGATTTTTAAAGGTAAGTGACGAAAAATTTCCGAGTAAAAAACCCTTTCAAGTTATCAAATACATTAAACGACAGATAATTACGTAAACGAAAACAAAGTTGCCAAAGAAAACTAACAATATTCCGGTCTTGTTTTGTTTTAGACTGGTTTTAAACCCAAAAGGAAATTACAACACCCATCGAACAACAAACAAAAGCCGAAATAAATACGTGTTTGCAAAAGTTTTGTGTCAGTGAGACGACTAAATGGAGAACCCATCAAAGTTTCTTCACTGAAAGCCATCCGATTGGCCATCGATCGACATTTGAAGCAAGCACCAAATAACAAACCGTGGTCCATTGTCGGAGATTTGGAATTTAAGAAGGCAAATGATACGCTTATGCATCAGCCAATTCCAGCAGTACCCATCCCCCCCCCCCGGGCAACCCCGGGGCATTTCCTAATGTTGCCCGTCCCGAGGGTGGGGCATTTGCGTACCTCGGGTTGACCCCCGGGCATTTGACACGTACTTTCAAAACCGTGGAGTGAGTCGCGTATTCGTGATGGAGGCGTTTATTGGCCAAGACGTGGACTACGTTGCAGATTAGCTAGTTCAGGAATGACTAGAGAAGCTCGTGGATGTTCGTGGATGTTTTTAAAGGTTTATTTTCTCAATTTTAGATATTTCTTCATTGCTAAGAAGCAACAACTTGTATTATATTCTTATATCACCTATCGAGAGATTGAAAACAATTAACCCGGGAGCGGGGCATTTGCCCGGTTCCTTCATCCCCACCCCGGGGAATTTGCCAATTTTTTTTAAAGAAATGCTAATGCCCGGGGGTTAGCCCGGGGGGGGGATGGGCACTGCTGGAATTGACTGATGCATTAATGCAGTCTGCAAAAATCTCATGAAAGAGGGAAAAGTCGCAGGAGTGGTCCATAAAACTCCCATCACAAGCGAGCAACTACAAAAGCTGTTTGAAAGTGGTCAACTGGAAATGCGGATACGAAAGATCCTAAGCAATTACAGCGAACAGCTTGGTTTTACACTTACCTATATTTCGTTGAGCCAATGGTAGTTTGCTGTAAAACACTTTTTCATCGTTTGAGACGAAAAGAACTTTGAAATAAAGATTAATTTGAGCCTTTCAAGCTTTACAAACCATTTTAACTTCGACGGTTTAGAATTTTTTTGAGAATGCGCAATATAGGAGATCACTGTGAAGCTTTGTTCCTGTGATGAATGAACATTCGTGAATGAACTTTATAAATGCGCCAGCTTGTCAGCACGCTTCATTGCACAAATGTAACAAAATTATTGAAATAAAAATATTTTTTATTTGTTTGATAGATCGGTCAGTGGGTATGCTAACACAATAAAAATAGACGGCTCGCTCTCGGTTTCTACCGGTTTTTGATAGTTGGCTCGGGGCTTCGCCCCTCGCCAAATATCAGCCGGTAGAAACCTCGAGCTTGCCGTCTAATTGTTAAATAGGGGCAATGTGTCCACAGAGCCTTCATTTCTGGTGCCAAGGCCCCGCCGGCTAAGAAAAACGAAAAGGGCACAGGAATTCCAGTCCTTGATTCTCCGAGTCGGCAAATCCTTTTTGTAATTCAAAATTACATTATTACTTGTGCGCTTTTGTCTAGTTTTGTTTGAAGAATTTAGCTACAGATAAAATCAGACTTCTATAATGAATAACTTATATGTCGCACCAATTCAAACCAGTTTGAATTCGTGCGACACATCGCAGCGACAAGTTGCTGCGATAAATTATAAATCAACCAATGAGAGAGCGTCATGTATTTTCGCCATATTGAATTGGAAAACTAGTTCACTTTCCCACTCTTCCAAATTCGCTGTTTGTGCACCGAACAAACACCTTGTCGCAGCGACTTGTTTTTCAGCAGTACACACGGAACGACTCGTCGCAGCGACCTGTCGCTGCGACTTGACGCGTAGTGTGTCCCGACCTTTAGCCTATGTGTGCAACGTTTTTAAAGTTTTACGTTAAGTCAGGTTGACGACGATTTCGTGTCGTCTTCGAATTTAATTTGTAAACATATAGTTCCACAACACAAATAAGGGGAAAAGATGATACAGTTTTATACGTTTATAAAGGTGCAAAATTCAAACGCGTGAAAAACGCCTATGCTTTTAAGCAGTTAAAATTAAAATTGCTTAGTCGCTTTGAAATATGGCGTAAAGATGCACAAATATGTAGCAGACATAAAATCACAGCATGTTGACACTGAAGGAAATGTGGTGGAGACATGCACCAGGGACTTGTCCCCTCCAAAGTATCAGCACGCACAAAACATGTAATAGCGACATTTTTTGAGTGTGCGCAGGCTGTGATCTTGTCGCTGCTACATTTCCCTTTGTGTCTCAGGACCTGAAGTGTACGAATATTGTTATTGGCTAGATGGAAGAAATGCACTCGAGCGACAGAAAACCATAAGCTAGCAAAAATCTTAAAGATAAAGACGGATGTATAAGGGTACGAAAACCTTTATCATTTTCTTACACTTGCGTATCGAGTATTATCTGTATAATGTACATTACGCAGGGAGCACTAATTAACAAAAATTAACCCGCTTTCCCTTGAATTTGTTTAAAAATTGTAACCAACCGTCTTTCGAGAATTTGTTGTGGGTAGGGGGAAGTTTGTCGCCTCGCCGAAATGTTTGCGACCCCACATTTCTGAATTCTATGGACCCAAACCCATTCAAACAACAAAAGCATTCTTGGGAGAATAAAGTGTGAAATATTTTCTTTTTTTATTTTCTTTATTAGTTTCCAAGAATAAACATCTTTGTTTTTGCGTTTGGCTACCTCATATAATTGTTAAGTACGTTTAGTTTCATTTAACTAAAACTTATTAGCTACATGAAGTAAACATTTAATCTCTCTTAATACTTGCTTATTTTCTTTGGATATTTTGTATGGATTTAACGACATGTTGTTGCTTAGAGCACTTTCACCAACAGCCTTTCAAAAGAACTTGAAGTATTTTGATTTCCACTGACTACATTACGTACGTTGCCCTTGGGACGCTACATCTGTAAAATAAAATAAAATAAACAAATAAATAAACAAATAATTAAAAAATTAATTTTTAATTATTTAAAAATACAGAATTAAAAATATTGAGAGAAAAGAGGTGGGCATTAAGGCGAGAAGGGATAAATAGTTGACTGAAGTCGTTGTTGTTGGTGCATAATGATTTTCTCAAAACAAGTTTAAGCAATGCACACATTGGAAACGGTTGTTTTTTTAGTCGGACGTACTTGAACTTGTCAAACAAGCCAAGTATGACGCAGGGAAGGAGATGGAGGAGGAGCAGGAGGTGGTGGTGGTAGAAGAGCAGAAAAAGGAGAAAGCGGAGGGAGAGATAAAGGATAAGAACAAGAAAGAGAAGGAGAAGGAGGAGGAGAGGGCGGTGGAAGAGGAGTAGGAGGAAAAGGAGGGGAAGAAAGAGCTAAAAAAGGAGAATAGGCGATGGGAGAGCGAACGAGGAAGAGGAGGAGGAGAAGGAGAAGGATGAGGAGATGGAGGAGGACGAGGAGATGGTAGTAGTGGTTCAGGAGGAGGAGGAGGAGGAGGAAACGACCTTATGGTAAAGAAAACATTTTGTTTCTGTCACTATACGATGAATGGGACATCTAACACACATTGTTAACACCGCCAGTTCTTCACTAGTACTTTGAAATAATTTGCCTAGAAAATGTTCGATTGGCGCAATTTACCAGACATTGCTTCTCCAATGTTGCGTTGACAGCAGTTGTCGTTATTTTTATGGCATGGCTTCTGCTAATATTCTAATAATCTGGTTCAATCTGAACAGAGGACTGCATCTACTGTGATCTACTTTGGCAATGGTTACTGATTCGTAGCCACAGTGTCGAGTTTTAATCCAAAACGTTATCTGTAGCATTCATTGCTGTGTCTACAAGTACATTCCAGTTTTTCAGCTAATGCTGGACGTGCGTTGCTGTACCTAAGAAAAAGATATAGTGACTACATGAGAAATTGTGTTCTGCAAGCAAGGAACGTTTAAGGTGGAAGTTTTGACAAATCCATGCCATAAGCTACGATTTCACATGCGGCAAAATATACACAACCTAGGGTAAATAAATTTTATTGCTGTTGTTGACCTCACCGCCCGACACAAGCGTAATTCTCAGACGGTCCAGGTCGCTTGCGGCCCACTCGCTCCCTTTCCGTCGTGTGGCCGTGAGCGACCTGGACCGTCTGAGCACCAGGTTAGTGTTTCTTAACGATCGCAGATACTTAGATAATAGGATAACAAGAACTTATTTACTAGCTAGCGCATACCATGGACCATGTTCCACATCTTTTCTATAAGCGTTGCACACTGTTTCTCCCAGCTGTACTTCTTTTCATAAGATTCTCGTAGCATCTTGATCTCCTGTAGCTGATCTCCATGTCTTGCACGGACAGTCTTGATGGCCTTTGCCCAGTCCTTGGGCTCTTTTGAATCAACTATACAGAATGTGTCAAATTGTAGGTTCTGTATTGCTCTAGCAAAGCCTGAATTGGCACTCACAAGAATTGGCAGACCAGCAGATAAGGCTTCAAGAGCAATCAATCCAAAACCTTCACTCCTCGATGGCATAATGGCTAGATCAACTTCACAAAACAAGTCTTTCATTTTCTCTCTGCTTTTTACAAATTTTCTAACGGCCAGCTGCTCTTTAGCAACACCATAGTTGAGTAATTGTCTTGCTATCTCTTCTTCTTTTCCACCAGGGGCACCCACAAATAGAAGCCGATAAGGTTCTCCTTTCAGTTCCTGGTCAGCAAAGGCTTTAGCAGCAATGTCATATCCTTTGAGCTCGAAGTCTTCAGCATCACCACGGCCACATAACAACACTTTGAACTCGGAACTCTCTTTAGGATCTAGCTTTAAATCTGTAAATTCCCTGAAAATTCCTGGGGTGAGCTCAAAAATATTTAGACCTTTCTTAGATCTCAGGTATGATGAGTAAGCTTCTTTCAGTTTGGGTCCAATTGGTACGACAAGATCAGCCAGTTTGCAGAGATCAACTTCAGTCTGATGCTTTCTTTCATTCTTAGAAATCGCACCGGGATAACTTTTGAACATGCCAAGCTGTTCTGCATCAGTATGTACAACTTGAACCCACTTACAGTTGTATAATCGAGGTTCTCTTAGGATTTGTCCTTGACGGCCAATCTTTATACCATGACCAATAACAACATCCATGCTGAGGTCTTGCGGTGGGCAGATCAACCAATCATGGTGGTCGTACCCTGGGCGTTCCTTTGCCTCAACGACAGTAATGTCATAACTCTGAGCTGCCTTCTTGTGCACATCCGTACAAGCTCCCTCAGGGACTAAAAAAGCAACATCCACGTTAGGTTGCTCCGCCAAGTGAATAGCCAGCTCTCTGTTTAACGTTGACAAACCACCAGCAGATGAGGCCCACTCGTCAGCGAGAAGTGTAACTTTCAAGGTTGTCGTGGTTCTAAAAGGAACTTTCCGCTCAGGTACGGCTTTTGGCGTAGAAGTTATGCCAACTCCAGGATCAACCTGCAAAAGATTATCAGGAAGGCACAGGTGGCCTAATAAAACTACGAGAGGCGTATCAGATTCAACGCTCCAAATTCTACATCGATGATGCAAGGAAGTAAGTTGCTAATTGGCTGTTGATTGGTGACATCAGAAACATTTCATGAATCTGTGTCAAGCAACAATACGTTGGCATTTTTGGGCTCAAATGCTACTGGAGATAACTACATGTAGCAAAACGCCAAACCCATTTGAACTGATTTGAATTTGCTTCCAGGTTATCTCGCAATCGCGATATGTCTCTAAGATTCTCACAAAATTGATTAGTTAAGATTTTATTGTATATCCTCACACTGTCAGGCACTTCTTGTTCCGAACGCAATGTTCTTTATGGAGTGAAAGCTAGGCATCGGGAAGAAGGAATATGTAATAACAAAACAACAGCTTACGATCAGTTGAGACGCACCTTTCGATAAAATGAGAGAAACAGATGGAAGTAAACGAGTGGTAATGCCTATAAACGCTTTTTTTTATTTTACCACTTTTGCCAATTCTTTCTTACAATATTAATTTAGCACGATCCAGCCACGTGGTACAAAATAAGCTATGCTGGACGGTAAAAAAGCAATACTTTCATTGTGATATTATTTTGGGTGTATTACTTGGAATCAACGGCTCAATATGGTTGATTTTGTACCTGGTGACCGGCTCGTGCAAAAGACTTTTTAATTCTGACATCCGGACTTAAGATTACAATACCGGACAATTCAGAAGTTACATCCATAGGCGTCAGGAAAACGAAGGATTTGAGGTGCCAGATGGCGGCACAGGAGGAATTACAATAACGGGTTATTATAGTTAATGCTGACATATTTTTTGATTAATAAAAAATCTGAAAACGGACACTTATAAAGCGTAACTATCTCGAGGATTTGGCTTCATTTTGGGTCAAGGTGTGGCTAACATACTTCGCCTCTACACGAAATGCCCCAGAACACCAAGATTGTCACCAAGAAGTTAACTAGCCTCGTGCTTGCGTATCCCACGGTAACACCCATTCAAAAGCTTCAACGCACTAGCATAGGAATATTTTAGAGCTTGGGCCATAACTAAGTATTCGTCTAAGGGAGTTTTCCGACTACGGATGATATTCTTTGGTGGAAGATCCACTGTAATTTGATTGAGCATCGAAGTAGCCCAAAGTGCAACCTGTACAGCTCTGTCTTATACTTAAACATGACTAACTAGTTGGTAGTCACTCGTTTATCTTTACCTTGTCTACATCCTGTTCGTCCGGATTATCTGGCGCATCCAGCCCTTGCTCATCCATTGCAAATTGCTGCACCGGCTCAGTAATATCTTTGCTGTCATTACTAACATCGTCATCATCATTATCAATGCCATCGTCGTAGAAATCGTTCCCTTTATCGTCATCATCATCATCATCATCATCATCATCATCATCATCATCATCATCATCATCATCGTCATCATCATCATCATCATCATCTTCGTCGCCGTCGTCGTCACTAGATTGCTTTTCAGCTAATCAAAGACACTGAAATTCAGCTAAAGATCTTAAACTTTACCAATATAAAACTACACAGAAAAGTAGAAACTTTTATAATATCTGCGGAGAAGTTTGCTTAGTTGAATAAGCATTGGTAGTAACACCTCCTGTTTATAGGCTAAAATCGCTGTCGACTTTTTTCATCAGTTTAACTTGTCACACACGGAGTTGATATGAGTAACTTTCTATTGTTTTGATAAAGCGTCCGAAAAAAGAAGTTTGCTTAATATTTGGTTGAGCACTGGTAGCGGGCCATCCACCGAAAATTACCCCATCCGGGTCCTCAGTCGCGAACAAGGAATAATTCCGCCTGGGATGATTATATACGGAAACAAGCACACATGGCTTACAAAATAAGAATTATTTGAAAAACGGATAAAATTTAATATAAAGTACCTGCTGATCCGAATGGAAAATGGGATCGCACGGAGCTCATTAGAGATCCACTCTGCTTGGCTTCCTAAATAGACGAAGGAAAAGATGCATCAAAAACAACAATGGTCACAAGTGTACAGGATATAAGATTCACTAGCTTTGCTTGTTGCTAGGAGAGCTATCCACGTATATTTCTGGCCACTGTTATTGTACAGTAAAATTAGCGACCTTTAGATTGGACTACGAGTACGAGATTGAGTACGAGAACAAGTTTTCGAAACAAATTCGTGTGCCTCCTATAATCACTAATTACACCAGTCTTTTCCCTAACGTTTATTTATGTGTCAGTCAGCAACAGGGAAGAGTTATAGTTTGGGGGATATAATTTTGTCGAAATTTCAAAGTCGTACAGTGAAACCCCGTTAATACGGACACCAAGGGGACAGGCCAAATTGACCGTATTAACGGGGTGTCCGTATTAAGAGGGGTCTCGGAAAAAAGTCATGTATACATGTTTTATCGACACAAAGACGAAGGGAAACGTTTTTACGGCAACAAAACGTTATGTAATTGTACTGTAATTGTAGCAAATGCAAACTATAAACTCTCTCTTAATAGTTTTACAAAACCCTTAGGAGCTAGTCAGACACTCGAACTAAACGTTAATAATTTCAACACTGGAATTTTTTGAAAATGTCGCACGTGGATTTACTCGAACAATTACTAGACGTTGATAGTAACCCAGCAATATGAACAGAGGCTGTTGTTGTTAGTGGCAAGCAAAGGACCTCTTAGAGGAAGAAGAGTACAAGATATAGCCATAGTAGAGTAACTATGCTATAGCTGAAGCAAAAAGCAAAGAAAGTGAAACTTTTAAATAGGAACAGCAGTCAGAAAACCTTGACTGTTGTTCCTTTTTAGAATTCGTCGAATGCTGTCATTATTTGACCAGGGTCAAATGTCTTCAAGTTAGCAAGTAAACGCGACAGAAAAAATTAACAGTCAACAGATAAACGTCCGTACAGCGGGGTTGACAATGTATGACAGTTTGTCACTCGGGACACGGAAAAGTGTCCGTTGTCCGTATTAACGGGTGTCCGTATTAAGCGGGTTATTTTTAGAGAAAATGTATGAAGTTTTCGTCGGGACCAACGAAACTGTCCGTAATACCGGGGTGTCCGTATTAAGCGGGTGTCCGTAAAGCGGGGTTCTACTGTACTCGTACTCAATTTCGTACTCGTAGTCAAATCTGAAGGTCGCTTATCAACCCTGTCCGCAAGTGCGAATTGCCCCTAACCTGCAATCAGGCGTTCTTGGCCTTCACTTGTCACCAGGCTTAAAAAGGTAAAGATACCACTGACTTTACTACCTTTGATCACCACGATTTTAAAACCGACTACGAACCTGAGAATATTGCCAGCACTAATTCTGCAATAAGTTGATCTTCAGTCACCATATCATTAACACTTGTATATATTTGAATTAAAAAGACGAGGAATAGCCGCATTGTCTTAGAAGACACCCCTAAGGATTACAGTCCAAAATCTACATTTTATCAGGAAAACACGCGCGAGATCGAGTCAGTATTATAAACAGAAAACAATGTGAGTCGAGCCAATCAGATAAGCGAGTTTCCAAAAAATGGAATAAATAGTTGTTGCCCACCTTTAACAAGTTTCCATACTTCTGTGCTTTCTTCTCGTCTTTTAATGATGAAGTGTAGTTTTCAAGCATAGTGAGAAGGTCAATTCTGTCTTGTCGCTTCATCTCTTTCTTGTTCTTTTTCCACAGCTTTTCGTAAAATCGTAATGCCTCGGCTTCGTACTTTTTGACCAGATCCTTCTCACGGAACATTTTAGACAAGCTTAACAGGTCTTGCAAAATGTCTTCCCTCTGATGGAGCGGTAGCTTTTTTGTGTCTGGGGAATTCCATGCTCCTTCATAGAACCACAGAGCCTCTCTTTGGTACTTCTTCTGTGTCTGCCTGTCGGCTAAATCACTGAGCCGTTCGTTTATTGAATCAATGATTTTCTTGTTGGCTAATGAAAATTCGAATCCTTCGAATTCTCTTTCTTCATCCCAGTAACAAAGATAAAATTCAAACCATTCCTTCTGAAATTTTGTCTTTCTCACTCCTCTAAGCATCGCCTCGTAGGTTTGAACGATCCGGACCATATCTTCGCTGTGGTTTCCTTGTCCCAGAGATTTTTCAACCTCCCAGGCTTCTGCGTAGTACTCTTCCGCTTCATCAAAGTCCTCTAAACTTCGACAAATTTCCGCCATTTGAAAAGCACTCTGAGCAGTCGACGGATGGTTTCCTAGAATGTCTTTCCTAATCTCGTACGCATCCTTTGCAGGCTGATAAGCTTCGTCGAACTCTCTTAGCCACGCGTACGAGTTTGCAATATTTCTGTTATATGTGGCTGTGTTTTGCATTCCCGGGATTTTGAGCTCCTTGGAGAGTTCCAAGGCCTCTTTATACCATTCGATGGCCTTGTGGAATTCCCTCTTCCCTTCATAAACTGTACCGATCTGACCTTTGAAAAATGGCATGTCAAAGTGATTCATCGAACCAGAGAGTTCCTTCCTCATTTCATAAGCTCTGGTATAGAACTTTATCGCTTCATCATGTTCGCCTAACTTGTTGTGACAGTTTCCGATGGCGTTTAAGCATCTGGAGGTGCTTGTGTGGCTCTGCAGGAGGTCTTCCATTATCTTCAGTGACCGATGCAAGATCCTCAGTGACTTTGCCATATTTCCTGCTCTGTAGTAAACTTCACCTTGAACATAGAGATAAGAGCTTCGAGTAAGCCTGAAGAATTGGCTGCCTTTTGTTTCTTTGTGTATTGTCTTCAGTGACTCATCTGCAATCTTTAGGACTTCCAAAGCTTTCTGCCAACCTTCAAGGTGAAGGACCTGCAAAGCTTCTCGGCTCTTCAATTCCGCTCGAAGGAGAGAGCCTTTCAAAACATAAAACAGAACAAAAACATGAAATTGCATATTCATCGACAAAGACCACGAACAATGGCTTATTCACTTCGTAGCAAGCTTAATTGGGATACGAATTCCGGAAAAGCCCGCGCATTTGGACAACCATTAAAATTTATTAAAAACGCACTCAAAGATGTTATTTTAAAAATGGGTGCAAACTCCAGCTTCGGTCTTTCAAAGTTCTTTCGTCATTTTAATGGAATAAATGCTAAACCAGTTTCATAGCAGACACAGGCAAAAGGCAATGCTGTGCTTCTGATATCGATTAATGGTGATCCATCAATTAATTAGTCAGTCAGTCAAGT
Source organism: Oculina patagonica (assembly GCF_052425735.1). Lineage (NCBI taxonomy): Eukaryota > Metazoa > Cnidaria > Anthozoa > Scleractinia > Oculinidae > Oculina > Oculina patagonica. The sequence goes on from NC_135766.1 coordinate 11,515,333, forward strand.
CAGTCAGTCAAGTCAGTCTGTCTGTCTGTCTGTCTGTCAATCAATCAATCATTCAATCTGTCAATCAATCAATCACCCCACGAACTATTAGCAACACAATTAATAAAGCAATCAATCAATTAATCAATCAGTCAATCAATCAATCAATCAAAAATCAATTAAAAGAACAAACAACAACAAAATGGTCAGATACTCAGTTCTGCTTTTATCTCTTAACCAGAATTGTACCTCTAGAATAGGTTGTACCTCTTGCACCTATTGAATTGTACCTTCCGAATTGTATCTATCTCTATAACACGATTATTCAAACATTAAAAAGAGCACAACTTGGAACAAATCAACAGGAACAAACTGAAAAGGTAATCATGAAACTCAATGAATTCTTAAACAGCACTTTAAAAAGAATTTTTGTTATTCTTAGTTTGGTTAATTCTTTTTTGGTGCATAGTTTTCAATACTTTCTATTTTTGTTTTGTTTTGTTTTTTGTTGTTGTTGTTTTTTGTTGTTGTTTACTGCTTTCAGTCGTATTGTTTGCTTGTTAGTTCAGTTCCATACAGTGTTTTCACTGTTCGGAATGCATAAAAATCTATAAATCAGAAAAAAAAACACAAATAAAATTATATATCCAATATAAAAAAACAGTGACATTTTTCTTACCCTCCTTTCCATCCTCCTCTGCTTTTTCGGCCCAAGAGTTAAAAATGCTCCTTTGCTGTTTTTGATCGAGCATCGCCTCAAACAGGTAACAAATCATGACACTTTCATGATGTTCTTCTGGAATGAGAAGGCGGTCTGACTTCAGTGAAATGTTTAAGGCAAGTTCAAAGTTTGGTTTGTCAAGGTCAAATCTGTTGAAAGCTTCGATGTAGTCTTTGTCCAAAAGACCTGACACTTCCTTCACTTTGGATATGAAAAGGTTACAAAACCTGTCTCTTGCCTTCTGGTAAACTTTGAGGAAAATTTTGCTGTTACCGATGCTCTTTAAAAACTTTCGCATCAACGGATGAATGTCGTAGGAGAGGACCTTCGCCTCTGGGTCAACCGAAACTACTTTGCTATTTCGCAAGCCCTCAAGCTGTATGACAGCCTCCGAAGAATCCACACCGAGAATGGTAGCGACTGCTTCGGCGGAGAAAGGACGGCCAAATAACGACACTGAAACGGCACTCTCTTTTAGCTTTTTACTTGGCAGGAAGAAATACATTTTTCTCAAGCAGTTCTCTTGTTCTTTGTCAATCCCTTCCTCTTTGTAATCAAATATTTCTCTCTCCTGTGTAACTTTCTCTGTCGGTGGTACTCCCGTTTCAAGTATCCCGGTCACTGTCTCTTGCTCTATGGTTTCAAGAATCTTTTTATCATCTGCTATCTGCTGCCTTAAGATGGCGGCCATCCCGTTTAGGATAAGGGGATTCCCTTGGCACATTTGTACCAACTTATCCCGACTTTGATCGTCTTCAAGGCTACGATTTCCATAGGTTTGAAGTAGTGCACTTGAGACCGCTTTGTCTAATGCTTTAACGTCATAATTATCGACAAGAGAATCACCGTGACGAAGTGTAGTCCGCGAAGTCAACAAAATCTTTAACTTTGAGTTTCCTTCAAGACGAAGAAGTCTCCGAAGTAACGCCATAAAATTCGCATTCAGGGCTATGGCGGCCTCTCCTTCTCCTCCCGCAAAATAATCAACATTATCCAGAAGTAACAAAATGTCGCTTTGGTCGTCTCGCATCAGTTGTTGTATTTGACCGATGACTGGATTTGCTTCATAGCTCACGACCGTTTGCTCCGATCCCGTTAATGCGTTCAGAACGTGAAAGTGGACTCCTTTCATCTCAGTTACTCCTCTAAAGTCGACTTTAAATTTTCTGCCGGGCCACTTTGATAAAGTTTCTATGGCTAGCGTTGTCTTGCCTACCCCACTGGATCCATACAAATTCACAACACTCGAACTGCCTGTTGTTAGCCTTGTCATTACTTTCTCCAAGTCGTGAACTCTACCAGTTAGATCTTCTTTTGGCTTTACAGTCTCTCGCTGTCGTATAGTTTTGAAGCCTTGAATCTTTTCTTGGATGCTCTCCCTTTTGGATGTTTTCGAGGTTACAAACCTCTCTAACAAAGTTAGATTGTCCTCCGACACGAGACCTTGATTGGCAAATAAATGCAGACACGAATACAAATCTCGCTCTTGCTGATCTTCAAATTTGCCTTTAAAAGCACTCTTGATGGATGATACAGCACGCTTGAGTTCTTCAGGGCTTAATTCACTTGAAACTTCTTTTAGAAGTTTGTCAAAATGAGGAGAAATCTCTCCTGTCGCCGAAACTGTTTCGAGCGACGCCATCTTAGAGAACAACTGTGTAAATAAAAAATGATCACGTGTTCTTATCTTGACCCACTCTATTTTGGTCTGTTTTTAATATCAGTGTTTTAGTTGGTCACGCACCAAAGCCATCATCCAGCTGATTAACTGATAAGTGAAAAATACCGGTAACAATGTATTTAGAAGGGCGAAAAACAAAACGGTCAAAGGCATAACTTATGAAAAATATATAAAATACATGACTTATCCTTGATCGAATTGTATTCGTCACTGGAGAAGTCCTTCTTGATTTTGAGCCAGCCGTCCTGGCTGTTCTTGCCTGAATGGTAATCTTTTCCATGATTTCTGAAATTTGCATATGTCCCTGAATGTCCACAAGTTTTACAATAAACATGTCACAGCCACTAGACAGCCTGTCATCAGCTGAATGCACTTGAATGGGTTCTCTAAATAAACTTGTAGCTTTTACTTCAAAAATGTTTACAAAGTTATTTTTCCACACATTTTATGGCTAAATGTATACATGGCGTTGTGCCCTTCGATTCATTACAGTTGCTGTTCTGAATGTCAACAAATTGTGCTCGTACCTAATTCCCAGTGATTTTAAATTGACGGAGCTGAAATTAATTGTACATTGCTCAACTCAAATATTAATTCTTCTCTTAAATGTGTCTTTTTCCTTACTCTTTTTCACATTATTATATCAGTGAGATTGATAACAGACAGAACTATGTGTTGTACAATTATTTCTGTTGTCACGCAACAAACGTCCCTATTTCGCGTTTTTCAGCCCCAGGATCAGACGTCCGCACCTACGCATGTAACAAGAAAGCTCTATTTGGAGTTCTTTTCGAGCCACAAAGTGTAGCTGATGGAATCCGTTCCTTGGGAGAAATTCACTGTTTTTTCTGTTGCTTTCTTTTGTGAGTCTTTGAGCGCCCAAATACAAGCTTTGCGAACTCTTTTCAGTACAACATGGTACACTAATGTCAGGGATCGTTCTTGCTTTCCATCTTTATTATTCTTTGCCAAGAAACAGCGCCTAAGTGTTCAAAACCATCATATTTCCTCTCAGAACTGTAAGTACCCTGAACAGTGCTCGACCGGAAACGCAACAGTACTCGCATGATTCTTTGAGCTAAAATATTTAGAACATGCTCATTTTCATTGGGATTTCATCTCAGCATATCAAGAATAGTGTATTCAATGCCAGGACGTTCGATAGTTGTAACTGGTTCTTCGTTTAATCACTTTTTTAACAGTACTCACTCGTAAACCAAGAGTAGAATAATTAGCATATATTATTTATCTCAACGCTTGTTCACCGAGTACTGTGAGAAATTGAGCAAAACGTTTAGCATCGTTTATGAATACTTCATAAAGGGTTCCTATTTGAATATTCAATCGGTTTAGCTGCGTTTCACGCATATATTTCTGAGCTAGGGCATAAAAAAGCGGAAAACAGTGGCGAGTACCGTTGTGAGAAATGTTAGCGTATCTCATTATCTCATTACAACAGAACAGTGGCACTTATCTTCGTGTCAAATTTCAGCTGAACAGACATGTTCAATTATTAACAGCCAAAAGAATCGTTTCTTTTCAATGACCAAAAAGAGATTTGCCTGTTTGAGAAGAAAACTCGCTGTAGAAACCCTGTCAAGTTTGTTTTGTTGCGATAAAGATATCGTTTTGGGGGCTTTCCGACATAGTCCTCATGTCTGATGAAGGCGATATATTTATCCCTATTGACTCGAATCTGTTCAAAAAGTGATGAGTTAATCGATTTTGTCTCAAAACACTGTCCTCTTTATACAAAGATACAGTTAGAGCGACCACAAATCCAAATAAGCCCTGTTTCTCTGGCCTTTTTTTAATAATTCACCCACCCCTCTCCCCTTATTTTCTGATGTCACGTGTCACGTCTTTTATGCCGTGGACCTACATTTGCATTAAAACCGTTGATATTTCATTGAAATAATACATGTGCAATCGCGTTATAGCCAAAAATAGCGAGTTCAGTACCGAACTCACAAATACAATCCTAGACAAAAGTCTTGGGACACTTAACCACTTCGACGAAAAATTGACATTGTATTGACCTCCCCCTCCCCACCCCCAATTCAATGTTGGTTTCTATCCATCATACTGTGGGACAAGATCTCAACATTGTTTTGGGGGGAAAGGGGGCCTCGGGAAATTAAACAATGCGTTCTTAATGCAAAGGGAATGGTCACTGAGCACTATTTCTTTAAGTGTCCCATGGATTTTTGTCTAGGATTGTAGCCGAAGAAATTTTTCCAATAAGTGCCCATAGTCTAATTATACCAATACAGATCATTGGAACTCGGCATTCCTGTAAACCCCCTATTCCGATTGGTGCACTTAACAATATGCTACAGATTCTAATATTAGTGCTTAGTGTACCGTGTTAGTTTTTAGTTATATTAAGAACGATTTGTTTTATTATTATGGAGCAAGTTCACAGTTTGAAGTTTGAGCCAAAACCTTCCGTCATTCTTTAAAGTAAGCAAGTCTGCTTTTCCGCCTAGTAGTCCATGAGGCTGGTGCTTATATCGGTTTCATCATCATCATCATCATCATCATCTTAGCCACTTAAGATTAATTAAAAATTATTAATTAAAAATTATTTAGCATTAACATTATGGTAGGGCGAGGAGACCTCCAAGAAACCACCAGGCTTATTTAGTTGTGGGTCATTTTGTCAAACAAATTATTCATTGTTTTCTTAAAAGTAGAAAAGCTAGTCGAACCAGTGATCGTTGGGCTCCGTAGCATTAAGCGATTAGGAGCATTTCTACTCACCCCTGGATGGGATGCTAGTCCATCGCAGGGTCACCCCCAGCATTAAATTTGCCAGTACCCATTTATACACCTGGGTGGAGGGAGGCACTGTGGGAGTAAAGTGTCTTGCCCAAGAACACAACACAATGACTCCAGCCAGGGTTCGAATCCAGACCGCTCGATCCGGAATCCGACGCACTAACCATTAAGCCACCGCGCCTAAGAACAAGTGTTTGATTGTATATATTGAGCGAGCCAAAACTGACATCATGCAGAAACGGAAGTTTAAAAAAGTGTAAGAGCGTATTTTGGCTTATCTGGTCTTTCGGTGTTGGGTATGCAAATATATATTATTAAAACATGAAGTATTTATTAATTCTGGGGAATTTATTCAGGACTATTTCGTTATTCATTATTTACATGTAACCCGTACGAGATCAAACAGAAAGCAAGTTTGTTCGTCAACTTTAACATTTTCGTATTTATAACAATATACTCTAATTATCCATATTACCATATTCATTTGTAGCTGGTTGTAGTTCAATAGGCTTTCATTCTGAACAAGAAGATGACAAAAGATACTTGCAAAGACTATATTTGATTGTCAAACTTATTAAAAAAATCACTGTTGTTCCAAGTTATAGTTACGATAACAAGCATCATTAAGGTCGCGCAGGACCCTTGCAATCATTAGTATGTATTTATTTAAAGAGTATGCACGAACTGCCGGACGACTGAAGCCGACAACAAACGAAATATTCATGAGAATGTTTGTTTTTAAACTCTTTTGTACAAGTAATTACTAGTAATTGTTCTCAGCTTTGTGCCACGTGCGCTGGAACATATTCAATTATCATAATTAGATTCACAGCTTTGAATATATCACACGTTGTTGAAAACATTGACTCGAAAGGTCTTCGGAAGCCTCAAGCCTGTGTCCAAGTTTTCTCCGCCGATATAGAATTTCAAGAGTTGATTCACGAGGAACATAAACTTGGTGTACTCTATTGTGCTCTGGCTAGAGCGAATTTTTAAATTTCCTTCTCAAAATGAAGATAGCATGTTTCAAAGTTTAGATTTCACATTTTTACTCTCTTAGAAGCCATTTACTTGTAGCAGTTTTTGAAATCGAAAATTTCGTTCTAGTGGGAGCACAAAAGAAGTTACGATTTTATATTTATCACTAAGCTATATAATCATATTAATTTGGTGCGCTGTGCTAGCTGAAAACTTGGACACAAAATCGCATTATCTTCAGTTAGACTTTTAAGGGCTTGTAACATCGCAGACAACGGTCATCTCTCAGTAAAAGGACAATCATGATGTAATTCCATCATCCCTGAGTATCCTTATTAAATTTTAGAGGAATCGATATTCAAAATGTAGTGAATTAAAGCTTTACAAGATAGCACTCCAACAAGAAATTTGGCTAATGAATATATTAATGAGCAAGGGTCCTGCGCGACCTTAAGTCGGAAAACCATTGATAACAATATTATCCTCATTAAGTACTTTCCAATCTCAACATTTAATTAGTTGTTGAAAGTTTGAAAACAAGCAATATTTTATTTCTTTTTCCTTTCAGTATTGTTTTTATTTGTGAGGCAGGGTAAACCGGTAGAAGTTTAGAAAATAACGTTTTTATCGGTATTTACGCTATCTTCATCGGTGTTATTTCAGCTGTCATGTTATCTAGCTTACTTCAGCTGTTCGAGTCGGTAAGAACAAAAGAATCTACAATCTAGCTCGGTTTGTTATTTTGTGCAAAATTTTGTATGTCAATAAATAACTTTATATGCTAAGGAATGATTTTGAGAGAGTAGTAATCGGACAGGGAGAAATTTTTTATTCTGAACTAGGCTTCAGCGTAAAAAAAAGCTACAACGTTTAAGTTTTCGAAAAGCATCCGAATGTAAGCATGAAGTCCACAAGTCGGCAACAAAGGATTTAGAAGGTGCCTTGAATACGAAGGAAAAATTGGTTTTAATGAGTTCTAGGAAAGTCATCACTTTGCGGACCTGGCTCTTGAAGTGCGAGAGTCAGAGTGTCAGAGTCTAAAACAAACTGTTCGTTACGAGATATTTTATTTTTAAACTTAATTGCAAAAGAAGCTGATCAACACAAATACAGGACGAACTAAATCGAAAACGAAACCTTGTAACATCTGACCTACGCCAACCACCATCCCCCCCCTCCAAAAAAAATTAAATTAATAACAATACTTTCCCCTTCCCTCGTCCCCACCACCTTTTGTGTTAAGATGTTCAAAAAAATTAGTGATCCAAGTCAATATAAGATATGCAACATATGGTTAAATTTAGATAAACATTTAAGAATAAAAATGCTCGACAGAAATACACAACGTTTCACAACAGCATTTTTAAGTAACAAGAAAAATAACGGTTCGAGGTGTGATGTTTCATCAACATATTTGTTTTAAACAAATAGTTTCGCGCGGATAGAATCCGATTGCGTGTTCAGGCTAGGTTTCATTTTACGAAATTCTGTTTATTAGAAAGAAGAAACCTACCCTGTCCTTTCGTATGTATAGGCGGATTTAGCGGGAGCTGAGGGAGCCGCCCTCTTTTTCCTTGGATATCTTACAATAGGTTGTTGTGAGTATGGGGCAACTGGGGGGGGGGGGGAACTGCCTCGCCTTAATGTTGGCGGTCCCCCCTTTCTGAATCTTCTCTATCCGCCCCTGGTATGTCAGTGCGAATATTGTATTTTTTGGCTTGATGGATAAAATGGCTGACTCACTCGAGCAACGGAGGTATCAGCATAAGCTAGACGCCTAAACAATCATAAGGATGAAAACCTTTGTTCATCTTCTTATGCTTGCTGTATCGAGTGTCCTCTTTCTTTACATACAGCGGTTTCAGTAAAGGTTGTCCATTAGAAAGGTAAAAGCGCACGCAAAAAATGCCGAAAGGTAGAATGAGTAAATATAGAAAACGCAGCAAGCTCTGAACATAAGCGTACGGGCACCTGGGGGGGGGGGGGGGGGGGTTGCGAAACAAAGAAGCATTTAAAATGGACAACGAAACGTGCATTGAAAAAAATGTGTACTAACCTATACTGCATGCTTCAAGAAAACGATAGTTCTTTAATTAATTTTGTGATGTTGCCCGAAGATATCAAATGCACTGTATCCTTTTTCTTCGGAAATATTTTATTTTTCCACTCCTGTGTTCAGAAAAAATTACGTATTCTTGGGGAGCCAATTTACATTGTTTTTCCCTCACTTGAAAGTTATGTAAAAGCGTGTCTGGGGTAAATGGGTAAAACATTTCGTTGAAAGTTTTGAGCTGGCCGTTTGAGTCAAAGCACTAGCTTCATCACATTTGTAACAGCTTTGTTTAAAGGTCTTACACTGGATCCACCGCGCGCAAACGCTCGAGCTATGGAGAATCCTAACTTCTGGTCGCCCTCGCCAATTTCCAACTCAGTTAAAAATGTTTGCAACTGAATCAAACTGAGGGGTCACACGAAATTTGCGAAAAAAATCGAACGTGATTATAGCAATTTGAGAGAGGAAGGTAAACATATAACTTGAAAATCAGTTAGAGTTTGGAACCACAAAGTTATATTTCCAATGCTTTTTTCTACTGATGTAATTCGTTTTGAACGCAATGTTGAGATTTTTTGGCTTATTTTCTATTTTTCTCTAGGCTTGTTGCCCGAATTCCAAGTATTTTGCCCGAAACATTTTTCTTTTCCAATTTAAGTGAAGCTTATTAGATACGGAAGGTAAACGTTAACATTCTCTAAACACCAGCTGATTTTCTTTGGATGTTTTGTATTGATCAAAAGACATACTGTTGTTGCTTAGAGTACTTTCGCTAACAGCTTTTTAAGAGAATATACTAAAGATTTGTTCTATAACTTGAAAAATTTTGATTTCCACTACATAATGTACGTTGCCCTTGCGATGCTGCATCTGTAAAGTAAAATAAAATATACAAGTAAATAAACAAATAATTGAAAAATGAATACATAAGTAAAATTATGAGTAAAAGGAGGTAGCGCATGTAGGCAAGAAGAAATGAATAGATGAGCCTAGTCGTTGTTGTTGGTTCTTAGAAATTAGATAGGCAACTGCATGCAATGTACAAATTGGAAACGGGTGTTTATTAGTCTGATGTACTTGAAGTTGTGAAACAAACCATCCAACGTATGACAAAACAGCGTGCTTACGTATCCCACGATAACAATTCAATAGCTTCAAGGCACTAGTATAGGAATTGTTTAGGGTTAGGACTTTGACTAAGCATTCGCTTGGGGGTGGGTTCCGCCTACGGAAGGTGTCCGTTAGTGGAAGTTTCACTGAAATTTAAATGGGCGGCAAAGTAGCTCAAAGTCGAACATGTAATGCTCTGTCTTATGCTTTAGTAACTAGCTGGTATTCACTCATCTTTACCTTGTCTGAATCCTATTCGTCCGGATTGTCTGGCTTCTTTAGCTCTTGCTCTTCCATTACAAGTTGTTGTATCTGCTCAGTGATATCTTCGCTGTAATAACTGCCATCGTCATCGTCTTCATCATTATCAATATCATCGTCATGGACATCGTTCTCTTTGTCATCATCATCATCATCATCATCATCATCATCATCATCATCATCATCCTCGTCGTCGTCACTAGATTGCTGTTCAGCTAAACAAAGAAATTGATATTCAGCTAAAGATCTTCAATAAAACCAAACAGAAAAGAAGATTCGTTTATAATACATGTTGGATTATCAAAACCTAGCCATGGTATATTGCAGTTCTTGAGTTTTGATTGAATTACAGGTCATGGTATATGAGCTCATATATCCATGACCACGAATATGTTAGGTGTACGCGTCAGCGATAACAGCTGGGGAGCTCAAATATTGCAATTCTTTTGTTGCTTCATTTTTTAATAAAACAATTATTCTACTGCATGCTACCATCTCATTACCAACGCACGCTCGTGGAATAATTGTTAAATATAAAATACCTGCTGATTCGAATGGACGAAGGAATCGTAAGGAGCCCATTAGTGATCCACTTTGCTTGGCTTCCTAAACAGATGAAGAAAAAAAAATGCATCAAAAACAACAAAGGTCACAAAGTGTTCAGGGCTAAGGTGGCATTAACCTCGCTTGTTGCTAGGGCAGTTATTCGCGTATCTGTCTCGCCAGGGTTATAGTGCAGTAATGGCCTTCACTGGTGACCAGTCCTAAAATGTCAAGATGCCAATGACTTTTTCAAGGCTAAATTGTGATGAACGAAAACTGAACAGTTTCCAATGCCACTGCCTGAGACGGATAATGAGAATTAGATGGCAGCAAAGAAGTACAAACAAGTGAGTGGTTGAAATGGCAGAGGTCAATGACATAAGCTGCGAGGTACGACGAAGAAGGTGGAACTGGTTGGGACACATACTTAGGAGAGTATGGATGGATGGACACAAGATGGCCGAAGAGCGAGAGGGAGACCAAGGACAACTTGGAGAAGGACGGTGGAGAAGGAAAGAAACAAGGCGGGGTGGGCAAGCTGGGAAGTAGCCAAAGCGGTGGCAAGGAACAGCGAGTGCTGGTCAGAAAGCGTGACGGCCTTTTACGCCTACTGGCGCGAAGAGACTTGATGATGATGAAATTTTGATCACCATAATTTTAAAACCGACTTAGTAATTGGCTGATCTTCGGTTATCAAGACTTGTATATAATTATTTGAATTAGAAAAAAACGACGAGGAGTAGTGCCATTGTTTCAGTAGACACTCTTAAGGATTGTAGTCCAAAACCTACAATTTGTCAAGGGCGATACCGTGCGATCGTGTCAGTATCAGTGAATAGAAAACAGTGGGAATCGCGCCAATCAGATTTGCGGATTTCCAAAAGAACGCCAAAAAACGTTGCTTACCTTTAACAAGTTCCCGTACTTCTGTGCTTTCTTCTCGTCCTTGAATGACGAAGCGTAGTTTCGAAGCAAAGTGAGAATGTCGATTCTGTCTTGTCGCGTCACCTCTTCCTTGTTCTTTTTCCACAGCTTTTCATAAAATCTAAACGCCTCGGCTTCGTACTTTTTGACCAGATCCTTCTCACGGAGCATTTTACAAAATCTTAACAGATCTTGCAAAATGTCTTCCCTCTGTTGGCGCGGTAGCTTTTTGGTGTCTGGGGAATTCCATGCCCCTTCATAGAACCAAAGAGCTTCTCGTTGATACTTCTTCTCCGTCTGCCTATCACCAAAGTCACTGAGTTGTTCGTTTATTGAATCAATGACTCTCTTGTTGGCCAATGAAAATTTGAATCCTTCGAATTTTCTTTCTTCATCCCAATAACGAAGATAAAACTCAAACCATTCCTTCTGAAATGCTTCCTTTCTCACGCCTCTAAGCATCGCCTCGTAGTTTTGAACGAGCCTGACCATAATTTCGCTGTGGTTTCCTTGTCCCAGGGATTTTTCAATCTCCCAGGCTTCTGCGTAGCACTCTTCCGCTTCATCAAAATCCTCTAAACTTCGACAAATTTCCGCCATTTGAAAGGCGCTTCGAGCAGTCGACGGATGGTTTCCTAGAATGTCTTTCCTAATTTCGTACGCATCCTTTGCATGTTGGTATGCTTCGTCGAACTCTCTCAGCCACGCGTTCGAGTTTGCAATGCTTCTGTTATACATCGCTGTGTTTAGCATTCCTGGAATTTTGAGCTCCTTGGCGAGTTCTAAGGCCTCTTTATAGCATTCGATAGCCTTGTGGAATTCCCTCTTCCCTTCATAAACTGTACCGATCTGACCTTTGAAAAATGGCATGTCAAAGTGATTCATCGAACCAGAGAGTTCCTTCCTCATTTCGTAAGCTCTGGTATAGAACTTTATCGCTTCATCATGTTCGCCTAACTTGTTGTGGCAGTTCCCAATGGCATTCAAGCATCTGGAGGTGCTTGTGTGGCTCTGCAGAAGATCTTCCATTATCTTCAATGACTGATGCAAGATCTTCAGTGCTTTTGCCATTTTTCCTGCTCTGTAGTAAACTTCACCCTGAACATAGAGGTAAGAGCTTTGAGTAAGCCTGAAGAATTTGATGCCTTTGGTTTCTTCGTGTATTGTCTTCAGTGACTCATCTGCCATCTTTAGTACTTCCAAAGCTTTCTCCCATCCTTCAAGATGAAGGACCTGTAAAGCTTCTTGGCATTTCAATTCTGCTCGAAGCAAGGATCCTTATAAAGCAAAAGACACAATAAAATCACGAAATAGCATTTTCATAGAAAAACATTACAAACAATGGCTAATTCATTTTGTAGTAGACAAAAGAAGGATGTTAAATCCTGAAAAACCCGCAAATTTGGACAGTAATTTAAAATTCTCTTAAACGTACTTAAAAATGTCATTTTGTCTCTCAGCACAAATGGGTCTTACACACCTTGATAAGGATGGAGTAAATGCTAAAACCAATTTCATAGCTGTCTCAGGCAAAATGCAAGTGCTGTTCTTCTTTAATCAATCAATCAATCAATCAATCAATCAATCAATCAATCAATCATTAATCAGTCAATCAATCCGTCAGTCAGTCAATCCGTCAGTCAGTCAGTCAGTCAAATAATGATATCAATCAATGGATCAATCCATACACTCATTCGTCAATCCTCCCATCGATCTATCAATCAATAAATCAAAAATCGATCAAACACACAAAAATAAAGACAAATGCATCAAGTAACAATCAAGTAACAATTCTGCCCTGTTACGAAAAAAAAGACACGCACACAAACGGGTCCAACTGACAGGACTGACAGGAGTAAGATGAAAAGGCAATCGTGGAACTCATTGTTTTGTGGGACAGCACTTTTCTAATAACAGTATGTTTTTCTTTGCGTTATTCTAATTTTCAGGGTCCCAAAGACGGGGGCCCTGGAGCCCTGAAATTTCTGCGTTGGAGCCCGGGGCCCGATCATTTTACTGCCTGGAGCCCTTAACACTGTAATTATGTTAAGACGTTGGTGTGATATCCGAATGGACTTTTACCGACTTAATAAAATGTAGATGTAGATGATCTTTTTTTAGTTCTGTCAAATGGAGCTGCTCCATCGATATATGTCCTTCGAGTTTATTAACGTGATTAATTATTAATCCTACTGATAAATAACATGAAACATCAAACAATACCACACAAGAAGACACCTTAACCAGAAGCTCGTGTTTGAAATGAAAAATTGCTGACTTTTTTTATATGCGGATTTGATTCAGCGTTAAAAAAGGAATATGTATATATCAAAATTGTAGACCACAGTGGAGGCTGGAGCCCTGAAGCAAATTTTTATGGAGCCCTAGAGCCTTAACATTTTTGTTTTGGAGCCCTGGAGCCCTTCATTTTTTAGCCCGGAGCCCTGGAGCCCTAAACCCCTTTGGGACCCTGAATTTTGTGAGTTTCCAATACGTAATAATAATAATAATAATAATAATAATAATAATAATAATAATAATAATAATAATAATAATAATAATAATTATAATAATAATAATAATAATAATAATAATAATAATAATATTTAATACTTATATTGCGCTTTTTCTATAAAAATATTCAAAAGCGCATTACAATAATTATTATTAAACTAAATTAAAAAAGTTACACAGTAAAAATGAATTTAAAATTACAATATTTACATATTAAAATTTCCAGAGTAATAGTGAATGGTAGTGAATAGTAAAATTTAAGAATCACAATATTAAATCAAATGAATAACAAATCTAACTAAAAGCCTTTCTAAATAAATATATTTTAACAGAACGTTTAAAAGACTCGATGGATGTTTCCTGTCTTATTGGCAGAGGAAGACTGTTCCATAAGAATGGGGCAGCTATCAAAAACGCGCGATCTCCCAAAGTCTTTTTCGTTTTCAGCCGAGGTCTTTCTAACAATATACAACTATTGTTACGGCGTAGGTGATAATGTGAGGCCGGTAAGACAGAGACTTGGTCCTAGGCGCTACACCGTGAAGTATCTTGAATGTAATAATAATAATAATAATAATAATAATAATAATAATAATAATAATAATAATAATAATACTAATAATAATACTAATAATAATAATTATAAAAACAATATATAATTATAATAAAAACCTTCCCAAAATCCTTTGCAACTGAAAAATCGTCAATGCCAAATAACTTAGTCAGTTTGAAGTCAGCAGGAGTAGTACGTCGTATAGAAATAACTCTTACCATAAACTACTTATTGTATAAGTCGTAGGTTGATGACGTCATTAGTCACGTGACTTTGCTCAGAAGTTCGTTTTTGCTCACTGTGACGAAAATAGTTTATTACTAAAAAAGCAGTCATTGCAGTTTGAAGCACATTGGTGTGAGGCATTTCGAACTGCCCAGGTACCGAACAAAATATCAAAATTAAGGTAGCTATGCACAATTTTCAAAAAATGGGAGTCTGGGTACAAGTGCGTATCTGGCGTTGCATTAAATGCGAGGTAATAAGAAATTACATGTTGGTAGATAATTATATGTGAAGTAGTTTTTAATTAGTCCCATTGTTATGACGTCATCGGTCACGTGACCAGAACGGATCACATTTTTAAATTCGCTTGAAAACTTTACTAGAACCTCTCTCTTAGGATTTTTTTGAGCAAAGTTGTAGTTTTTTAAATAGTGTTTTGAAAAATGGCCATTATTACTTTTTCGTGAAAAAGTACGGTAGTAAAAAATACAATAGAAAAGTTTGTTGGCTTCCTACTCAACGACCATTTGCATTTGAAATAAAAGAAAATTTTGCCAAAGGCTTGAGTGTATGCTCTTTATTATAGCATGATCAGTTTCTTTTCATTGTAATTGCTCTGAGCGAGGTTGAATGTAATTTCTTTCAGACATAGGAGTGGCGCTTGGGGAGAGTTTAAGCTGTGTCCCCCCTAGTCCCCCCTGCTTGCGGATTCCCCGCGGTCCGTATTGCGGGCGCATTTTCAAAATGGCGTCGATCTAGTGTTTTGATTTTGCAATTTCGAGTTCTATTCGCTGTTTTCACCGTTCCCATAATACATCTTGTTTACCCCCCAAAATATTTGCATAAGCATTGTTTTCAATTTCTCTTGGGATTTACAGTGACGTGCAATCGTCCCCAGAGAAATTGAAAACAATGCTTATGCAAAAATTTTGGGGGGTTATTTAAATAAAACAAGATGTATTATGGGATCGTGAAAAAAGCGAATAGGATAGTTTTGTCAATGTTCTTTCTTCTTGACGCGATCACGAGTCCCGAAACAAAGGGTATTCGATATCCTTTATTTGTATTCCCGATACTGGAGAAGAATATGGAATGAGGAGAAACGGTGGAAGCTTTTCGCACAAACATTTCTAACAGAGACTTCAGGTAAGCGTTTCTCATTGTACTATAATTTCATTTTGAAGACTGGCTTAAGCTTATGTCTTCGGCGTTTATGTGAAGATTAATAAAAGTGCTAAAGATAGAATCGTACTAAAACTAAGCTGGTCTTAGCTCACTGGAATTAAAGCCGAAAAGATCTTGTAGATTTTGAGGCGATAGTGTCATAGTACATGTAATGTCACTCAGTTCGTCGAGGCATGTAATTGTTATTTATATTTGTCATCTGAATGTTAAGCTACTTCAATTTAATAAGAATCGCATCCTTTAATTATTTATACGTGAGGAAATGTTTGTCAAAATATTGACCATGTGGTCATTTCCGGCCGCAAAGAAATAAATGAGACCATTTCTGAAGTTTAAATTTCTATCTTACCACGATGTGTATTGTATTGCCAGACATAGATTGACGTTTCTTTTACATTTTGTTGTATACAGGTAATTTGTGGGATTATTAGAATGTCTAATTTGTAAACAGGATTTACAGAATTCTGAACTGAGGACTTTCTGAATTGCTGGTGAGTTAAACTATGGATTATAACAAGTTCAGGCAGTTATTGATCTCTTTAGCCAATCTCAGCAATTCCCATCCTCCTCTCTTCACACATTTACTACCTGAGACATTTTTAAAAGATCTACTTTTTGACCAGACATTTGCCTATGTTATAAAAAAGCTGTTTGACATTTTTTAAGGCATGTATTTTCAGTTGTTGGATGGCCTTCAGTAGCATTTTAAACTACAGCTAGCAATGTAAAAAATTCAGATGAAGACTGACATTTTTTTCTGCAAAATTATGATTAATGAAAGGAAGGGTGCAAAGAAAATTGATTTCTTCCTGGCCTGACCCAGGTAGACTGTGCAAGGTGAAACCATTATATGCTTGCCCAAAATCCCATGTTTCTCTGGAAAGATCAACAACAACAAATAAAAATCCATAAATGTCATTTGGCTATCTGGCAAGTGGAAAAAATTATTGAATCCACTAGCCCAACATGAAAGCAGTCAGTTTTTTTTTCACACACTGAAAAAGGCCATTCAATATACAGTCTGCATGATGGAAAAATAGCAATTTCATCAAAATAAACAGTTTTTGTTTGTTTTGTTTCTATTTACAGGTGACTTGAAGAGTGCAATGACATTTCTCTTAGTCAAAATGAACTCAAAAATACACATTGTGTTAATGTAATAAAATTGTCACATGATTGATTCCCACATGTTGCCAGTTTAAACCTGAATATACTTTAGTGACATTTATAGCTATGTTATATGTAATATGAACATCCCAGAACCCAATCAGATAAGGCTACATGTGAATACTGACACTTTATTACATGTAAGTTTTGAAACCATTCTGGGTTCATGACAAAACTATTTTGTTTTGGCATGATTGTAGATTACCCCGGCACTTTTTTGCATAACTGAAATGACTGCCACCGCAGTCTGCAGTCACCATACAAATATCAAAAATTATTTCATGCTGAACTGATTTTAATGTCACCGCAGTCCACGGTCCACGGTCCGTCACAAAAAGTTTGGTGTTTAGATTGCCTGCCACTGCGTAGTCACGCATTTCTTGTCTGCCACCGTGGTCCGCAGTCCCATAGTGAACACATGGGACAGAATGTTTTGTGTTTAGAGAGGCCTACTTATTCATTTCGGTTAGCCTAAAATGCACTTTGGTTAGCCTGTTCACGGTTAGCTATCTATATTTGTAAGGGCAACACTATATATTGTTAACATGTAGAATTCTGGGTACACTACGGACTGCGATTTGGTTGCTTGCAGTTAGCCTTTATATTGTGTTCAGGATATCTACTGTTCTTAAATCCACTACGGGACTGCGGACCAGGGTGGCAGGCGATTATAACATTTACTAGCATTTCTTAGAATCGACTACGGGACTACGGGCCCTGGTGGCAGGCGATTAGCAGACTTTGTATTATTTTCAAATAAAACACTATGGGACTGTGGACCGCGGTGGCAGGCAATTATAACAATTAAATCCAATTTTGATGAATGGAATGCATGACTGCCGACTGCGTTATGAGTGAAATATAACTTAACAACAAAATTTCACTGCGGACTGTGGACCACGGGAGCAGATGAATAATGGCGGGGTATTCTACGAAAATATTACGAAAATTTACGAAATTACTATCGCAGACCATAAATTTACTCTAGCACAGGCTTAAGTGTCTTCAATAGTGTAAAGGTCGGGACAACTTATGCGACTTGACAGGTCGCGGCGACAAGTCGCTCCATGTGTACTGCTTACAACTAAGTCGCTGCAACAAGGTGTTTGTTTGGTGCACAAACAGCTAATTTGGAAGAGGGGGAATGCAAACTAGTTTTCCATATTCAATATGGCGAAAATACATGACGCGCTCTCAAACTAGGCGACTGTCGCCGCGGCGTGTTGCAGCGACGTGTCGCCTAGTGTGTCCAGACCTTAATGGCAGTTTAATTATAATGTGTGGTTCCAAAAATATCCATACCTACCCCAAGATTGGATCCTTCCGACCCCCTGGAACTTTCAGTTTAGCTTCATACTTTATTTTAAAAATTTGGGCTATTGCGCCCTCCCTCCCCTTCAGAATTTCCATTGACCATCCTTGGGGTGAGTATCAAATTTTCTGGAACCGCACAATGTAGGCATTTACTTATAAAAGTACTGTAAGCTGCAGATTTATTCAGACTAATCTATTTTTTAACCTTTTCACATTTTCCTGTTTTCTATGGAATATATAATTATATATTGTTTTTACTGGTTTCACTTGTAATAATAATAATAATAATAATAATAATAATAATAATAATAATAATAAACCTTTATTTAATCACGATCTGTCTGGATCGACAAACTGCTGAAATTAAGTTTTTTAAATATGGGGTCCATTCTCGCTTTTTTGCAAAACTGCTTGTGGTTGGTAGCGTTATTAAAGTAGCTTGACACAAAATTCCATAAGACTGCACCTCTGTGCTGGATTGAGTTCTTTAAAAAGGACGTTGAAAATCGTGGGACAACCGCTTATTTGTGTCCTCTTAGGTTGTAGGGTCCCTGTCTCCACGTTACTAAATTGAAATCGTTTTAGGAATCTTTTCGATTACAACATTGTAAAACAGCTTAATAAGACTGAGTTTGTATAAATCGAGTATTGAGTCCCACTTAGTGATTTCCATCACCGTATCCGATGGTGTGTCCCATGACAAGTTGAAGATAATAGGCCTTATTCTTATTCCCCGACGGCCCTGGGACGAGAGCCTTCTAAACATGAATGCGAGGCTAATGCGGGGTACTTTGCTCGGAATTGCAAAGAAACATATGACAAATTGTGACTGGGTTGCCGAAAAACCTTAAAAATTATAAACGCTTTGAGGATCTTGAGCTAGGAGGTGATCTGCAGGCTAGAGGGATACCAGGGTCAATCAGAAAAATTAGAAGATCTGGTAGAACTGACCGAGAAGACTAACAAATTTCCTTGAAGTAGTTGAATCGGGGTAGTGCAAGTCAGTCATCGAGTCGCATGGCAATAACCCCAATCTGTTAATATTTGTTTTGATTGTACATCCGACTTGCCAGAGGCAATAGACTTAACTTGGAGAGATTTGTATTGCTATTATTTAAAAAAAAGTAAGAATAAATATCTGAAGGCATGCTGCGTATTGACTTCATATTTTGATCGGCATATGGACAAAAACAACTGAACGAAATGATGGTGCATTAATTATTTATAAATTCTTTTGCTGTTAAATGCTCTCATTGTTTAGTTAAAAGAATAGCTTTTAATTCCACTGAACTGATTTCTTTCACACTCTGACTGCTATTTTTCTGCGCTGCTGCGAAACGTCTTTAAGAGAAATAGTAAATTTAATTAATGTTCTCGAACGCCGGTTCAAGCAAACTGGCAAAATCACAAGATCTAAACTTCCAAATTCCTTTCGCCCCTAAATCATCGAATGTTCGAATAAAAGATAATTTTCTCAGCTCTGTCAAGTGAGAATATCGATAATTTAATGATCATTTAATATTCTTCCACGAAAATAGTCTGAAGCAGAACTGGATGTTTCAAATTAAAATCTCGCACGCACATTAAGATCGGAAAACTCACTAAATTACAAAGCAATTTACAAATTCGTTTTGGAGCTAACTACACGCAATTTTTGAGTAAAAGGCTAGATTTTCATTTGGCTCAGGTGATGCTGTTAATCGTTTCACGCTCATTTCATGATCTTGCAGTGAAAAAAGTTATCACAGCGCTAGCTTTTGTTTACGTTTGTTACTGAGATATGTGTGCGTGATCAAATTTAATTTAGCATCAAGGAAGTTTAATCCCTCGCTTAAGTCGGATATACACTGAAAATAAACATAACAGATTAGCTGGAAACATAACCTGGTGTTGAAGTTTACTTCGCAAGTATTGCTGACTCGAAACCGTTCCCGACGATTCAGTGTAAATTTGTTAGCCTTCTTGGTCAGTTCTACCAGATCTTCTAATTATTTCTGGTTGACACTGGTATCCCTCTAGCCCGCAGGTCACCGTCTAGCTCTAGATCCTCAAAGCGTTTACAATTTGTAAGGTTTTTCGGCAACCCAGTCGCAATTTTCCATTCGATTTCCATTTTTCTTTGCAATTTTGAGCAAAGTACCCCGCATGAGCCTCGCATTCATGTTCAGAAGGCTCTCGTCCCAGGGCCGTCGGGGAATACGAATAAGGCCTATTCTCGCTGCCCTGCGATGCAATGTTTCAAGTGCTTGTATGTGGTCAGAGTTGTTACAACCCCCCCCCCCCCCCCCCCCCCCAGACAATGATGCCATACGTAACAGACGGCAGTATGACTTTGAAATAAAGGTCGAGGAAAGCTCTTCTTTTCAAAAATGAACATTTTTTCAGCAGGTTTAACTTCTTGGAGAAATTTCTTTTCAGATCTTAAAGGTGTTTCGACCAGGTGAGCTCATGGTCTATGATGACACCCAGCAGCCTTGTGTGGTGCACCCATGAGATTGTAGTCGAGCCAATTGTGATGAGAGGATGTGGCCCAATGAAAGAACCTCTATGTAACAGCATTGCCTCGCATTTTGTAGAGTGTGGTGTAAGGGAGTTGGTAACACACCATTCGTTAAGTTCATTAAGTGCTTTGTTAAATATAAGAAGACTACAGGCTTCATCAATAGTTGAGCCGATACAGTAGACTGTTGTATCGTCAGCGTACAGATATAGGGTGCCCGAAGATACGGCGTCTGGCATGTCGTTGGTATATAGGCTGAGCAGGCACGGACCTAGGACTGATCCTTGTGGAATGCCACAGGTCACCTTCAGCTTTTTTGACTGGGTAGAGTTCACTACTGTAATCTGCGATCTTTGATTCAGGTAGTCCGTCAACTAAAATAAGAGGTGTCCCTCGATCCCAAATCTATGCTTTAGTTTAGATAAAATAATTTTATGGGAAACACAGTCAAATGCCTTTTTGAAATCCACGAAGGCAGTAGCAACCACTAAATTTCTGTCAAGGGCTTGCCTCCAACATTCCGTGAGATGAACCAGCAATAGTTGGGTCGAGTGGTTCTTGCGGTAAGCCCATTGTTTGTCAGTGAGTAGACCGTTATCCATGACAAGTTCTACGATTCAAGAATTTTACTTGGTACACTGAGTAAGGAGATGGGTCGGTAATTACTCGTGTCAGTCGTGTCGTCCTTTTTGAAAACAGGGCATAGGTGTGCCGTCTTCAATTGGTCAAAAACATTGCCTTTCTCAACACTTAGCGAGTACAACTAGGTGAGCGGTGGAACAACTTCTGGTTCAGCTATACGCAATAACTTAGGAGTTATTTGGTCTGGTCCCGTGGCTTTGTTAGTTTTTAGGGCTTTAATTTTGCTCGATATCAGCTTTTCCGAGATTTGAATGTTAGAGACCGTTTGTATCGTTGTTGCATCTCTGTCATCCCTTTCTGTGGCGATTGCAGGGTTCCTTGAGAGATTTTCACCAATGCTTGCGAAAAAAGCATTTATCAAGTTTGCTTTTTCTTCGTCCCGAACAGCGAGAGTGTTATCGTGTCGTTTTAGAGGCCCAATTTGAGGTCTTCTCTTTGGGTTTGTTGCATCGGAGAGAATCTTCCAATACGCTGCAGTGGATTTCGCAGATTCGATTTTTTCACGGAAGAAGTTTGCTTTCGCTTTTCTTACGTCGGCGTTTATTACATTCCTGACTTTTTTGTATCTGGCCCAGGCAGTCTCGTCTTTAGTAGCCACAACAGACTTGAATAATTTGTATCGGTAATTCATCTTTCTTCTCATTTCATTTGTAATCCACGGTGCGCTCTTGCTTCGGATTTTAATCTTTTTTAGAGGTGCATGTTTGTCGCAGATTTCTTTAAAAAGCCAGTTCCATGCCCATAGCACATCATCCATATCTTCAAACGTGTTTGCTACATGAAATGATTGTTTGTTTCTTCTTTTTTTCTTGGTAAGAGTCATGTATCATTTTCTGCTTCTCATTTTTGGATTATTTGGGACGCATAAATTAATAATCTCCAAAAAATCACCCAATCAGTAGACGTGAAGTCGTAGAGATCGATCGTTAAGTCCGACGGGCCGCCATCTTGGTTCATGAACGCAAAAGAAAACTGGGGAGAGTGCAAAAACCCCGTGGGTAGGGATGCGGGGTGTCTGCAGCTTGGAGGTGCGAATTTTGCACTCTCCCCAGTTTTTCGCTCACGTTCATGAACCAAGATGGCGATCGATCTCTACGACTTCACGGAAAAAGTAGGGGAACGGTGAACAGTCTACCCAATCAGTAAATAAATCGGTAACATTTTTCCTAGTTGATCATCAACTGGAAATTCATTAACGTAAATGTAAAACGTTTGCTCTGACGAAGGGTAATGCTCGAAACATCAGCTTTTTAAAATTCACTACTGCGATTTACCAACTTACAATCAACTAAGTGTTTCTCTCTCTCTCTCTCGCCGACGGCGGACGCTGCACAACAGTTTCTTAAAACTGAAAACCTTGAACATTTGTCTTACCTTCCTTTCCATCCTCCTCTGCCTTTTCCGCCCAAGAGTTAAAAATGCTCCTTTGCTGTTTTTGATAGAGCATGGCTTCTAAGAGATAATAAATCTTGATACGGTCATGATGTTCCACTGGAAGGAGAAGGTGGTCTGACTTCAAAGAAATGTTCAAGGCAAGTTCAAAGTTTGGCTTATCAAGTTCAAATCTGTTGAAAGCTGTGATGTATTCTTTGTCCAAAAGAGCTGAAATATCCTTCAGTTTGGACATGAAAAGGTTACAAAACCTGTCTCTTGCCTTCTGGTAATCTTTCATGAAAACGGTGCTGTTACCGATGCTCCTTAAAAACTTTCGCATCAACGGATGAATGTCGTAGGAGAGGACCTTCGCCTTTGGGTCAACCGATACTACTATGCTATTTCGCAAGCCCTCCAGCTGTATAACAGCTTCCGACAAGTCCACCCCGAGGATGGTAGCGGCTGCTTCGGCAGAGAAAGGGCGGCCACATAACGACACTGAAACGGCACTCTCTTTTAGCCTTTCACTCGGCAGGAAGAAAAACATTTTTCTCAAGCAGTTCTCTTGTTCTTTGTCAATCCCTTCCTTTTTGTAATCAAATATTTCTCTCTCCTGTGTAACTTTCTCTGTCGGAGGTAATCCCGTTTCTGGGATTCCGATCACTGCCTCTTCCTCTATGGTTTCAAGAAGCTTTTTGTCATCTGCTGTCTTCTGCCTTAAGATGGCGGCCATTCCGTTCAGGATAAGGGGATTCCCTCGGCACATTTGTACCAACTTATCCCGACTTTGATCTTCTTCGAGGCTACGATTTCCATAGGTTTGAAGTAGTACACTTGAGACCGCTTTATCTAATGCTTTAACTTCATAATTATCGACAAGAGAATCACCGTGACGAATCGCAGTTCTCGAAGTCAACAAAATCTTCAACTTTGATTTTCCCTGAACACGTTGAAGTCTTCGGAGAAACGTCATAAAGTTGATATTCTGGTCCTTGGCAGCGTCTCCTTCTCCCCCCGCAAACTGGTCAACATTATCTAGAAGTAACAGCATGTCGCTTTCGTCGTTTTGCATCAGTTGTTGTATTTGACCGATGACTGGATTTGCTTCATAGCTTACGACCGTTCGCTCTGATTCCGTTAAAGCGTTTAGAACGTGGAAGTGAACGCTTTTCATCTCAGTTATTCCTCTAAAGTCGACTTTAAATTTTCTGCCAGGCCACTTTGATAAAGTTTTAATGGCTAGCGTTGTCTTGCCTACCCCACTTGATCCATACAAATTCACAACACTCGAACTGCCTGTTGTTAGCTTTGTCATAACTTTCTCTAAGTCGTGAACTCTGCCAGTTAGATCTTCTTTTGTCTTTACAGCCTTTCGCTGGCGTATTGTTTTGAAGCCTTGGATCTTTTCTTGGATGCTCTCCTTCTTGGTTGTTTTCGGAGTTGAAAACCTCTCTAACAAAGTTAGATTGTCCTCCGACACGAGACCTTGAGTGGCAAATAAATGCAAACAAGAATATAGATCTCGCTCTTGTTGATCTTCAAATTTGCCTTTAAAATTTCTTTTAATAGACGAAACGGCAACTTCGAGTTCTTCAGGGCTTAATTCACTTGAAACGTCTTTAAGAAGTTTGTCAAGATCAGGAGAAATCTCTCCTATCGCTGTTTCGAGCGACGCCATCTTCGCCAAATATATCATGATATGTGGCACCACAATGCAATAAAGTTATGCAGAAGTATAATCAGACATTGTTCATAAAATGATGAAAACATTCACGCCACCCTCGACCTACAGAGAGCTGTCTTATTTTCCGCATTTAATCTGTACTACAGCTGGTCACAAAGATAAGAAAATTTTAGCACCAAAGCCATCATCATCCACTCAATTAATTAACTGGTCATGATAAAGAGCATAACCGCGGCAATAATGTTTTGACAAGTGCGAAACACGCAACGCTCAAGGGCATAACTGATGAAAATATCTACTAATGATAAAGATGAAATGTTTATTTGTCAAGAGCGTGCATGGGAGAAAGGAAAATATCTGAGTTCCCGATGGGAATCGAACCCATGGTAAAAAATCTGTTGTTTTGAGACGACATTTCGGCATTATACTGACGCAAGCACAAGTACAAGCATAACAGCTCTCATTTCACCGTGAAAACGGCTTTGACGCAAGCATTAGCACAAGGATCAATTTTTTTTTCGTTTTCTTGAGCTTGTTCTTGCGTTCGTGTGAAAACAAAACACCGCATAAGCACAAGAAAATTGTTTACGTCTGACCATGTCTAGCCAATTACTGAGCACTCGCTTCAAACACCCCCGCGTCTGAGCATTTGAACAAATTAGCGGAGGCAGGACCTTCTTATTTGATGAAAAGTGCTTTGAAAAGAGTAAATAATAGAAGGTTAAAAATATTAAAATAAATCAGATGTTCATTCAGGGTAACATGGTCCTTTACATAAGTTTTGGGAAGTATTGAGTGACGATGAAACAGAAGAATTTAATCAAAATTAACGTTGTTAAATCTTATTTAAGAAGCCTGTTCATAAACGTCATACAGCGTCCGCTTGGTAAATTGTAAACTGGGAGTCATAAAACGGCTTTGTATACCAGTCAGCGAACTCTGCCTACCCTACCCTATAAGGGGTTCAGTGCAGGCGAGAGACTCCATGATAACTTGCATGCGCATGTAACCTATCCTGGATTCTTGCACTTCTTCCTTCTGGACTCAATATATATTGATATATTTATTTTCCTTTCGGACTGCTATGTACTCCAATTCAATTACGAAAAGGAAAAAAGTTTACTGAAGATCTAAGAACACAGTAAAGAAACCTAAATATAAGATTATCCGATTGCAGCTTTTGCTATGCAACCATGACATTTTACTGTCTGAGTAATTCGAAATTCCATAACATTTCACTGGCGACGGAATCGGAGTCGTAATCGGAAGCGCAGTGTTACGATCTAGTGAGCATCAAACAGACGGAGTCGTAAACAAAGTTCAGCTTTCGCTTATGACTTCGTCGCCTATGATCCAGTGAAAACTAGATTGTTGGAGTCGCAAGCAGAAAGGAAGCACTCGGAGGGTGTGAGAACCAGCATCATGGTTGGTTTGTTTTTCGCTCTTGTCTGCGACTCTGACAATCTAGTTTTCACTAATATATAAGCGACGGAGCCATAAGAGGAATCGAGAGAAAATGGAAACGTTCTGTTTCTTTAGACTCTGATCCCGTAGAGCTTATGAAGATTTATGAGTAAAAAACGTTTCGAGGGTAAGATTACATCGATGACAGACTTCACATGTCGTAATATGGAAAATTCGAGGCACTTTTTTTCGCTTGATTGACAGTTTCTTTGTTCTCACGGTGGCTCGCATGACTGCGATTTCTCGGAATTTGTGTTCAACTTCTCGGAAATCATGACTTTTTTTGCAAGTCAAAATTACATCATTATTTGTGCACGGTCGTCCCATTTTGTTTAACTTAGCCCTGTTATCACAAAACAACAGGTGATTGCAAGGGTCTTTGGACAGCACATAAATAATTTTATTAACTATGACGATTTTTTTTTCAAACTTCGTAAAAGGCAATGTTACATTGGTCTTTATACTGATAAATTTATGCTGACTTATTTAACCATATTCTTCGCAACCGCTTCACTCGCTTAAAAGCTACCAAATACATAAATAATTTATTTCTTCCTAATAGACGAATACTAACTTTTACAGGACCTAGTCGTCAACCGTATAATTTTAGATAAAGATAAAGCTGGTTTCCGCACTCTAGCGATCAAAAAAGGCATTTAGCGCCAATGATATATAACTGACTAGGAATCAGCTAGCATTGTACATAAGCACAAATAAAATGTCCAGCTAATTACGTCTGCGTCGTTTATAAACACGACCATAGTCTAATTATTGGAAGCTGTCGCTGTTTTCTTAAGTTCAGACATGCTTATGCTTATGCGCTAGTTCAAAATCAGCTTCTATAACTCCTTGCAAAGTTCCACGATGACCGCTGAATCCAAGTAAATCTTGTCAACTCCAACATCTTCAACTTCGTTGCCAATCCAACTGCCCCCTCCTTCTTTATCGAGAACAAGTTGTTGTTCCGTATTCTGCGCCTTTCGGTAGATTTCAATGAAGGGGATACCAACGCGCCGTTGACGATAATTTTCTTGCGCCAATCTTCGCTGAGGAGCACCATAGGCCGACTTAACAGGTTTGAAAGACTGCACAGAATTAAATTCGTAAATTTTGTGAGTTTCAGCGAGTTCCCCGTCTTCGCCAAAGCCATAAGGATAGATCGCAGCAGTCTGATACCTTGACAGTATACTCTTTAACTCGCACTTCCATTGCTTATTAACTAACAAGTCGAACAATGTTTTGTCTTCTCCTTTAAGCAAATGTGGCTGCAGACCTTTTGAGATGTACTTGTGTTTTAAAAGCAATCCAACTTTCGGCGAAGAACGTTGCCTTTGACTTTGAATCTTCTTAAGCTCGATGTCCACATTAGCAAGAGCTTTCGAGCTTAAGGAGGGACTTTCTGCACTGCATTCGAAATGCTCGTCAAGATAAACAGTGTCTTCGGACTCACGGCTGCTAATAATATCGTGATAGCTTGGCGACCATTGTGAGGTGATAATGTTGTAAGTGATGGTAACTCTGTGTCCTTTGAGGACAGGTTTGACTTCATGAATGCAGTCGCTGTAAAATGCGGCCCACTGAATTCTGCTCGTGTCTCCGGAGTACTGCGAAAAGTCAAAGACGTGTTGCAAGCCGTCATGGTTAACAAGCAACTCACCGCCTTTGTGAGGCGAAGGAAGACAAACGACCAGAGTTCCGATCCTATTATGCACCTATCATTTAAGCCCGAGAGGGGGGGGGGGGGGGGGAAAGGAGTTGCGTATCATGCTGTGATCAGATGGACTGTCGACGTGGCGGTTTGGGTTCTTTTGGGTTTGGGGGGGGGAAATTTTTTTTTAAAAAAAAGGCAAAAACCCTCCTTCGCCGTAAACGTTGACTTTATAGAGAACCAGCTCTACATGCCTGCCAGGAGCAAGTTTATCCTCGATATGTGCTTTGATGGGTTCCATTCCAGGATGTCTTCTTATTCGGAGCCTCGCTGATTCAATCTCGTAGGCCAGACGAACCTCGGGATCAAGCACTGTTTTCATTTCTTTTATGTCTCCAAACGGTGCGGGATTGCAGTATTCCAGCAGTTCATCTAAAGGAAGATTTGGCAAGGTGAATGCTTCCCAGTTTATACTTTCTGCTTTTGTTGCTTCACTTCTAAAACGCAATTCTCCATATCTGATGGCCGTAAACTTCCTCTACAGCAGAACAAGGGTTTGGATAAAGCATGCTTGAGACTATCGATAAGTGGATCGCAAATTTTGATCTCTTCTTTGAAACGATACGTTTCTTTGATATGATGACTGTTAACTACATAGCCCAATGGACGGAGTTTTCTACTTCTTGCTCGTATTCAAGAGATCTATGGTCGGTTTCCTTTGGAATTTGGAGTTGCGACAACCTCTTTGGTGGTTATTTAGAAAACGAGTTACTTCTAATTGACAGGTAGAGTCGCGTGTCTATTATCTTGACGCAAAGTAGCGTCACGCGATTCTACTAGCCAACCAGGTGTAGCTGGGAATTCTTAGAAAATACAGTGCCGTAGCAAGGGGAGGGGCCGGGGGGGCCCGTGCCCTCCCCAGTTTTTTTCCCAAAAAGTAAAAAACAGACCTGTATAAAATGTTGAAAATAAAATTTTATCTCCCGAGAAGTTTGAATCAATAACATTTGTACTTCTTTTCATTTTCAATGTACGTAGGAAAATAATATAAAAGCCAAAAACTAAAACAAATCAGAAATCGTGACAACAATGTGAAAACAATGTCTCAAAAATGTCTCAAATTTGCGATATGCGTAAATCACAAATAGCTCTTGGAGAACGCTGGAAATAGCATTTCCAAGCCTCTAGATTTCAAAATTTTCGGGGGGAGCATGCCCCCAAACCGCCCTAGCAGCTCGCGCCTCCAGCGCTCGTGTGCCCCCCCCCCCCCCCCCCCACTTATTTTACCCTTGCTACGGCACTGAAATAGGTACATTGCTTCCGCCGGAAATAGCTACCAATTCCAAGAAAGGACGAACCTTGTTTACGCCGGATGTACAAGGACTGAGCCAAAAACAAACAACTAACCACGAGCTTCTGTTTGCAAAATCTATAACCGTCTATGTTTCACGTTATGCGTCAGATTGCCATTGCATTTTGATTGTTGTAATCGTCATTTTTTGGATTTTAGATTTGTAAATGTATCCACAAGAGAAATAAAACAATTTACGTTTTTAATGTAAGATAGCTGCGCGTTGATATGAAGATTCGTTACGAAATCATGCTCTAAAATGATTATTTAAGGAGTTTGACTGTTTGGAGTTGTCATTTGATGGCATCTCCGTTTTTGGTCCACTTCAATCTCGGAATTTTACGTTAGCATTATGCCTGATCCATGTTTAGTACGTTACTTGTATTATCTATTAAGGCCCTTTATGTCTGTAAACATCAGGTTTCAGATTCTCAATATACATACACTTTTTTTTTTTTTCATTTATTTTCTTTACTTTATTATTATGTATTTTTCCGTGTATTGGGATGTTCCATCTTCCTGGTTTTATTGACGGCTGAAATTTAATGCCATTTTCGTTTCATTGCTTGCATGATTAACAGTTTCTTTGTTCTCTGGTTACCTGCATGACAACAGATGTTTCTCGGAATTTGCATTCAACTTCTCGGAAACTATAGCAGAAAATTCTTTTTGCGAGATTTTAAAATCCTGTTTGTAATCCAAACTTGCATAATTAATAATCTACTGGTAACATAGGATTTTGTGCTACCTCTTTCCATTTATAATAATGATACTTGATAATTCTGCGCGGTCGTCCAGTTTGCAATCGCATATTATACAGACATAATAAGACTCCATAACAGACAACTGCGTGTTTGCACCAATTAGTCTTAAAGTAAAAATAACATCGTTTAGTATACTACTATCTACGGATCCTAGCTGTCATTGTATAATTAAAACATGGCCATGGTTTTTACGGCAAACAGTAAAAGCATATTGTTAGCAGAAAAAGATACAAGCTTAAATTAAAAGCAGTGTTGAGAGGACAACATGAAATATCGACTATTGCAATGATTTGAGCATGTTTTTCTTTGTAAATCACAACATATACATAAGCATAAGCTAAAAAATAACGAGATTTCGTGTTGGACATACTAATTAATAATGCTATAGTAAAAATCAGCGTTTACAGCTCCTTGCAAAGTTCCACGATGACTGCGGAATCCAAATAAATCTTATCTACGCCACAATCTTCAATTTCGTTGCCGACCCACGAGCCTTCTCCTTTATTATTACGCACCGGTTCAAGATGGGCATTCTCTGTCGGCTTTCTGTAAATTTCAATAAAGGGGATACCAACGCGCCATTGACGAAATCCTCTTTGTAAGTATCCCCTTGAACGATCACCAGAGACCAACCACGGAGGCTTGGAAGACTTTGAAGTGACGTGGAATTCGTAGATTTCGTGAGTCTCTTCATAATCTAAGTCGGCATCATCCTCATAAACTAAAAGGATCGCGGCAGTCTGATACCTTGACAGTACACTCTTTAACTCACACTTCCACTGCTGATCAACTAAGAAGTCGAACAATGTTTTGTCTTCTCCTTTAAGCAAATGTGCCTGCAGACCCTTTGAGATGTACTTGTGTTTTAAAAGAAATCCAACCTTGAAAGGTGAACTACTCCTTTGCCTTTGAATCTTCTCAAGCTCAACGTTCACATTAGCAAGAGCTTTCGAGGCTAAAGAAGGACTTTCTACGCTGCATTCAAAATGCTCCTGCGCAGAAACAGGGTCTTCGGGCACACGGCTGCTATTAATAAGGGGATAGCTTGGTGACCATTGTGAAGTGATAATGTTGTAAGTGATGGTAACTCTGTGTCCTTCAAGGACAGGCTTGACTTCATGAATGCAGTCGCTGTAAAATGCGGCCCACTGAATTCTGCTCGTGTCTCCAGAGTGCTGTGAAAAGTCGAAGACGTGCTGCAAGCCGTCATGGTTAACAAGCAACTCACCGCCTTTGTGAGGTGAAGGAAGACAAACGACCAGAGTTCCTATCATGTTGTGATCAGATGGATTGTCGACGTGCCGTTTGAAAAACCCTCCTTCGCCGTAAACGTTGACTTTATAGGGAACCAGCTCTATATACCTGCCAGGAGTAAGTTTATCCTCGATGTGTGCTTCAATCGATATTTCTCCAGGATATCTGTGTATTTTGAACCTTGCTGATTCGATTTCGTAGGCCAGACGAACCTCAGGATCAAGCACTGTTTTCATTTCTTTTATGTCGCCAAACGGTGCTGGATTGCAGTGCTTCAGCAACTCGTCCAAAGGAATATTTGGAAAACTGAATTCTTCCCAGTGATCTTTGTCTTCTTCTGAATTTGTTGGCTTCACTTTTAATATGCACTTCTCCATATCTGATGGCCGTAAACTTCCCCCACAGCAAAACACGGGTTGGGATAAAGCATGCTCGAGACTATCGATAAGTGGATCGTAAATTTTGATCTCTTCTTTGAAACGATACGTTTTTTTGATATGATGACTGTTGACTACATAGCCCAATGGAGGACTGTGGACCGAGTTTTCTACGGCTTGCTCGTATTCAAGGGGTCCATGGTCGGTTTCCTTTGGCCGCTGTTTAGCAAAAGCTTCAGCCATTTTCGAATTTGAGTTTGCAACAACTAAACCTCTTTGTTAATGGTTTACAAAAGGGGTTATGTATCAGTCAAATCGAAGGTTCAACATCCCCCCCCGGGCATACCCCGGGCATTTGACGCCTTTATCGTCCCTGGGGGTGGGGAACTTGATCACTACACATATGGGGTTGGGAATTTGAACTCTAACCTCGATTTCGTACTACGTGTCCCAGTGAGTGAACGTGGGTTGATAAATCATGGCGAAGGCCGAAATAAGGTCCAAAATGACGAGTTAAAGGATTCATAAAGAAAAGATTGCCACTTTGTGACAACTTGGATAAAAAGCGAAGGGTTACAAAGGCTTTTTCCTGTATTTTAGACTTGTCTGCAGACTTGGCGCGTGAATTAATTCTCGAAAAAAGGCATTTTTAATGACGTGAAATGGATCTATGGTGGGGCATTTGAACGGCTTTTTGGCCCTGGAAGGGGGGAATTTGAACACAAATTTTTCAAAAATTCAAATGCCCGGGGTGTTGCCCGGGGGGGGGGGATGTTGAACCTTCGATTTGACTGGTACATTACTTCTGATTGACAGATAAACTCGCGTCCCTATTCATTCTTGACGCAAAGTAGCGTCACGCGATTCTACTAGCCAATCAGGTGTAGCTGGGAATTCTTAGAAAATAGGTACATTGCATCCGCCGGAAATAGCTACCAATTCCAAGAAAGGACGAACCTTGTTTATGCCGGATGAACAAGGACTGTGCCAAAAACAAACAACTAACCATGGCTTCTGTTTGCAAAGTCTACGACCGTCTATGTTTCACGTTATGCGTCAGATTGCCATTGCATTTTGATTGTTGTTATCGTCATTTTTTGGATTTTTGATTTGTAAATGCATCCACAAGAGAAATAAAACAATTTACGTTTTAAATGTAAGATAGCTGTGCGTTGATACGAAGATTCGTTACGAAATCATGCTCTAAAATGATTATTGAAGGAGTTTGACTGTTTGGAGTTGTCATTCGATAACATCTCCGTTTTTGGTCGACTTCAATCTTGGAATTTTACGTTAGCATTATGCCTGATCCATGTTTAGTACGTTACTTGTATTATCTATTAAGGCCCTTTATGTCTGTAAACATCAGGTTTGAGATTCTTAATATACACACACGTTTTTTCATTTATTTTCTTTAATTTAATATTATGTATTTTTCCGTGTTTCGGAATGTTCCATCTTCCTGGTTTTATCGACGGCCGAAATTTAATGCAATTTTCGTTTCATTGCTTGCGTGATTGACAGTTTCTTTGTTCTCTGGTTACCTGCATGACAACAGATGTTTCTCGGAATTTGCATTCAACTTCTCGGAAACTATAGCAGAAAATTCTTTTTTCGAAATTTTAAAATCCTGCTTGTAATCCAAACTTGGAAAATTAATAATCAACTGGTAACACAGGATTTTGTGCTACCTCATTCATACGGTGTACGATGAGTATCATGCGTTAAAATCTTGAAAAGGTACATGAAATCTTGAAAAAATACATAAAATCTTGAAAAGTGACATGAAATCTTGAAAAACACGAAAAAATCTTGAAAACAAAGTGAAAAATCTTGAAAAACGCGAAAAAATCTTGTAAAACGCGAAAAAATCTTGAAAACGCGAAAAAATCTTGAAAAACGCGAAAAAATCTTGAAAACGCGAAAAAAATCTTGAAAAACGCTAAAAAATCTTGAAAAACGCAAAAAATCTTGACAATGCGAAAACAATCTTGAAAAACGCGAAAAAATCTTGAAAAACGGTAAAAAGTCTTGAAAAACGCAAAAAAATCTTGGAAAACGCGAAAAAAATCTTGAAAACGCGAAAAAGCTTGAAGATTAATAAAGGTGAAATGAGATATTGATCTCACGTGAGACAACGTGCTTGCATGTTGAATACATGTCTGTTAGGCCAAACACTACTCCCTTTGAGCTGTTTCGGTAAAAGTATTGGTTGAGATTTGCGTTTTGGAACTCAACTAACTGCCTCCATTTTTTTATTCGTTTTGTCTCGTTACTTGCATCCAACAAATAAATTTTATTACAGTTTGATTACTGGATTTGAAGTCTCCAGGATGCGGTAACGATGATCTCTTCTGGCAATTTTTTTATTCTTAAGCAAGACTCGAGTTTCGGTTCTTCAGTGGAACTCATCAGTTGCTCCTAAAGTCTCGTCCAATTATTTGAAATCATTCGATTTGCCGTTTTTGTACAAATCTCAACACCCAAGCTAAGGGGAGCTTGAAAAACTGAAATAACTCACAATGCTTTGAGACTGCATTACCCTTGAAAGGACTCGGATCTTAGATCTTCGCATCCGTTGAAAAGACACAATCCTGCGAGCTGACCGCACGCTTATGATAAACAAAATCATTGTTCGAGATAGTCTGCAGAACAGGCGGTTTTTATATTTTTCATTCGCGCTTCGCGCTCGCCCTCGCGTGACCCGCTAAATAATAACCTAGCACTTCGCGCCTCGACCCGCAAAATAAACCGCCTGTTCTGCAGGCTATGTTCGAGAGGTCTACTGATCCGATACACGTTCCAGACAGTGAGACAACAATATTCTTTTAAAGGACTGATAAACGACTTTTAGCTTAACATGCCACAGAACAAGCAAACAAAATGGCATTAATATTTTTACTGAAACAGCTCTAGAGATCTAGAGAACGTAAAATCCATAATTAAACAGACTGAAGGTTAACTTTAAGCGGCCAACGGGAGTCGTGTTTGGCCTAACAGACATGTATTCAACAAGCACGTCGTGTCACGTGAGATCAAGATCTCATTTGACCTTTTCATGATAATTTTCAAGCTTCCAGCGTTTATATCAAGATTTTCGCGTGATTTTCAAGATTGTTTGGCGTTTTTCAAGTTTTCTCGCGTTTTTCAAGATTTTTTCGCGTTTTTCAAGATTTTTTTACGTTTTCAAGATTTTTTCGCGTTTTCAAGATTTTTCGTGTTTTTCAAGATTTTTCGCGTTTTCAAGATTTTTTTCGCGTTTTCAAGATTTTTTCGCGTTTTTCAAGATTTTTTCGCGTTTTTCAAGATTCTTCACTTTGTTTTCAAGATTTTTTCGTGTTTTTCAAGATTTCATGTCACTTTTCAAGATTTTATGTATTTTTTCAAGATTTCATGTAACTTTTCAAGATTTTATGTATTTTTTCAAGATTTTAACGCATGATACTCATCGTACACCGTACATTCATTTATAATAATGATACTTGAATAATTCTGCGCGGTCGTCCAGTTTGCAATCGTATATTATACAGACATAATCAGATTCCATAACAGACAACTGCGTGTTTGCACCAAATTATTAGTCTTAAAGTAAAAATAACATCGTTTAGTATACTACTATCTACGGATCCTAGCTGTCATTGTATAATTAAAACATGGCCATGGTTTTTACGGCAAACAGTAAATGCATATTGTTAGCACAAAAAGATACAAGCTTAAATTAAAAGTACTTTTGATAGGACAACATGAAATATCGACTATCGCAATGATTCGAGCGTGTTCTTCTTTGTAAAAACACAACATAAAGTTAAGCATAAGCTTGAAAAGAACGTGTTTTCTTGTTGGACATACTGATTAATGCGATAGTAAAAGTCAACGTTTACAGCTCCTTGCAAAGTTCCACGATGACTGCGGAATCCAAATAAATCTTGTCTACGCCACAATCTTCAATTTGGTTGCCGACCCACGAGCCTTCTCCTTTATAATCACGCACTGGTTCAAGTTGGACATTCTCTGTCGGCTTTCTGTAAATTTCAATAAAGGGGATACCAACGCGCCATTGACGAAAACCATGGTGTATCCATCCCCTCGAACGATCACCAGAGACCAACCAAGGAGGCTTGGAAGACTTTGAACTGACGTTGAATTCATAGATTTCGTGAGTCTCCTCATAATCCAAGTCCTCTCCCAAAAGGATCGCGGCAGTCTGATACCTTGTCAGTACACTCTTTAACTCACATTTCCACTGCTTATCAACTAAGAAGTCGAACAATGTTTTGTCTTCTCCTTTAAGTAAATGTGGCTGGAGACCCTTTGAGATGTACTTGTGTTTTAAAAGAAATCCAACCTTGAAAGGTGAACTTCTCCTTTGCCTTTGAATCTTCTCAAGCTCGACGTTCACATTAGCAAGAGCTTTCGAGGCTAAAGAGGGACTTTCTACGCTGCATTCAAAATGCTCCTGCACAGAAACAGGGTCTTCGGGCACACGGCTGCTATTAATAAGGGGATAGCATGGTGAGCATTGTGAAGTGATAATGTTGTAAGTGATGGTAACTCTGTGTCCTTCAAGGACAGGCTTGACTTCGTGAATGCAGTCGCTGTAAAATGCAGCCCACTGAATTCTGCTCGTGTCGTCAGAGTGCTGTGAAAAGTCGAAGACGTGTTGCAAGCCGTCATGATTAACGAGCAACTCACCGCCTTTGTGGGATGAAGGAAGGCAAACCAGTGGCGGATCGATATCCAAACCTTGAACTAAGGAGGGCCCCTTTTTGCCTGTGTACACTCAATACATTTTTGGCGGGGGAGTCACTAACAAAACTCTTTTACCAAAAATAAGGAGGGGGCCCGGGTCCCCCGAGCCCCGCCCTTAGGTCCGCCACTGCAAACGGCCAGAGTTCCTAACACGTGTTGCAAGCCGTCATGGTTAACGAGCAACTCACCGCCTTTGTGGGATGAAGGAAGGCAAACCAGTGGCGGATCGATATCCAAACCTTGAACTAAGGAGGGCCCCTTTTTGCCTGTGTACACTCAATACATTTTTGGCGGGGGAGTCACTAACAAAACTCTTTTACCAAAAATAAGGAGGGGGCCCGGGTCCCCCGAGCCCCGCCCTTAGGTCCGCCACTGCAAACGACCAGAGTTCCTATCATGTCGTGATCAGATGGATTGTCCACGTGCGGTTTGAAAAATCCTCCTTCGCCGTAAACGTTTAATTATGAACTCTCTACCAAGTCTGTCACTGTGCCCCTGACAATACAAGTAACTGTTGAAAATAAGACAAAGTGAAGGCTTTTTATTAGACAGAGTCTGATTCGATGACAATACACGGCCATAGCTAATTACAGGGCAACCCAGGCACTTGCTTCGGTAAAAATTTGGAACTTGTTTATTCTTTAGGTTTTTGTAAGAGGCTATGCATTAGAAAAACAGTAGAACCTCTATTAAGCGGCCATCCTCGGGAAAATGGCAACTGGCCGCCGACCGGTTAGCTCAGTTGGTACAGCGCCGGACTACCGTGCGGGAGGTCTCGGGTTCGAGTCCCAGACTGGACCAACACTCAGGGTCTTAAAATAACTGAGGAGAACATGCTGCCTTTGCAATAACATCTGCAAATGGTTAGATATTCTAGTCTTCTCGGATAAGGTGGATAAACCGTAGGCCCCGTCTCCTGCATCTTCAGTGTCACGGTCAGCAGGGGACGTAAAAGAACCCGCACACTTATCGTAAAGAGTAGGGCAGGGGCGGATCCAAGGGGGGGGGGGTGGATTGGGTGGCTAGCCACCCCCCTTGATCCACCAGAAAAATGAAAATAAACACATTAAAAAAGTAAATAAGGACAATGAAACTGGGTAAGGTGAAAAAAGTGTTAACATGTTTAGCTTAAGTAAATTTGAAATATTTGTTTACATCCACCTTCCTTAGCCAGGCGGCCGTTCAAAGTTAAGGACGGCCACTTTTCCGAAAAAGAAGATTTTCGACAGCCTGTTTTACGAATTTTCTGTGCTTAATGTAACAAAACATGTGTGTATAATTTAACATTCCTTTTAGCTTTCAAGAGTTGTTTTAGCCTTGCTGGCATGATTTTCTTCTCCATTTAAATATTTTTAGCGAGTTTTCTTACCATTTGCTTCGCATCGACGCGATTTCACAAGCAAAGCCGCTGTTCTTAAACTGGAAAACATTGACTCACCCAGTTGTCCCCAGGCCACTTTGCCAAGGGCTAAAAATTTCCACACACGTGGGTGAGCAAAACAACGCATATCTGTTCTTTCGTGTAAGTTCGTGGCTTGTCAACATTTCAATCACTGTTCATAAGAACTAGAGTTTCTGTCCCAAATATAATTCAAGGTAAGTTGAGAAAAGAATAGTTTTGCCAAGTTATCAAGGAAAAACAGCGATTTAATAAGTTAACTGAAAGCTGTTTAAAGCTGCTCAGAATCGCGGAAATCACGTCTAAGAGGCTTCAACTTTTCAGACTTTTCCGAGAGGGGACGCCCCCAGACCCCCCTAGGGGGATGGAGCCTACGGTCCCATGAAGTATTGGCCTCAGATCCAAAAAATTTGAACTCCCACTTTCAAAATCCTGTATCAAAGCCTGATATCCCTCCCCCGATAAAAAAACTGGAGCTAAAACAAGATAGTAAACAAAAAATTTTGGTAAACAGCCACCCCCCGTTGAAAAATCCTGGATCCGCCCCTGT
The DNA here is from genome assembly GCF_052425735.1 of Oculina patagonica. Lineage (NCBI taxonomy): Eukaryota > Metazoa > Cnidaria > Anthozoa > Scleractinia > Oculinidae > Oculina > Oculina patagonica. The sequence continues at coordinate 11,553,078 of NC_135766.1, forward strand.
AGGGCATGGAGTTCCCGGTGTTGTGGACTGGTCTTTCCCCATTGCAATGTTGTACTGTTGAAATGCTCGGAGATATTAGCTATATAAAGCTACTCTTCAAATCCGAGGGTAAAGAAAAGTGATGTATGTATGGCCGCTTAATAGAGATTGGGTTCGTCGGAACTTAGCATAAGGCCTTTTACTAAAGGTCGCGTTATTTCAATACAAAATAGCTTGAAAAGGAATCACAGAATCACCTAAGACGACAATAATCCCGTATTTGAATGATTTTATCAGCCATCGCTTTCCTTTTTAGATTCTTGTCTTTCCGACCTTGTTGAAAACAAGGCCAAACATTGTATATTACATTCTTGCTGCCGCTGAATAGGGGCAAAAACGCTTAACAGGGGTGGCCGTACCCGCGTTTAAAAGGGGTTTTATTTACAGTATTATACTGACAAAAGATTCGGGACTTTAATAACTGGCCGCTTAATGGGTGGCCGCTTGATAGGGGTTCGACTGTACTTAAATATGAAAGAAGAGTTTTGTTTCTGATATTGCCTCGGTGAGAATTTTTGTATGGCTACGGCACTGCAGTGACACAAGGGCACTGGAGTACAGTTACACGAAAAAGCCTTACCTTTGAGGTGGGTCAAATTTTTTCGTACATTTTATTCATATTGCATGTACAACTCTCTTTCTTTGCAGGTAGTATCAGGGTCATTGACATGACAGTGATTGGTCTCTTTGGTTCAGCTTCAGAAGTAGGAACTTTAACAGGAACATTGTTATTATTGTAAATCAAGTCACTGGTCTGTACTATACACAGAGTTGAGGTCAAACTTCAAATGTGGCATTTATCAATCTTGGGGCAACACAGGACAAAGCAAAATAATTACTTGAGTGAAGTTTGGTTGATTTTTTTGAACATGTAACATGTCTTTTTTCGGCCCTTCAGAAAACATGCCTTTTTTGTGAGCTTAGCACTGTAATGTATATCAACTCCATCACGCAAGCTCAAGAACCACTGTACATGTAAAAAGACTGTCAGAGATAAGTTCAGAAATTTGTAAGTTCCATACGCATGAGGACATGAAGGTTTAATACCGAATAATGATTAATTCCTGACATTTCCTTTTAGGGAAACAAATAAAGTGAGGTCTTATAAACTCAGCGGTCAGTTTTGCAGCTGTGTGCCAACCCTTGTGACCTTCAAATTAGCAACCTTTTCCTGTCACTACACTTTTTTTGTGTGTGTGTGTGTTTGTGTGTGTGTGTGTGTGTGTGTGGGGGGGGGGGGGGGAAGATCACAACTTTGGGGTAGCTTATGTTTGTATCAAAGGTAAAGTCTGTATACGAGCCAAGTGGCCCATCAGGCTGGAGCGTATCCCGGTTTCAGTAGCATGAAGCGACTAGGAGTATTTCTACTCCCCCCTGGATGGGATGCTTGTCCATTGCAGCATTACTCCCCAGCACTAAATTCATCGGTACCTATTTATACACCTGGGTGCAGAGAGGCACTGTGAGAGTAAAGTGTCTTGCCCAAGAACACGATGCTATGTCCCGACCAGGGTTTTACCCAGACCACTTGATCTGGAGTCCACTGTGTTAACCACTAGGCCACTGCACCTCCTGGCGGCCAGTATTACAGGTTTTTTTTTAAATAATAATAATAATAATAATAATAATAATAATAATAATAATAATAATAATAATAATAATAATAATAATAATAATAATAATAAATAAATATAAAATAAAAACTTTATTAACCAATTTCTAAAAGAATTACAATGATTTGACTATTCGAATAAGAACTTTATATATAAACATATTATTTACATAATAATAAAAACAGTGTCTTTAAGAATGTAGAAAAATAGTAAAAGCGACTTCGAGAGCAATAATAAAAGAAGAACTATATATTAAAAAAAAAATATTCGATCTAGATTGCAGTACGAGAATTCTCTACTTGAAAGTCCATGTCATAAATGTCAATGTTCCTGTTTCTCTTTACAGTTCTTGATCCCCTTAGGCAGATTAAGGCGGATCGGAGGATCGCAAATGAGACTTTTGATCTGATCCAAGACACCGTTGTTGCGTAATCCTCCCCTTTCTTTGCGGCGATTAATTCTGCAAGCCTACTGTGATACCTCTTGCACCCCTCGCCCATTCCTCCGGTGGATGTAAACACCAATGGAGTGAAAGTTCCCTGTTCTACTTGAAGAACCCTGTCTGCGTAAGCCCTCTTCTTCTCATTCTCATGGTTACGGTATATCTGCTTGAGGGTTTGGTCCTTGTAGGAATCCGCGTTGGGGTGACACACCCTCACATCAAAGAACGCGGATCTCTGCTTCTCCCAAAACCCCCGGGCATGTATATCTAGGCGAGTATCTGGCGTTGTGTTAGCGCCGCTTGGTAGCCTCTCTCCAGTCAGTTCTTGAAGGACGGGCTCTATTTCGACATCATTACAGACCATCTTAAGCAAGTCAGCCTCGAGGTCACGGAGTTCATTATGGCGCTGAATTATGAATCCGCCTCTCCTACAAATCATTGCATGATCGATTGTAAAGGCGTCACCGCACACGCACACTGTCGGCTTGTCGTCAATTTCCCAGTCGTACCTGAGCTTTACAGCATCTCGGAACTCGCCTTTATTCAGGTTGTAGCCCATGTCCTTTAGTGGGAGGACCGTGAGCCAGTTAGAAGCACCTTTCTCGGTTGCGAGATCAATGGCTCGTTGTGTCTTCTGAGGTAGAGACTCCCTGACATTGCCAAGCCTAGTCTGAAGCGCTTCGTTGGTTTCTCTTCGCACGCACTGCTGTAGTGTCTTGACAGCAGTATCAGCCGGTGTTTCATGATCCTGTGCGATTATTTTCTCGACCAGGGGCGCTGTGATCTTGGTTGACACCTTGAATTGGGACGCTGCATCCTGGCTTGGATTAATAATAATAATAATAATAATAATAATAATAATAATAATAATAATAATAATAATAATAATAATAACTACTAGCTTTTTATCAGTCAATCAATCATCATTGACAAGTGAAAACCTTTATTTAATACACACAATAGAAATTCCAGCACTTACTTGAAAGTTAGTGTTACCCAAAAAAGCTAAGAAATATAATTGTATCACAAGCTGTTATATATTACCTAGTAAATATATGAACAGTAAGATTGTGTTTCAGTGAGGCTAAGACCATTTTTCCTAAAATCGCATGTTAACACATCAATGCGTCATGTGCACTACACTGAGTGTTGACACAATGCCTTGCAAGGCTAAAAAGGTTACATGAAATTACTAAAAATGTCCTTTGTACACTACACTGGGCGTCAACATGACAACATCTTGAGGTTATAAAAACTGAGTTACTGTACATGACCACTGGTATGATCGTGAGTAACAAAAATAATATCAAGCACACCTTTAGGTTAATAAAATATAAATGTGCCCTTTATACACCATGACACTGGGTGTTAAACGACATAGCACCTAACACTGCTAGTTTGCTTGCATGAAAAGCTTGATAATAAGTGTCCACACTTGTTGTCTACATGGCACCTATTAAAATTAAACTTCTCTTGTTATAATCCTGAATAACAGGTAATAAAATTGAGTGTCCATTGTACACCACACTGGGTGTTGACATGGACACCTTAAGTTGCTGTATGTATGAAAAGTTCCAATATGTCCAAGCACTCTTGTAATAACAATTGAGTCAGTCTGCTTTCAAGAACACTGCATCAGTTGCCAGGAACCACAGGGTAGTCAATCACTGAAAACTAATCAATATTTATAAACTGCCTAGTAAGAGCAGTTTTCAACAACAATGGCCAAACACAACAAAATGTAAACAACATAATTAACCAATGAGAACTCAGAGCAAATACCATGCAGGTGACTACAGGGAATTGTGGAAAAGTGCACCTTCAAACTCCAAAACATTGAAATCAGGAGAGTAAATTTCCGAGGCTTGTTTAGATTGACTTATACAGTACTATTCTGACTAGTAGAGATGCAGGCATGCATGGCATTTGCTATTTGTGTGCTCTAGACCAAAAAAATCACCAAAACCGTTATTTGACCATGTGACTAATAGAACTACTTGAAAGAGCCATATTTATAGGCTAGCCTGCAAGCAGGCTTAACTGTGGGTCACGCATGTGAGCAGCAAAGCTGGGAGAAAGAGTTGGCTCCTGCTGGCTGGGTTCTCTCGCCGACTCATTCTCACAGCTTTGCCAGTTGTGTATGTGACCCCAAAGTGAGCCTCATTGCAGGCCATTTTGTAAGTATAAGGTTTTAAATTTTATTAAGAAATGATAGCATGTCAGAGGGTATCACCGCAGTAAAAATTCTTGGGGGACCGTAATAGAGTATTACAGTAACTGTAACACTCCTTTGTGTATAAGCTTGGATTTAAAATTATCCTCAATTTTGAGGACAATTTTGAAGCCAAACATAATGCAATTGTGTATAATTTTCCTCAAAACTTCATTTCTCAAGATGTAATTCCCTTTTTGGATAACTTTTCAGCCTCTCGCTCTACTTTTCAATGATCACAGCAAGTAGTTAACTCTATTGTTAAGATATTAATAGCGAATTATCAAAATTGTTGATTGACTTCCCTGGGCTTAAATTTGGCATCCAGTTGCTTTCCATCAAGTGTGGTCTGGTTGGGCTGCAAACAAAGATAAAGACATAATAATTATTATTTAGTAGGAAAATTAACAAATTAGAGATTGAAATGCTTGATGTTTTCATTATTAAACTAAATTCATTCAGTGTTTATGGGAATCAGTTATCATTTCATAATAAGTCATCAGAAATAATCAAGATTGTCCAGCTCAGTTATCTACAGTACCGCTCAGAAATAAGCGTCCCAAAATAAACGCTAAATACGCATATCCTTATGCACATACGCATGCATGTACATGTATCATTGATTACATTTTCAGCAGACAAATTCCTAAAGCATTGATTGCAATAATTGCCCATTTACCAGTTTTCAATCAATTATAATATGTTATAACCAATGATCAGTACAGTAAAAACCCGCGTGCAAGAACATATACCTGCCAACTCTGATCACGCCTTAGGCGTGAGTCTCACGCCTGCGAGTTGAAAAGTTCGATCTCACGCCAACTCACGCTTACGAACCAATTTCTCACGCCTAGTCGAAAAATGTGAGTTATTACAACCATAACTGACACACTTTCCAAAAATATGTAAACTCAAACCAATGTAAGAAACGAAAACTCCATGTAAAATAAGTTAATGACAACACTTTCCCCGAAATCTCAGAGTTTCGACAAGAAAAGCATTGGGAACGAGGTCGTATTTTGCAAAACACGTCCATGCAATCGGTTCGGGATATGTTTGAAACGTCTTCGGAATACTTTGGACGTCTTCAGAAAACTTCGGACATTGTTGTATCGCCTTCGGAAATCCTGGCACTCTCAGGATAAAAATCTCACGCCTTTGACCCAGAAAAAGTTGGCAGGTATAAGAACATAGGGATTTAAGAACCTTCTGGCAGAAATTTGCTTTTTTAATACCCCAAAATATAAGAACCTGTTTAGCCAAACAAATTCCAACAGGTTCTTATATGTGGGGTTTAACTATTTAATTTATATATTTTTTTACCAAAAACCAAAAAAGTGACAGATCTTGATGGAAAGATACATTTTATATACAGTACTGTATCATTGATCAATTAATGTTGTTGGACTTTTGGCAACATGGGTACATTAATAAATATCTATAATGAAGAACAGACCAGATTTTATACTATTTTCTGATAATCAACAACAATGTCTACTCTGTAAAAATTAAGAACCTAATTAAGAACATACTTAGCCTAAACTGTCAATAAGTACCCCATAATACAAGAACCTGTTTTTCCAAACTCTGAAAAAAGTAGGTTCTTACACACGGGTTTTTACTGTACTTCACTACAGTACTTTCTAATATTTTTTCGTTGAATCGCATTTAGCAAATGCAAGTTTGACCTGTTCAACCCCGGCCAGGCTTACAAACACTGCCGCTCTGGTTATATTCTGGAACAACAGGCTGGATATTCAAGGATTACATGTACATGTCGCAATAATTTCATTTATTCTGTCGTCTATTAGTAACTGCTTTATGGAAAGATAGAACCCACAAAAATGACCTGCTCCCAACATGTGTCTTCATAGCTCAGTTGGTAGAGCACTGCACCATTATTGCGGAAGTCGTGAATGGATTCGAATACCATTGAAGCACCTATTTTTTTTTTTTTTTTTTTTTTTTTTTTTTTTTTTTTTGGGGGGGGGGGCCGGCTTCTTTTTCCCCAGTTGCTTTACAATTGTAATTGGTAGGCTTGTGTCTTAATTTTTGTTTGGTAATAATTTTTGGTAATAATTTTGTTGAACACAGACAGGCCACAAGTGTGGGGTTTTTACAACTTTGGACCTTTAATTACATGTACCGGTACATGTAAACGAAAAATGCTAAATATATCACATTATATTCAGGGGACTGCAGGATTAAATTATAATGGAAATTCAAATAATGGAAAGATACAAAGAATGAATCAAACAATTCATACCAGAAGCCAGGCTCAACATGAGCTTAACCAGTTCTTCAAACTGTTTCTCCCAGCTGTACTTCTCATCATAAGATGAACGCAGGATTGCAGCCTCCTCAAGCCTTGTCTTCCTGTCAAGTTTTCGCAACTTCTTGATTGCCTTGGCCCACGCCTTGGCATCCTCAGAATCCACAGTGGATGATGAACCAAACTTGACCTCTCTCAGGGCTTCGCCAAATCCTGAATCCCCATGTACCAGGATGGGCAGACCAGCAGATAACGCTGCAAGAGCCATCATTCCAAATCCCTGTTCACCTGAAGGCATGATGGCAAGGTCTACCTCGCAGAACAATCTTTTCAAATCTTCTTCACTACTTGGAAGGCTTCGAAAGGTTAGCTGAGTTTTAGCAATACCACACTGGAGAAATTTCTTGACAAATTGTCCATGCTTTCCTTTTGCTGCACCAACATACACAAGGTGATAAGCTTTGTCATTCAACTTTGCCACTGCTTCAGCGGCAGTGTTAAGTCCCTCTTGTTCAAAATTGTCAGGGTTACTACCACCAAAGATTAAGATGCGAAACTTTGTTCCATCAGTAGTAGCATGTTTAACATCAGAAAATTGTTCCAGTATACCTGGAGTTAGCGGGAAAATATCTTTGTTGCGGCAACGGCGAGAAAATTCATCAGATGTCTTTGGTCCAATGGTAACAGGAAGATCAGCCATTTCACTCAGTCCAACATTTCCTCCGATTGTTAATCCAAAACGTTTGTTGCAAGCCAGTCTTAATTCTTCCAAGCATTCCAAATCAGTGAACCAATCTTCAAAAGAGTCAGATGCAACATAAATGCTCTTGCACTGGTGACGTTCCTTGAAAATTTGTGCAATTTTGCCAAACCTCTCACCTACACCAACTACAATGTCATTGGCGAGGTTTTGTGGTGGAAAGTTCAACCACTCAACAGGGTCATCAAAACCTGGCTGTTTCTTTGCTTCAACAATGGTAACACCATAACTGGCAGCTTCTCTCTTGTAATTTTCAAACCATAATGTTTCTGGGACCAAGTAAGTGACTTGAACCTGTGAGAACTTTGCCAGTTGAATAGCCAACTCTCTGGATAAGAATGAAGAATCAAATAATGAAAAATGCCATTGGGCTGCCACGATGGTAACTTTTAATGGATTGTCTGAGGTATACATGGAACTTCCATTGCATTGCTCTGTTATTTCTCCAACACAGCTTGAAGTCTTACCTGCGTAATGCTGCAACAGAGGAGCATACATGTATGTGTCACATTAGCTGACTCAGCATTAATAAGTATTCACATAAGTGACATGTTGCTGACATTTTATATTCAAAATAAATTGTAAGCTGAGTTTTTCATTAGAAATTGGATTTAAAACACTATCAAGTAGCATCTACAACATTAATTTACAAAATTAAATCTTAATGGCACTACACATACATGTACATGCATACCTTTCGTCTCTCTTCTTAAGAAAAGAAGGAGGGAGCTGAAATCTTAAAGGTCAAATGAACAGAAATTTCGATTTTTTTTATTTTTTGCCCATGTGTTTATTAAGAGCCAAATAAACATATCTTGAAGTTTCAAAGTAATCGGACATTGCATTGCAGAGATATTGCAAGTTGAAAAATGCTTTTTTCAGGCCTTCATAATCGTAGAGAGCTCGGAAAAATTGTCGGAAAATTGTCGGAAATAAAAACTTAATTGTGACGTCACATTTGGTGTTTTTGAAGACGACCGCAGACCGATTCCCCAGACCGATCCTTAGTATTAAAATAAATGTGTTGAGTGACATTTCAAGCGGTTTTTTCGTTCTGTTTGGCCTTTTTTCAGTTGATTGTTTGCTGGTTGTTTTTCAGAAACGCACATTTTTTTTAAAAATAAAATAGCTTAAAGCTCAAAAATAGCTTAAACTTTTGTTTGCTGTCGTTTTGCATATCATGTGAGACATAGGTAGTTTACACGCTGGTATGAAAACAAATCAGGAATCTCTATTGTTCTTTCTCATTAGCATTTAACGAGCAAAAGGTTTAATAAGCAGAATTATCTGCACGTGCGTTTATACCTCTGCATGTGCGTTTTGAATCTTGGCACATTTCAAAGCCGTTCTCTGCAAAACAACAACGTGAAATGACCAAATCCTGCGTATTTTGAACTACGTCAGCCACAACGGTTAATTTTTATTGGGGTTGAATGCTCTCTTTAAATATTCAGCGGGAGCTAGTTCTTAAAGTGATAAAAAAGCAGAATAATTCCGGAAAGTTGCGAGAATATAAAATATAAATTCATTTTCCATTAGGTCTACGTTGTCGTTGACGTTGCCGTCGTCGTTGCTTTTAGCTCTCTATTGTCTCGAACTTTGAAAACCAGTGCGGTCTGATCTGCAGAATCGGTCTGCGGTCGTCTTCAAAAACACCAATTATGACGTCACAAACTCGTTCCATTCCTTCCATTGCAGTGCGCAGTCATTCATTAAAAACGTTTTCGTGAAGCCTTGGGAAATCTTCGTATTTTTTGCTGTAATTCACGCTTTAAGGTCCGGAAAGCAAAATTTTTTTTAAATTTTACTCAATAATGGATAGTTTAAGTGTTTGGTTGGTTAAAATGGCATTTCAAAATTTCTGTTCATTTGACCTTTAATATCTGACAAAATGTCACAGAACATACATGTTTACTTTTATTTAATAAGTGGTAACTACACTGTACATGATAATAATTAATTGCCAGTGACATTTTCTTGTTGTATTAAAGGACCCTAGTCAGCCTGTGCCATTTTCGATGTCATTGAAATTATGAAAACTGTTTGGTGAAGCGAAATCTTATTGTACTGCTGTAAGTTGTGTTACTGGAAGTCTGTTTAATTACCTTAAGCAGTTTCACAGTGATCTCTTTGGTTTATACACGCTCCGCGTAAAATATTATACAGAAACTCTTGTATGTAGACAAAAACAAAGGCGTTGCTGACTAGGGTCCTTTGAAGGTGGTACATGTACCAATATACATCATCCTATAACTCAGTACAAGCTCGAGCAATTTGAATTGAAAGTCGCAAGTTGCGACGAGCAAACTGTCAATCAAAATCGGAACATTGCGCCACAACATCGTAAGGTTCCCATCAAAAGAAGATCCGGCTTGACTGTTATGTTTGAATCTAAAATAACTACTGTTAGAGTTATTTCTGTACATTCTACTGGTACAAGTAGAGTTATTTTAAAAAGTAAGAAAAGAATTGTCAAAAAGAGTTAAGGTAGTGATGAAAATGAATTTGAGCCATGCCCACCAAACAAGATTTTGGCACCATTTGGGCGTTTCTTTCAGTTTGGATGATCACTCTGCTAATTTAATATGAGATAACAAACTGGTCAATCTCTGGGGCCTTAACATAATGACTTTACTAGAGACACCCTAGTGCAACCGAATATGGTTCCTTTTTATGTACTGATCAAATTGAAATTTCAACATCCCAACTGCCCCAGGACAGGCATCTAAACTTAATTTTAAAAAGTGGTTTTTGAAATTCCCATACCCTGGGCCAGAAACGATGTTAAAACATTAGCCCGGGGTCATATCACAAACACAAATACCCTCACCCCAAGACATGCATGGCAACAATGAGGAACAGATACTGACTGGATTCCCTATCGCTGTTTTACAAACCAATAGAAAGTATGACCTTGATGGGTTTTCGTGAAAGTAAAATTTTATTTTTTTAAGCTAAAAAAGAAGTGACTTAGTTGGGACAATACTTCCAAGGTCCAATATTCAGAAAATATTGGACTTGTGAAAGTTCACACAAAAAACACAAAATTACCAGTTAAGCTAATTTATATGCTAAATATCAAGATGGCATCAATGGCACCACATCCAGCCAAATTTGTTCAAATTCCCTTTTCCATAGGGAGGGGGGTGAATAGGGGTACACAAATCCGCCGATCGTGCTATTTTTTGGCTAAATCCGTCAATCCGTTACCATTTTCATTCAATTCCAAATCCGCATTTCTTGTAAACTTTGTGTCGTATAGTTTCTCTTCAACGGACAGTAAATGTTGTTTTCATGCCAATTTTTCAAGAAGATTCTTTTCATTGCTTGTTTTTGCAACAATTCCACCAACATACCGACGATGGCCGGATCCGGACGTCGTTTAGTATCCATGATAGGAACTTCCTGACATAAAAAGTCCGAAATCGGCTCCAAAATTCTCAGCTTACCCGCAATCCATTGTATTTTCGAAATAAGCGAATCCGCTCAATATTTTGCAAAAATCCACAATCCGTGCGCTTTTTAAGGTTAAGGTCATTGCCCTGTTTTGCATTGCGCATCCCTACTGCGCAGAATTTTACACGTAATTAGCGCGCGCGCGTGAGCACATCAACAAAATGGCGGCTTTTTTCTATGCGGCTTAGTCCTCGAGAGAAGTAAATTGTCACTTTCCCTTAAACGAGCCTGGTGACCTATCAATTTTTTCTCATATTTTGGGTGTAGCGATCAAATTCTTTCTGTAAAATGAAAACAGATCAATTCATGTGTTTGAAAAATAAAAAAGTGTACTTTGCCAGTACTCGCAGAGGAATTATAAAGGAATTATATGGAATATACATGGTCGTCCTGCTCCTAAACGAATCTGGTGACCCCCCTTTTTTATTTCAAAATTTAAGTTCCCTTGAAGTAATAAACCAGTAGGCGAAGTTTGGTTAAAAATCTATGTTCAGTTTTATTTCGGGGCAATGACCTTAAATCCGTCGAGCCGCAAACCTTTTCACCCAACCCTATATGATGTCAAATTCCCTACCCCCAAAAAACATTACAGTAACTGCCTATGTCAAATTCACGTCTATCAGAGAACATCAACGAGTCAAATGCCAGCTTACGCCGAAGGGGAAATTATCAATATCTCTAAGTACTTACTGTACTACAAATTATGAAAAACAATTAGCGAGGGATTACGGTTCTTCAATCAGAAAGGACTTCAGAAAGGTAAAACGGAAAAATAGTACATAATGAAATGATACCTAACCAAAATTTTCATTTAGATCACCTAAGCAGAAGGCTAAAGAAAAAAGTAAAGAACCCTGAATCTTACCAGTGTGTCCGGATGCGCATAAGTAACTGCAGGAGGACGAATCCAATGCTCATCTTCGACTTCTAGTCTTGGTATTTTCGAAGGAATGGCCTCTTCCTCGTCCATGTTACCAAGCTTTATACAGCTGATCCGTCTCTACATCTTGTAGTGTTTTCACAAATTTCTCATCTGTACCCAGACGTCTTTTCTGTTGTTCAACATGTAGCTAAAAGACCGAAAAAAGTGAAAACTATTCTGCGTGAGACGCGTACGACTCTGACACTTGCTTCGCCAAGCAGTTTTTTCAGCCACCCGGCAATTTCGTGCCCAGGGTCTTCTCCGTTTTAAAAAGAAATGAACTGATATTGTCCTGGCAAGGCTCCTGGCAACAATCCCTGGCAACATGTGCAAAGTGCGTGGAAATTATTCAAATAGGACCTTCAAAAGTGTGGAAAATTCGACTCAGATATTAAAGGAAATGTGGTCTTTTTGAGACGACATTTTCGCTTCATACTGACGGCTTCTTAATCTTAATAGAATATATATTCCAAAAGATTACATATCTCGCCTTACCGGTTTTGCTTTTCGCCGAGCTGGTTATGGGTTCGATTCCTCACCTGTGAACCATTTATATAAAAGATTGAGGTCTTTGAGGTCTTATTTATAAAGCCATAATATCAACTAAAAAATTGAATTTAGTGTTGCATTGAATCAAGAGATATTGCAAATTTCACGTGTAAAAAATTGCCTCCAGTTACTATAGACTGTACACAGTCCCCCTTTTTTCCAACACACAAAACACGAGAGAAACGGCGAGCGAAGCGTGCGTGAAGCTGGAGTCCAGTTTTCCCGCGATTCTTTTCCCGCATTCAACAATCGAAGAAAAATACGAACAAAGAGAGGGCTGTGAACAGTCTACGGGAACCTTATTCTTGTCGATTCTTTCTTATTTTCGTGCGTATTAGATTTCGCGATTTTCATGTTTTGGAAAAAAAAATGGCGAAAATTCATACTCGCGAAAATTAAGAGACAGATTCTGAATTTTTCGAGAATCGTCCGACAGAAAGGGAATTTCAATTTTATTTTTATTTGCCCCAAATAAACCTTTTAGTAAACTATTTTCGAAAATGACATTAAACGGTTCAGTTTCCTTTAACTTTTTTTAAAATTAAGAAAAGTTAAAAATTCGAAAAGCAAATCCACCGTGGCGACCATTTTGGATGAAATTTAAGGTGTTTTCACGACACTCGTGTATACATACCAAACAACTACTCAGTATACCCTTTACACAGCTGTTTAGGTATCTCTTGAAGTTTATTTTCAGATATATTTTGTTTGAAAATATCACGTTTAAGAAAAGTTACGATCTTCGACAACCGACCCATTTCTAGAACATAAACGACAGGGCGAATATTAGCTAACTTCAAGATTGTCAAAAGCGGTCTGGTATATTGTTTTGGAGTTAAAAAACAACACCAAATTGAAGCTAAACCTTTCTTCTCTCTGTCTGAAAAATATTACTGGTGGCCCGTAAAAACTGTTCCGCTGAGAGAATTAACCATAAAGGCTGTTTTTCGCTCTGACTCTCTCTATTTATAGTAACTATTTGTGAATTTGTCCCGAAATATAATTCTTCCTAGCGGCTTTTGTACCGTAAAGATCCCGATTAATGCCACGAAAGAACTTGAACGTTTAAACAGGTTTTAAAATTCAGTGTGCATCGGTCTTGGTAGTTGCCCTAGTATGAAAGAACAGCTTTCGTTGCGGGATTAGTAATTAGGAAGATGTACGTTTCGGTCTCGACATTCTGTCTGGATGTGAACGGCGTGGTATAAATTAAATTAAAGGCAAATCACGCTTCTCATAGATAGAACAAAATAAAACATAATCCGACCCAATTTACTTAAAACATGTTCATGCTACAAAATCCTTACTTGTGAGAGCGTGATATGATGGATAAATTTATAGAAAAGAGCCACAACTTATCATGAAACAGGAAATATTATCTGTTTGTTTATTTCCGCTTCAAGTCCTTCAATAACTTGAGAATTAGTTAAGGCATTTGATACTGCGAAGCCGTCCTGCTTTCTTTTCACATCGGTCAAAAGAATGATCATTTATGCTAAAAAAAGTTGAATCGATCGATTTTATATGAAGAAAAAGAAAGTGACAAAATCCTTCGATACAACGATTTTCCGTAAACATATTCATCACGCAAAATTTGTCATTCACAAACATCGTCTTCATTTCCTCGACTTTAATTTAAATACTTCATTTTCGGACAGATGATTATAAAGCTTTAACACGTACCTTAATTCTTCCGCAGTGTATAAAATGAAAAGGACCCGCTTCTCGCCGATTATTAATTAGAGAGAAGGGACTTTTACACCTAAAAGTTTTTTGTGTTGCGTGACAAAAACGCCAAAATACATGCATAGTTAATTAGATTCAGGAAAACAGTACGCAATATTTTTACGCTGTGGTCACATTTCGCAGAATTTTTACTCTTTTTTGTGATCTACTTGTGAATGTTTTTTAACAACAAATACTTTTAGATATTATTTCTCGCCATTATGGCGTGCTGTAGCTATTCGGAATTGGTGAGTGGGGATTGTGGATCAAGCCTTGATAACCCAACTAACATCAAATGTGTTACTTTACGCGAGTGCACGAAGGAAGTCTACAGTCACCTAGTTTTTTGCAAAGTTAGCGACGACAGCGAGATTGATACTGAATGGAAGTTATTGCTTGCAAGAGCAGGTAATGTGCAAAATTCGATGTATAATGAGACTCATTTTTACAATATTTCACACTAACAATAATTCCGCCGGCAACAACAAGGAAATAATACCAAGTTTGTTGTTGTTTAGGTGTATTTGAAGTTGATGAATCTCACCTAGCAATGAACATATGCCCTCGTCATCGGGACTTGTTTGGTGTGCGCTGGAGGTCTTCTAAGACAAACTGCACCATACCAGATGAAATAGCTTCCCACAAATCAAAAGCGAAAGGCCTTTGTGGTTTACGGAGAAAGCAGTCACAATTTGTCTACCACAGAACCCAAAAGCTTATTCCAGTAGGGTCCAGTGAGTACCATGATGTTTTAAAGAAAACCATATATACGTACTAATTCAGTGGTGTTGTTTTAAAGTTAACCATATACACGTGCTAATTCAGTGGTTCAGTTGACCTGTTGACGGTTTAATTAAAATCCGGACAACAGACGATACAGCGTCTGATCATTGTAGTCCAGTCTTAACTCCTGTCACCCTGGCAATGTTATTATCACACCAATAGGAGAATTTAAATATCCGTTATATATCTAAAATTGTTTTTGTACTTTATTAGAAATTTGCAAGCGATGTAAAGAGCATCTCACAGGAAGTTTGAGCATTGACGCAAGCTTTCAAAGTTTTCACGATCAGCCAGAGCTAGTGACACCAAATGTGATAGAGGAGCCCACTCCAAAGTCTTTAACAATTAAGGTAAGAATTTGAACAAACGGAATAATCATGCCTAACAGAATGATAGTTGTTATCTTAAGGCCATTTTCAGTGACACATTAATATATCAACCATGATAATAAAAAGAGGAGCTTAACGCGGTTTTCTTTCTTTGCAGGCACGTAAAGAAGTCTCAAGCTCGTCATCTGATGAATTAACCGAAGGCATCAGGGGCATTAAAATTACTGACGAGAGCTACTTACTTTCCTCTGATGCTGGAAGCGAGGTGTCATCAACAACCGATGCGAGTGGGGCCTCTTCTGACGATTGCGCTCGCCGTCAGAAATTAAACGTGTTCTTAGAGGAGTGTGGAATCCAACCACTTGGAAGGGCGTGGCTTGCATGGCGTGAAATTAGCGAGAGAACAAAAGAGAGATATCTGAAGCAGACATCAGAGATCATGTCCTCAGTGCTTAGGGTAATTTCTTCAGAAAACTACCCTGATCTGTGGAAAGAACTGCAATCTTCATGCATTGTGAACGATATGCTGGGCATAAGTCAAACAACTCTTCCCTCCGAGGTGGCCTACTTGGAAGCTCTTGCGGAGGCGTACAAATTGGCGAAGAGCTGGGATACCCGCCGACAAGTATTGTCTACCATGGCTGGTGTGGCAAGTTTTAAGTCTATTTCAGAATATATCCCAGGGCTCACACGATACCGTTTTACTATGGCTAACCTGCATGGCCTTCAGCATGGCCGGGGCGCCCAAGTCCCAAAGAAGAGCACTCCACATTTTCGAATAGACAGACAGCAGCTTGACCACTTTCTAAGTTTCATCACGAGCCCACATTTAATTCAGGATCTGCCTTTTGGGGAGAAGCACTTACAGCTGTCGAATGGGAAAGTGCTAACAGTGCCGAACGTAATCCGCACTATGATTCCCAATCGAATTGTGTTGCAGTATAAGCGTTTTTGCGCCGAAAGCAATTTCAAGCCATTTAGCGATAGCACTATGCTTCGAGTGTTATCCGAATGCAGTGCATCAGTGCGAAAGTCGCTACAGGGTCTCGATTATTTAGCAGCTGATGGTTCACGCGCCTTTGATACCCTGGCAGAGATAATAGAGGTAGTCTCCTCCAAAGCAGATGGGGGCAAAAAGTGGGCAGATGAGATGCGAGAGACTCTAAAAGAGGGAAAATTTTATTTGAAAGGAGATTATAAGGTAAGGTTTGGCCTAGTCAGTTCCGGACTCTTTCTAGTAAGGGCGAGCGAAAAAGCGAACTTTTCCCAACCTCGCATCTTCGCTCACCACCAACTATCGATAGCCTGGAATAGACTATTTTCCAGGTAAATACACATCTCATACATATATGTTTGGATTTATCAAAACCAGGTCAAGGAAATTTTCACCGTTTTAAGTGCAAATCGCTGTAAACGCGTTTTTTCTCGCCAGAATCTCCAAACTCGATGATATAAAAACTAAAGGGAATGTCAGTCTTTTTTTCTCTTCTCCTCTCTCTTCTCTACCTTTCAGCGCTGTATTTCTTTTTTCCCTTTCCTGTTGCGTTTTAAGCCAATTCCCGCAGTAACGTACTTTTTCAAGAATACTGACGTCAGACATATATATATATCCATTGTTTGACTGTAGGTTCATGTTAATGATCAGTCACATGTGGCAGACCATTGTACTGTGTTCGCTTTGAGTGACAAATCTGATGCAGACTTCAGAAAGGAGTGTGACCACAGTCACGACGAGGTATGTGACCAATGTGAGGCCCTCAGTGCTGCAGTAGAAGATATCAAGAAAGTTGTTCAGAATGCTGCTTTTGATTCAATTGACGACAAAGAGGAGTATTTATACCTGTGTCACACCGCTGCGCATGCAATACAAGCGAAGAAATGCCACCAGTTAAGATCCGTCCGTCAAGACCAGGCTCGCCTAGATGTAATTGAAAGTTTAAATGAAGAAAGAGTGTTTATAGTGAGTGATTGGGCGATGAAATTTCTTCCACAAATGTTTCGAGAATCCCAGCAAGATTGGTTTGGTAAAAGGGGGATATCTTGGCATATCTCTGTTGTGTTTCGTCGCCTAAGTGGTGTTCTACAGTCACAAGCGTTTGTTCATGTAATCCAATCTTGTTCACAAGAAAGCCACGCTGCTGTGATGATAATGCAGCACGTTCTGCAAACGCTGAAAAGTGAACACCCAGAGGTAACCCAGGCATTCTTCCGCCAAGATAATGCCGGGTGTTACCACTGCTCCAACACAGTCTCGTCTCTAGCACAAATGGAAAGGGTGGTTGGCATCAAAGTTATAGGCGTGGATTTCAGCGATCCTCAGGGTGGCAAGGGGCCAGCTGACAGGCTTGCTGCCACCTGCAAATGCCACATCAGAATTCATATTAACGAGGGTCACAATGTAACAACCGCACAAGAAATGAAAGAAGCTTTGCTCTCACATGGAGGAATTGCAGGCGTAAGAGTAGCTGTAATACCTTGTATAGAGGAGCCCTCGGTGCTGGAGCAGAAGATACCTGGGATAAACAAGCTTAACAATTTTGCATTCACTGACGATGGGCTCCTGGTCTATCGCGCTTACGGCATTGGGCCAGGCAAAAGCCTCAGTTTGCACACCGACTCAGGTAAATGGTTTACATAGTTCGTATTATTATTTAAAGAACAAGGACGGCAGCAATCATTTTACATTTATTCTGTAACAAATTAGATACACATTTACGGCACTGTGGACAGTCATTTTTCACCCTTGTGTAAACACGTGTTCTTACGCAGGGACCGCGCAAGAAAAATTTGAGTGGGGGGCGGGGGGTGGCTGCAGGTCGAACCCTGGAGTGACTCAACTTAGGGGAGTCGGTTGGAGGACAGGGGCATGCTCCCCCGGGAAAAAAATAAAAAAAATAACGCTACTCACTGACCTTCAGGGTCAGCATTAACTTTTTTTATGTTAGTAACTGCTGTTACTTTCGTCCTTCACAAACTAAATCAATAATATGGCTTCCAGAAACAAAATATTTTCAGTGATTTTTCGTTTGTTTTTTATTCATTATATTTTTTTTCTGTTACTGTAAAAAAGTGGGGGGGGGGGGGAAGCCCCCTAGCCCCTCCCTTTGAGCGGTCCCTGTTACGTTTGCTGTTCTTTGTTGACAGGCGCTGTTACATCCATCTCCACTCCATTTTCTGCTGGTGACTTCAAAGAAGTGGCGCAGAAGCCAGTTAATACGCAAACCCATTGCTCTACATCTGAGGCGGCCGAAAATGTCCAGGAGTCAGATTCAGAAGGATCTGGAGAAGCTGCTGTGTTTTCCTGCCCGCAAGAGGGGTGTGTTCGCGTTTTTCAGCGACTTTCCTCGCTTGAAAAACATCTTTCACTTGAATCTTGCACCAAAACACTGGAGAGACAGTCTTTATCAGACATCGCTAAGATAACGTATGCTTCTCTGCTGCAAAAAGGCGCGGCACCAATTCCAAGTACGTGTCCCACGTCTACTGAACACCGCGTTGTTTCCTCGTCTATTCTTTCAGAAGGTTGGGCCCTTAGAGCCCCCCAAAAATCCTACAGATTTAATACAAAACAGAAGGAATATTTGGAGGCCAAGTTCAATGTTGGTCAAGTTACTGGAAGAAAAGTGAATCCCGATGTTGTCGCTAAAGACATGCGACGCGCAAGAGACGAGGGCGGAGAGAAACTTTTTTCTAGTTCCGAATTCCTAACGTTCCAACAAGTCACTTCGTTCTTTTCCCGTCTTGCTGCAAAAAGGCGACAGCAATTAGCCACTGAAGAAGACGTATGTGCAGCAACAGAAGAGGAAAACTTTTGTACGGCAAGAGAATCTGTTCTGTCGTCCTTAGATCTGCAACATCCGATAACATATGACCAATTCAACATTTGTGCATTGGTCCGGGAGAGCGTCATCCATGTCATGATTGTTATCATAATAGTCGTCCCTAGAAATTAACTTTTTTGTTGTGTTATATGACACTGTGTCATCTGACAAGATTTAGTAGAATACGTGTTTGCATATTATGAGGCCCGAAGTATTACTTTTTCAAACCTATTTTATACCCCACCTGTTTCTCCACGGATCTGTCTATTTTTATGCCTTTTTTTATCGAGAAGGTGGTGGTGAGAGTGGAGGGTGATCGCCTTTTGTATGAATTATACCAACTGGTGCACCCTCTCATTGGGAGATTAAAATGTAATTTAGATTCCAATCGCTTTGCCCCGCCGCACCTCCCCTGAGGGAAGTTTGTAGGGTGATCAGACGCAAGGGAAATTACCGTGACTGGGGCTGTGTCACGTAATTGCATTCCGTGAGTTTGCGCGCGAACAAACGGTTGGTAACAATATCACACACCAGGTGCTGTTTATAGAAATGTTATATAGTGCAGAATCGTTTCACTTGTTAAAACGTCGAGTTTGGAAACATTTCTGCCGCCCAGTTGATCATTTCTAGCGGTTGTTTAGTTTGGTTGGTTAGGAACATTGTAGACATTTATGTAAGTATATTGTGTGTACATTTAAGAAGTAATATTTATAATTTATGATCACAAACAAGCCGCAGTTTCGTTACTATTTATGTTAACACCGAGGTTATCTTTGCAACTATCGTGATGGTTAATTCAGTTTTTTTTTTAAACAGCAAAGGTTCAGGACGAGACAAATGCAAATATTAGCCGTCACGAAACTGGAAGTTTTAAATTCGTTTGAGTCACTTCCAGTAGGGTCAGCAATGCTCAAATAAATACGTTCCCCCTTAAAGAAAATAATGTTAAACATTAATAGATTTAAGCACATAAAAGGTGATTTTAACATTACACAACCGTAGTTTTGCACAATAAGACAACCTGAACTATCATTGAAGGGACGCAAATGTTTACTTTTCTCTTTTCCTTCTGTAAACACGCCGACGGTTTGATTTATTCCCGGGTAGTTTTTCTGTGATTTAATTAAGATAAAGAAATACTTACGCTCCCATCATTAAGGACTTTATACCATGAACATGTTTTAAGTAAATTGGGTCGGATTATGTTTTATTTTGTTCTATCTATGAGAAGCGTGATTTGCCTTTAATTTAATTTATACCACGCCGTTCACATCCAGACAGAATGTCGAGACCGAAACGTACATCTTCCTAATTACTAATCCCGCAACGAAAGCTGTTCTTTCATGCTAGGGCAACTACCAAGACCGATGCACACTGAATTTTAAAACTTGTTTAAACGTTCAAGTTCTTTCGTGGCATTAATCGGGATCTTTACGGTACAAAAGCCGCTAGGAAGAATTATATTTCGGGACAAATTCACAAATAGTTACTATAAATAGAGAGAGTCAGAGCGAAAAACAGCCTTTATGGTTAATTCTCTCAGCGGAACAGTTTTTACGGGCCACCAGTAATATTTTTCAGACAGAGAGAAGAAAGGTTTAGCTTCAATTTGGTTTTTTTTTTAACTCCAAAACAATATACCAGACCGCTTTTGACAATCTTGAAGTTAGCTAATATTCGCCCTGTTGTTTATGTTCTAGAAATGGGTCGGTTGTCGAAGATCGTAACTTTTCTCAAACGTGATATTTTCAAACAAAATATATCTGAAAGTAAACTTCAAGAGATACCCAAACAGCTGTGTAAAGGGTATACTGAGTAGTTGTTTGGTATGTATACACGAGTGTCGTGAAAACACCTTAAATTTCATCCAAAATGGTCGCCACGGTGGATGTGCTTTTCGAATTTTTAACTTTTCTTAATTTTAAAAAAAGTTAAAGGAAACTGAACCGTTTAATGTCATTTTCGAAAATAGTTTACTAAAAGGTTTATTTGGGGCAAATAAAAATAAAATTGAAATTCCCTTTCTGTCGGACGATTCTCGAAAAATTCAGAATCTGTCTCTTAAACACGCGAATTTTACCTACATCTACATTATGGGGGTCTTGCAAAGGGAGGCATGCTCCCATCACTGCAAGACATAAAATAAAGAACAAAAAAGCAGTGGGGGGGGAGGCCTTAAAAAATATATAATAAAATATGTACATAAGAAAAGAAATTTGTAAAAAAATGGAAATACCTATACATCAAGTAAATTTAGAATTAATCAACAACATCCTCTGTCGCGATATAGAATCCAGAAAAAAGTAAATTTAAATTATACTACATTATAGAAGAAAACAACAGCTGCCTCCGTAAGATCTGCAATATCTACTGGCCCAACAAGATCACAAATGAGGAACTGTATAAGAAGACGGACAGAATGAATGTCTCTTGAAATTAGGAATCGCAGGCTGCGATGGCCTCGTCATGTGCAAAGAATTCCCAACGACAGGATAACCAAAGTTGTCATGAGATGGGCTCCAACTGAAAGGAGAAAAATAGGCAGGCCAAAAACCACCTGGTTATGGACTGTGATGAAAGAGCTGGGAGAGATGGGTCTATCATGGGGCTAAACGCAGACCAAAGGTCAAGGCAGGGTTGGGTCGCGAAGTATTCAGTTGCGGCCTAATGTCCCCGACGGGTTGACGAGGTTGAGTGAGTTGAGTTATAGAAGAAAACAATACTGACGTGAATTCTAAACGTTGCGAGTCACTGGCGTTTTGGTATTTGTTCTGTATTAAAACTGTCATTTTCTGACCTTGAAACTATGTTTCTGCTCTTGTTTTCGACCACTTTCTCCCTCTGATCTGGTGTGTGAGCAGTCTCTCTTTTTCGCTAAAAAATCCGTGAAGCGAAAACAGCGCGAGATTTTTTAGCGAAAAAGAGAGACTCCTCGCAGTCTAGCTGTGCAGTAGTCCAGTCCCTAAAATCTCTCTTCCGCGCACCCTTTATGTAGGGTTTGAACTCAGGCGCAAGAAGAGAGAGTCCTTAAAGAGAAACTCTCTTTCCTCGCGCCTGGGTTCAACCCCTACATAAAGGGTGCGCGGAAGACAGAGTTCAGGGACTGGACTAGGTGTGCAGCAAAGATGTTTGGTAAACGGACCCCCTCAGATCAGGGTTTGGAGCATTCAAAGCAGGCAGGGTTTTGCCAATGAACAGAGGCCATGCGGTGACAGTTTCACTGTTTTACTGTCAAAACTGAAATGAAACCGATTGGCCCAGGCTATCCCCGTCATTTTTAGCCGACAGGAGACTATCGTCTAGGACGACCAAAGGGTAAACTATAAATCGGCCACGCCCGATTAATAAGTCCTTGACGGTTCTTGTCGTTTTTCGGTGCCTATTCATCTTCGGCATCTTTCTCATCCACCTCTCGTTCTGTCCTGTGTCTGTCATCACACGAAAGAAAAGCTGATTCTCAAAAAATCTGCCACAAAAGGAAATTGACAAAAACAATATGAAAACCATATATCGAAAGTTTCTTATTCTAAAATTTTATCATACGTCTTAATTCAGAGCTACAAAGAAGTTCCTCCTTTTGAGTTATTGATACTGTTCTTACAGTACCTCTTTCCACTAGCGAAATTTTACAAAATTCCTTCGCGGCGAAAAGGTAGCGCGAATCCAGAACAGACTCCAATCGAGAGTGGGTTAATTCTAGATTACTATTAATTAACTATTACAACATTCATTTTTAAAATAGTTTCCCAAGCCGACTAAGCTAACTAAACGTCGAGTGTATCTTTCAGTAAACAAAACATGCCGTTATGACGCCGGAAATCCAGCTCACGCATACTATACCCCGTGACTCACGCAAACCTCCGACTTACGTGCTACTACAGTCATTCCTTTCTAAACATTTTTTTTGACCACCACCGTACCTTTCTACCCAAAAAACTCATGAAACCGCCCGGTTTTAACCTGTTTTAACCTTTCAAAAATTAGAGCGTTCGAAACTAAATAAGATCCGTAATCACAAACAACATACAGCCGTTTACCAGCACTCTTTAAAACTCCTGAAACCCTTCAAAATCAGGCAAAATAAATCTTTGAAATAACCTTTATCAATGTTTCTTATTTTTTATTCAGTTCTATAAAATGCCTTTCATACACTACTGTCAAACAAAAATTTCAATTTCCTCAAAGTTTCAAGACAAAAGAATAACAAATATTTCGTGCACAATGTAATTTGATTAAGCCAATATTATCACGCCTAAAAATACTTCAAGCAATTCAGTGAAAACCCGTTTTTTTTTCGTATCAACGAAAACCACTTTCGAATAATCAATACATGAAAAAAACAATAAGATCAAAAGGAAGAAAGGAACCTTTCTAATTATTTGAAGACTTTCAAAGCCGTGATATTATGCATCCAATCCGCGATAAAATTTAATTACAACAAAATCCAAGTTCTCATTTTGAAGTCCATTTTTTTCAGTTGATACCTTTATCCAACTTGTGAAAAATTCCATTCAAGTTCCTATTAATACTGTACATTCCCAATGTTTTGCTCAGGTCTTCAGAAGCGTCTTACTAACCAAATCTAAAATAATTCCAAAACATGCTGTACAAACATTCTACTCTTTGTGACAAACGACTTGACGACCAATTGTTCAGAAATGAAAATCGACACAGTTCTTGCTAAATAAAAAAAAAGTTTTACGGCGGAGTCAGGCTCAAAAAATATACCGCAAGATCACACCCCCATTCATAGTCAGAAACCAGCAAACCATCTAGTTTGCTAAAAAAAACACTGCGTGACATCAATGACGTTACCTTTTTCATTTACAAAAATAACTTTAACTTGTCAAAGTAAGTGCAATTTCACAATGGTGAATATCAGTACAGTATGGGGCCCAGTTCTCGGCCGAGTCCAGTTCTCGGCCACTTTGTGTTTAACGCGTTTTTTCACACTCCAGTTGAATTAAAAGAAAAAGGTATTTCCTTCAAACGATAGACTGATTCATGTGCTTTAAGTATCTTGAGTTTGATCGTTCAATTCGATATAGAAAGCTCACACGTCGAGTTTACGCGGAGGTAGGTGAATTTGCATTCCCGAAAAATTTGTTTGTTTACGGCTCCTTAAAATTCATGGATGTAGTTAAATTCGTATTTTATCCAAAAGCCCCCACCATACGAGCTAATTTTTGGCATGTGAAACGTAGAATAATTCAGCTTTCTGCTTTAGTTAACTTTTCGTTGAACCGTTGTATTTTTTGGTCTTAATTTACTTCGAAATTTTTTCTTGCGACGTTGGCGTATTTGCCAGTTCTCGGCCACCCTGCTCGCTATCACAGCTTAGCGCTTGGTTTTTAATATAATTTCATCTGCTGCTGCCAGAATGAAAGAAATAAATGTTTTAAAAATAAAGTTCAATCTTATCTCTAAGTTTTGAGCTGACTCTTGTCTTGTCTATTATTTCTACAACACCTAAATCTTTCAAGACCTTTTCACTGCAAAATAAACCATCTAAATGCACGGGTCACACAATGCGGTTTTGCCAGAACCTGCACATAGGCAACTAGGCGCGTTAAAATCCTTCTTTTCTAAAGTAAAACAAAGCCTCATAAAAATAATTTGGGATCGATATAACATAAATAGGTTTACAGAGTGATTTTATGACTGTGAAAATTAATTGAGCATTTTTTTACAGATAATTACGCACAAGCTTTTTAGTGGCCGAGAACTGGGCCCACAAATGGAGCTTTTATTTTTATTATTGCTCGGCCAAATTAATTTTTGACCAGCTTTACACCAAAAAGCTGAATAATGTAGCTAGCTCTGGGAGAAATTTCAAGTTCCTGCGGTTCTTCTGAGGTAAGAAATACAAGTTTACGTCAAAAGTGGCCGAGAACTGGGCCCCATACTGTACTTTGCCCCGTAAGCTTTTTTCTCTGTCCTTCCGCCGAAGCAAAAAAACACAACCTGATTACACATTAACCCAAAAGTCGACCAAGTGTGCCTGTAACGATTTCCTGTCAAAACTAAAATGAAAACCATTGCGGTATGCGTCACCCGTAGCGGTTTTGTAGCAACCCAAAGCTATCCCCGTCTTTTTGGCCGACAGGAGACTATGCTCTAGGACGACCAAAGGGTAAACTATAAATCGGCCACGCCCGATTAATAATTAAGCGTAAGAAAACTTTTATTGAATTCAATTATTTAAACTAAATAAAATAAAATAAAAGAGATTAGTACAGGGTAATCTACATGGTCCTTTACAAAATTAAATCAAAGTTAACGTTGTCAAATCTCATAACGAGCCTGTTCATAAACGCCACACAGCGTCCCTTTTGAAAATTTTAAAATAGCAGTGACATGTACAGCTGGGAGGCCTTGTAGTCAGTCCAATCAGCGAATTCTGCGAACCCAGCCTTATAAAATGGTTCAGCCAAGGAGGGTTTCCCAGGTAACTAAGTCACTATAACAACTTCAGCGTCCATGTCATCCAAAATGATACTACTGGTGTTGGACTGGTTTTGATGCGCAGTCTTGCTTTCAGTTGACTGATCGTAGGCCCATTTCTTATCTATGGCAAAATATAACGAACTGTTGCGAAAACTTTCTACCGGTTCCCACCACCTTCGGATTTCCGCTTCCCGCCCTCTAGTCTCCCGCCTATGCCCTTTTTCTCCTGGGTCACTGCCTGGGTCACTGCCTTCCGCACTCTAACGATCAACAAAATCAGCGTTAAGCGCAAATGATCTATAACTGACAAGGGTAGAAAGTCTGTGGAAACAGTCAGCTTTGTACATAGGTACATATTTCCCACTAATTAAGTTTGCGTCGTTTATAAACACGACATTAGTATAATTATAGAAGCAAACTGCCTTGTAGTCCAGTCAGCGAATTCTACCTACCTCACCCTATAAAAGGGCTCACCCCAGGCAAGATATGAGAGAGTCTAGAATAACTTGCAAGCCCATGTTAGTTATCCTGGATTTTCGCTCTTTTCCCGTCTGGGATCAATCTTTACATTGGGCGGGGTAAGTTAGGATAGTTCAGGGACAGGACTAATTCCTTCGAGGTATTTATACAATAGAGCAGTTTTCAATTGAGTGTCGTAAAACCAAAACCAATGTAATTACTTTGGCCAATCACAAAAGACACGGACAATCCAGTGAACCAATCAAAACTCGAAGCAAATACATGTAACCGGCACGAAGCGCGGGAAAACTTGCGCGAGCGAGTCACGATTGGGTTTGGTTTTAGTTCTGATTGGCTGAAAAAAGTGGCGCGAAATTTTAAAGCCAATCACTGAGCGTAGTAATTCAAAACCAAAGCAAACGCAATTTACTTTCGACACTCAAGTGAAAACCGCTCTATACTGTCTTCAACACTCGTATCAAGCTCTCTGCTATTACATGGAAAAGTTTGAAGAGAAAGATAAGTGTACATTAAAATTTGCTAGATCCAATGAAACTGACAAGAGAGAAATAATAATAATAATAATAATAATAATAATAATAATAATAATAATAATAATAATTACTGAATGATTCGCGAAGGTTGTTTGAAAAAAAAAATCGAATTTTGTGCGAATTGCATGTAAGAAACCAATCACAGGCGACGATGGCTGACTGACGGATTGCGTCACGGTTGAGCAAAGGATCACGGGTAAATTTGAGGATCTAAACCGCCTTTTTAGTGCAGAATGCACTTTTGTGATGGTTTGGTGGGCAGTCGTGTGATAAACCCCTAACGCGCTAATGTGTAAACTTTTAATCACCAATTAATTAATTAAGACGAGATTTTTTTGAACTTCGAGCAACGCGCGGCCAAAATTCCCATGATGCCATTCGTCACTCGTCGGCATTCACGTGTGTTTCGCGTCCGGAGGAATGGAGAGTTCGCTTTTCTCCTTTCTCTTCGCTTTTTACCCATCTGAACGAACGGATATGAAGCAATTACTTTGGTAGAAGAAACTCCAAGTATGTAAACTGATATTTGGCCCCGATAGAAATTAGATAAAGGACTATAAAACGTCGTGATATGCATTTAACGCGGTCTGTTCTTGGAGAAGTGTGACTGATCCGGCCGGTCAACTTTCAATAACAGCATGGAGAATCCAGTAATAAAAGGTACATGTAATATTTTACCTGTAAAAGTAATTAGTTCTTTCGTTTAGAAACAACCCTTCCTAACACAGAAATCCATTTGAAGGAACAGTTTGAAGCACCGATTGCAATATTACGGGAATATTATGACAGAGGAATTGATTTTTAGTGCAGTGTAGATTTTTTTTCGCTAGCATACTCATTCCCTTGTGATATCCTCGATCCTTGAGGGAAATTTGCGATTCTACCCTGCATTTTTATGAACTTTATTTATAAGAACATTGTTAGAATAGAGGTTTAGCCTTAAATGGTTCTGTTTCACCTTTAGAATTCTTGAACACAAGCACAATAGCATTCTTGGGATTCCCATGGATTTGTTGATCACAAATCGATCCCCGCGTGCGAAATAAATATTATTTATATTTCTTTTCAGAGAATATTCTCTTAAAACCTTGTTGTACTGAGGATTACCCACCTAAGGCAATTTATTTTATACATATTACACTCGATACTAACATTCTTCAAGTCAAATATATTTGAACCGGTTGTTTTTTCTTCAACTCAAACTTGTAGGCTAACGCAATGTCAACAATAAAACATTGGCCGTTCAACAAGGATCAGCTTTCTTCTGGTAAGTACTGAGTTAATGAACATACTGTCATTTCGAACTTCATATATAGTGATTTTACTTTGTACGACATAATGTTCTTGGAACTGTGACTTTTGCTCAGCAATTACGCTTCTTTCGCAACGGAAATAATTGCCTCTAAATTGAATAATGAAGCAACGTGTTCAACGCTTCATCCTTGATTATTTGCGTTGTGTACCAGACAGTTATCATTACAAATCAGTCCTTTAAAGAATAAGCTTGCTAGTGCTGTTTAAGTTGATATGATTTCGTTTTGAACCGGTTATACGATTGCAATTTGAAAATGCGCGAGCTTGGTTTGTTTATATTGAAATTCGATAGCTGCTGCGATCGAAAAATTCTTTCACGTGCCAAGATTCTTTTTCGACGCGTCGATGCCAAGCTGAAAATATTTCGCTTGCACGCTTTGTATTTGGACGTCGATATTTTATGGTTTTGTGAAACCGTTATGGCCAGGTCACATCATTTCCATTCTTTATCAGAAATATAAAGCTATTTCATTTTAAACACTGTTACTGAGTACTTGTCCACTTGGAATGACAACTTAATCGATCTGTCGGTTTTGTAAATGCCATTTATTTGCGGTTTCTTATAGGTCAGTATTTGTTTGGGTTTGAGGTAAAACTTTCCTTTGATCAGAAATTCTTTTTCCTTGTTTTAAACATCAAAATTCCCGCCTTTTTCCTGAGCTGGTGACCGTCACGGAAAGCGCGGCAAAGTTGGCGCGCAGCGCGACGCAAGCCATCCGGCTTTTGCTATTGTTGTGTCGCCAACATGTCTGCAAAACGGCCGAAGTTCCCACTCAGGTAGTATAGAATTTGCAAGCGTTTCATTTGGAGTACTACAGTTTATCGTATTTCTTAAGTTAAACCATAAAAAATACTAATTTCACTTAAATGCTGTGACATTATAGTGCCAATGCAATAATGCTTAAGCGCCGAAAAATGCAGACGGGAAGTTACAAGGTGCAAGGTGTTGTTTTTCCGGAAAAAGTAGAGAGGTATTTTTTTTTTCAAATCTGAATTTCATCCTAATCAATCAAATCTTGCAAGAAGAGAATTTAAGTTTTCTTTTCCTACAATTGCATTATATTTCAGAACCCCCGAAGAGATCGAAAAACAACAGGAAGAGGAATTGAAGAGAAGAATGGAGCTAGAAGAAAGATTGGCAAAGGAAAAGAAAAAGAAAGAAAACAAAAAGAAAATAATAAATTTATAGATTGGCATAATATGCAGCATTGTTTATTAGCTATCAATCTGTGAGCTGTGTTTTCTTTCTTTTCAACATCTTTTCTAAATTAATAGCCTATCCTAGACCTTTTAGCTGAGCGATTCCTCAACCAACCCCCACCCCTTGGGTTTGCACTCGTTACTCTCCCACTGTTTTTATTTTTGCCGATTGTAAGAGAATATAGAGGGTCTGTAAACACACTAATTTAAATGTATGAAACATTTTTTTTAACAGTATGTCATAATAAACCTCCAGTGAGCGTGAAAAATTGTTTAAAACTATGTAATTATTGGTATAATTTCCCTTCAAGTCAGTATAGTTCTCTTATGATTTAAGGGATCCTTTTGACTCACTCTCAATCCTATACTGTTTATTGACCCTCGCTCCTCAAAGATATTTTCGGATTTAAAATTCAAACAAATTAAGGTACAATCACTATATTCTATTGGAAACGTAGAAAGTGCGATTCTAAAGTGGCAAAACATCATGCTAAGGACCTGTGTCCTCAAAATACTGACAAACAAAATCATTGTCACAGGTTCACTAATATCTCAGAAATATAATGATTCTCAAGATGCTATAATTTCAGGGTTTGTGACAATCCTTCATGTCAGCTTGAAAATGTTCTTGCAGGATCACATAGTGTTATGATAACAACTACTTATTGACTAGTGGGAGGCCTGGATGGAACACATTTTGGCTAGAGGTCATGGCATACAGACTAAATACAGCTTAGTCAACAACCCAGGGGGGTACTCCAGATTCCAAGTGATGGGGACGATCGAAGCTTTTTTTTCGGGGGGGGGGGGGATTTAAATTTTCGATTCCGGGATTTTTTTGGGTAGGAAAGTTTTCGCAAGTATTCTGGGGGGTGGTTTGATTTAAGTAGGGATTTTTGGGGGTATTCAAAACAATCTGAAGATCTGTGGTAGTGCCCGCGTATCCTGGCCGCATAGTTCTGCGAATATAGTACAAACAAACTTGTGTCCTTTCTGGAAATGTTTAAGGCTTGGAAATTCTGCATGGAATTTTTTGGGGGGTCAATTTTTGGTCTAGGGCTTTTTGGGGGGTTTTGTTGGAAGCCTGGGGGATTTTTTTTTTAGTTTGATTTTCACCTCCATTCGATCATCCCTGTCACTTGAAATCCGTAGTACCCCCCCCCCCCCCCCGGGGGCAATGAGCATTTTATTATGTGACCGATTTAAATTTCAAATCGTTTGTATCTCGCCAAAATCATCTTGCAGCCCCCGAACAGGGTCATAATTTTTTTTGTATCCACTGATGTGAAAGACCCTGACATGGAAATTTTCTTAGTAGTTTTGATGTAAAAAGCGCTCAGTGCATGGGCTATACGGTCACATAACAACACACTCATGTTGTGTAATCAAGAAAAATACAATGTTTAGATCCAACTAACACTATTTGTATCACAAATGATTATATATTATAGATAAAATTGCATCACCGATGGTGATATCGAGACCAAAAGCTCTTTATTTGGCTCTCCTTTAACTTGTTTTGTTCCCCGAGTTTCCGTACCATTTCTTCTTGGCACATTGCAGCCGTATAACGCTTGTTTCTGTCATCGACACCCTTCATATAGCATTCAATCATGATTTGTTTCTGTTGTTCACTGAAGCGCTTGTTTGTTCTGGCAGGGCGGTTACATTTGTCTGCCTTTCCAGGGATTGCATAGAGCCAGGCCTTCTCGTCTTTGCTGAGTTCACATGTT
This sequence comes from Oculina patagonica, assembly GCF_052425735.1. Taxonomy (NCBI): domain Eukaryota; kingdom Metazoa; phylum Cnidaria; class Anthozoa; order Scleractinia; family Oculinidae; genus Oculina; species Oculina patagonica. The sequence goes on from NC_135766.1 coordinate 11,583,708, forward strand.
GAACTGACCGGTTGTGGCTGTGTGCTTTTTATTTCAGCAACTATATCTGTGACTAGATTATTGTTTGTATTTGTTTTAGGTGTAGCTTTTCCACAAGAACCTTGGTGTTTTTGCAGATTTCCTTTGCGCAGGAAAGACTTGCCACAGTCTATACAAGTGTTACCTCCACGATCAGGTACATTAGTGATGATGCTTGTTGGCCTAGAACTGCCAGTGTCTTCCTTTTTTTTAGCAGTCGTAGTTTGCCTCTGTGGCAAATCTTTAACAGTAATTGCCTTTTCAAGTGAAAAGTTACTGGTTGCTCCTGTGCTTTCGCATTCTAAATGCCCCCAGAGCTTTCTAAGTTTCAAACATTCGTATGTTTTTGTTTCAGACAGCCTTGTTTGATTTCGTGCAGTAATCTGTTTCAGCTTGTTGTCATTGCCATAAATATACTCAAAATCTGAATATTCTGTGATCCCATTCATTGTCTTTGCTGATTCTGGTTCCTTTAACCTATCAATGTTGACACCATAGACATGTGTTCCCCTTAGCCGTCCATTCGTTCCTTTTTCAATTTGTTCCCCTGAGACCACATCGTTCCCTTCTCTTCTGTATCGTTTCAGAGAAAACTTTAACGTGGCATAGTGCCCATCCAGCTTCGTCTTCCCTTTCTGGGGCTCAAAATTTCGAAAACTAGAGACGTATACTCCTGTATGCAAAAATATATTTGGCAACCACAGCACAAGTGATGTGTTTTTATAATGTGCCCCATTGTCGGTCCACAAAATTATGTTAGTGATTTCGGGGTGAAGTTTTTTAAAATTCCTTATGGACTCTTCTAAACAAGTGGCTGAAAAATACCAATTCTGTTTGTCATCTGATTCACTGTATATGTCGTGGAATTCTGTAAATACTTCTCCGGAGTCTTCTCTTTTGAAAAAGAACATTGAACCGTATAGCGATACCCCCTTTTTTGCAAACCAATCTTTCTGAGGTTCAAATAGTTTTTGGAAAAGAAGTTTCATCATATAGTCAGCAACCATAACTGCTTCGCCTGGGACCAGCTTGTTTATGTCTATTAAAAACTGCTCCCTCTGATACTTGCCTCTGATAATATGCCCTATGTAACTGTTTAAGTTTTTTTCTATTTGGGTAATTTGGTCCACCACGTTTGGGTCATTAACTGTGTTGCAAATTTCTTTCAGATCCCTTATTATGTGAAAGATTTGTAGGCAGCTGTGGCACGTTTCTTGGTGGTCCATGATGCTACCACATGGCGGATTGTCAGACAGCCAAAGGCTAGCGCAGTGGGTTGCACAGTTGCTGTGGGTTCTCAAATTAGCTTGAAATTCGGACAGCAGGTAACCTTTCAATGTCTTAGCTCTAGTTATTAAGGCTGGAGTTGTATCCGGTTTCTGATTGCTCCGCAAAGTTTCTCCCAGTTGGGTTAACAGTTGGCCCAGTTGAATGAAATTCTCAGCCCCAAGCTCCGTGCAAATGTTACATAGGCCTGCTTTTTCTGCCATGATTTTAAAATTACCTGCAGAAATGCCCTTAAAAAATGTGCTGAAACTGATGGCTTTGATCTTTAACTGTTGCCATTCTTGTTTGTAACGATCGTATAATGCAGATTTGTTTTGTTTCAACCACAGGACAGGTTGATTTCCACCTCCTAACAATTCACTAACCCATGACTTTTGTTTCCCTTCACAGGAGGCAGTTTTGTACGACGAGTATTCCACACTGTCAGGATGGTGAATAAATTCCAGCACAAAAGCTATGGTTTCTGGTGGAAGTTTCTGACAAGGTCTCCGATTCACTTTAGGCACTGAAGCTCCTGGACCGCACACCTTGCTATGAAGTCTAGCTTTTGTTATCTCGTAGTCAGTGCAAAATACCTCTTCTCCTCGACTGTTTGTATATTTAAAAATCTCCTTAAGTTCCTTATTTGTATACTGTTGTGCAACACAGCTTAAAAGTTCAACTCGTTTGGGGCTTCCAGGCTTCTCTCTGGAATAACTGAGTGCTAATCCTTCCACAATGTTAGCATTTCCATGCTTCTTTTTATCCTGCATAAAATGTTGAATTATTTTTAAGTTTCAAGGAGATACTACAAGTAAAATGCTTCCATGTACTTTTCAAGTTCGAAAGCTCTACCAGTCTAAATCATAATCTTGGTTTTCACTGCCATGACAAGAAACAATAAAATGGAATCCACTGAACGAAAAAAGTCGAATTTGAAATGAAACAGAAAATTAATAATGATAATTGAACTGCGTGGAATGCAATTTGGACAACACGAAGTTCAATTACCACTTTATTACAACCTTTTTGAAATCGCACAATTTAATCTCGCAAATACAGGATTTTAGTCAGTATAAAATGCTAAATATTGATCCAGTAACAGGTTTTTAAAATTGTTCCTTTCTCATTGGCTGCAGTAGAGATGCAATTTAGAGCACAAAGTGGTGCAAATAATTATTTGTGAATAAATCGCACTGCTGAGATCCAATCAGATTGCAAGGATCACCAGTGATTTCAAAATGGATGTAATAAAATTTAATATAGAAATAACTTGTCTAAGTCTCAAGTCTGTGCGGTATTCCATTCTTGACTTATTTGTTGTCAGCAAGCTGTTTTGTCTCTTGTTTTGCAAGATATCTATTAGCGGAGTGTTCCAATGCAAAATGAACATTTTACAGGGGCTTTAATCCCAGATACGAGGCATTTGAAGTAAGGCGAGCAGCTGGGGGCTGGGTAGAGTTATTCATTCAATTGAATAAGAAACACATTATCACATTTTTAGTTGAATATATATCAAGTTCCAACCTTTCAAATATGGATCAGCATCCTTACAATCCTCTCTAACAATGTATGACCCTCCCCGAAACCCGGCCCTTCCTAACTCTTGGATTTTGATACAGTCATAACTATTTGAAAGCTCAGGCCTTGAAAAAGTTACTAATTTTAACATGACCTTTGTTGTGATGATTATTTCTCAATTTAATTGAATATAAAACTCTACCTGGTCCCTTGCTCAACCTCAAAACAGCCAATAGATCATTTACTGGAAGCATTTTTTAAAACTACCTGCTGTTCCTTTTCAAATTCCTCTTCCAGAATCTCCTTGCAAATTTCTTCATAGGAGGCACCCATCTTCTCGACATCTGCTTTCAGTTCATTCATTTTTTGTCTTGTGCACATTTTGAGTTTTTTCTTAATTCTTCGCTTCGTTCGTTTCGATGCATTTGCAAAAGACGATGGAGGTCGTCCAACTGAATCAGTTTTCACCGAACTGCTTGGTGATAAAATGCTGTTCTGAGTGCTGTTTTTGTTGCTGCTTGATAACCTGTGGAGCCTAACGTAACATGCTGCACAGCACCTTAAGTTTGCAGACAAGGCCACACTGTCAAACTCGTTTTGTACCAAGGCATTTCGTATGTCAGTGGGCAATTCACCCACTGACTGTGGCACAGACTTTAAATGTTTTATCTTATACTGGGGTGTTTTGCATTTTGATGCCGAACATCTCAAGCGACTTGTGTCATTCCTGCATTCCTGGCAAGTTCTTCCAATGGTTTTGTTCTTATTATCCTTGATGGGACGAGATTCACTTTTTGTGACATTTTTTAAACAGTTTATGCAAGTTACTGAAGACATAGTACAATCTCAGCACGATTTTGAACTGAATTGACGGAAGTTAATAAATTCTTGACAAACAAGTGCTGTGATAAATGAAACTAGCTATAACAAAACAAAAAGCCTAAAACTCTCAAATACTAGACTACTAAAACTGACTCGAGGTGAAAACACCACTCAGGAAATATTTAGCCAGGGAGCTCACTCGCCATTGGCGGTTTTCAGTGAGTCCCTGAAGATAATAATAAATTACAAAAAATAATACCCAATTTACAATCCTAGTTATAAGACCTCGATAAAATATTTTTATAAAACCCACTCAAAAGTCCCAAATTATTCAAAAAAAGGTTACAATTGCAATAGAAAAATTATAAGGAACAAACTTCACTAATTTTAGAATTACTTGACAAAACAAGTACTCAAAAAAATCTACTGGTGTAAATTTGCAGAAACTAAGATTAGAACCTGTAATAAAACAGCAAGCCTGACACAAAAATTCTCAAATAAGACCCGACAAAACTACACTCGAGAAACTAATAAACAAACAATTACGTGACAAAACGCACTCTTAAATAATCTACTCGGGTGTAAATTTCCAAACTATGGAACTGGCCAAAAACAACCAGCCAAGAAAAATCCAATGAATACAAAAATTAGAAAGCAAATACTTGGCTACTAAAAACAGAACCCAACAAAAACGCTACTCGGGAATTAAACGGCAAAATTCACAACAAATAGAAAGCGGAAAAATTGCCAATAAATTTCGAACAAATACAATTCCAAAAAATTACCGTATGAAACTGACACTTGCAAATAACTTTGAATGAAAACAAACGAGCTGAGATTGTAACTATCAACAGCTTTGCCTTTTGCGAAGTTGCAAAAAAAGTTTCCGTTCTCAGGTAGCCGGCCGGCGCCGGCTAAGGCGGGAAAATGGTTGGCAGCCGGCGTGTCTTTCCCGCCATACAAGCAAGCCAAAGCTACATGAATTTTACAGTGCTCAACTTCGAATATAAGATCAAAGACAAGACAAAGAATATATGTAAACAACTGTTCATTATTTAATTGTAAAACAACAAACATTCCTAGCTTACAATAAACATTTGTAAACGTCATTATTTCTGGAAATCCAATCTCAAAATCCGATCTAAACGAACGATTAAAAATCTGCCGACAGACACAATTTCCTTCGCCTACAGGCCATACTGCTTAGAACCGAAAATACGGTACAAATACACTGGACTCACCGCTTCTAAAGCTTCGTCGAAGCTTCCCAGATCTTCCTCCCGACGTAACCGAGTAAAACTTCGAATAAAATCGTTCATAACTCGCCCACTTTCAACAAAAACATCACAAAACCGCTCTCCCTTCTCATCGAACAACATGGACGCGCGTTCTGATCGAAAGTGAAATGCGCGCGCAAGTTCTTATGGGATTTTTGACCGCTGGCCTCTTGCATTGCTCGAAGTTCAAAAAAATCTCGTCTTAATATCAATTAATTAATTATTCCTTGTGGAGGGGGTGGGGGTGGGGAGCACCTGACCGTACCCCTAGGTAAAACCTGGAGCACATCTACGTTACTTTCATATGAAGATCTCAAACGTATATATTTGTTTCAGAAAACCCTTTGCTCTCCTTGTGGTACTACTCAACGTAATTTACACCAAACGCATGCGCAGATTAGTCTACGTTGTTTTCTGGAACTATCATGAACATCGCTTGTATTGCGTGTCTGCGGTAGGCTTCCTGCAGACTTCTTGGCGCCAAGTAAAAACCGCAAATTAATTAAATTAGATTTGGAGACTTTCACAGCGCTTTCGTAATTAGGTATGCAAAAACTTGCACCGGGATTTTCGGCGTGAACACCTGATAACCAGGAAACAAATATCCTAGCTGTACTGCGTTTTAAAAAACCTGTCGAAAAATATGTTTTTTGATTAGATTTGTTTCTTTAGGTTTTGAGAATCGTCTTTCGTGCAGTCTAAACCGTAACTTAATTAAATTAAACAAATGTCATCGATGCCGCCGTAAAACAAACAAAAAACAAAAGTTTCATGTTATCGCATTTTCAAGGAAGACAAAAGTATTTTGTTACAAACGAACAAAAGTGTCGTGTTATGTTTGCAAAGATTAGCGTAAGGAACACCTGGGAAAGAATACTAGTAGCCTGTGAACAGTTTTTCCGAACGTAAAGTAAAGCAAATAAACACGAACATATATAAAACATCATACTTTCAATTGTTCCATATTGCATTCTGCACTTACCAAATCATCGAGATTTTCTTTTCTTCTTTCCTCACTATTACGGACACCTTTGGGACCACGATTTGGTGTCCGCAATAGAAAAGTCCGCAGTAGCGGGAGTTATTTTCAGTAATTCTCATTCGCTGGGACTTAAACTCCTGTCCGTAATAACGGGGTGTCCGCAAGGCGGGAGTTGACTGTAGTCGGAAAGCTGGGTTCTTATATTCATCTCACGCTGGCATGTTTCTTCTCCCGCCTGGGTACAACTACTACATAGGGCGAGGAAAGGAAAGATAGGAGGCGTAAGTCACTTTATAGAGGCTTTATTTCCAACATGTACTACAGATCAGCGGCGAGAGCTTACGAACGAGAATAAAGAACTGATTCTCATCGCGAATCGATACTAGTGTGTTGCCTCAAAAACAAACTATGAAATAGTTAAAATATTTACATTTGTTATAAATAGATACATGTATATATAAAGAGAGAAATAATACATAAGCTATATACAATATACGTACAATAAAATTTGTACAAGAGAAACTTTTACTTCTTTAAGAAGATAACCTAAAATGTAAATTAATGTTAATTCTTATGGCTTTGCCTAAAATAAAAACACATTGTTCCCTTAAACTCGTTCACGTATTTCTTTTGGTAGTTGACTTGAAAATGTGATAATACAGCGGGTTGTAAAATTGCGGCTTCCTTCACTTTTAACTACATATTTTGGGCGGAACTAAGTTACGCTGACAACTGTGGATTCAGTGAGGGGAATGTCAGCGCTTATAGTTGAACATTTATTTACATGCATGAACTACAAAAATTGGGACAGACACCGGATTTTTAAGTGGTTATAAATGTCAATAATGGATCGGAGGATTTACAGATCCGATCCTTAATGACGATTCACGTTTTTAACACATGAACAGTTCGAGCAAAACGGTGTGATTATAAAATCACTCTTCCTGCCACTAAACACTGACGGCCAGGTTTCTTTTGAAGTGCAAGACAAAACCGCGAGAAAAGGCCATACAGCATGTTTTACTTGCTTTATCATAAGACCGTCTGAGTGAGTATACGTATAAAAAGACGATCAATTACAATCTACCATTACTAACTTTTAGCTCATTTTCCTATTTACCTAAATAAGCCAGTTTACAAGAAAGATCTGTGAAAGATGGACTTAACAGTTATGGTCCACCAAACAAAACTTTTCCGCAAGATCTTTACGATCCACTAAAGGATGACACAAGGCGTCATGTAAAACTTGGAAAGTTGCACCTGTTGCACCTTTAGCTTGTTTCCATTTCAATAACATTTTAAATGCCTTTTCACAGCATTCCTCATTATCTTTATGAATTGCATCTAGCGCTGCTTCATCGTTTTCCAATAACCGACGCCCAAACACTTTCCATTCCTTGACGACTTCCTTTGCCAGTCTTTCCAGGTCATCATTTTCAGGTGTGCCTCCTTTAACTGAAACCAAAAGAACACAATTAAAGTCCTACGTTATAAAATTTGAGTTGACATGATTTGCTAAGGAGGTCAAGGAGTGAGGGATAGCAAAAGGTTTTTTTTGTGAGCGTAATTGAATATCTCTTGGCGTGAACTGGCATACGTGAAATGATTGGGGTTTTTTATGCACTCGCGAAACGTCATCTGTTAAATTGGCTTTGAGTAGTGGTTTACCGTAATTATTATTTTACGTCGAAAAAAAAATTACTTAAGTAAATTTATCTGGTCGAATGACTGAGAACAATCACGATGCCACTGCCCAGGAGTATTGCAGGGTCGTTCAGTTCACCAGGTAAGACTACCAATGAGCAGTCGCGTTTTGGACAATGCACGTGCAGTGCATACAATTAACCTTTTGCCAGGCGCACCGTGTTGCATGTGGAACATGAGTGAAGAATGCTTGGGTTTAGACGTTTTCTTCATATCATCCCATGAGACGTAATATTTAGTTAACTGGAAATACACGTAATCTCTGTTGAGCTTGTTAAATAAATCTCTGCCGCAGCAGCCATTTTAACAAGGGAAAATTATACTGGGGACATCACGTTTACCTGGGGTGGTGTAACCACGGATACTGCTACTGCTACTATTACTATTTTTGTTGTTGTTTATATTACCTGCACGGTGCGCAGACGTGTGTTTGGAACGTTTTGTGCAGGTACATGATGGCGATTCTCTCTTTCGTTTTACAGAAGAACCTCAAAAGGAAAACAGGAGTTAATATAAGAGACAACTGAAATTCTCAGTTTTTATAGAAAAACATGAAACTTGAGGTGATTTGAGGAGCAAGAGTGATTAGTTTCACTCGTGCTGTCAGCGTCCGTTGGCGTGCTAGCGTTGGTAATACCTCAGGCTATTTAGCTTGTGGGCAGGGTCTAAACGGTTTCCTTTTGCGACTTATGCGTACGTCATCGCACGTGCTTTCTGCGTGCTCTGTCTTTCTTTACAGCATTCCCCTTCCCTCCCCTCTCTGAGGCAGCGTTCTCTCCCCGGTTCCGGGGATTATAGGTTTTATTTTACTGTGTTTATATATTTTTTGACATTGTGATTGTTAGCACACTCACTAGTATTTCCACTGATCCTTGCAAGCCTACGGGGATGATGGCCGGGTAAAGGTTGAGGGCAGACCAATGGGGTGTTACATGTATGTTCTACTACGCTGGGCTGGTTTTGCAATCGTAGCCACTAAGCTTAAAATTCATGTCCAGTGCAGAAAACTGTACCAACGTGTATTTAATAAAATCACCAAAGTTGGGCGATTTCTCTATCAAAAATGTTGGCTCTACATCTTGGATTCAGATTATTTTAAATCAATGACAAAATTTACCTTGATTATGTGTAGTCTGCGCACTGATTTCGTTTGACGATTTGGTACTTGAGCCTGAAGGTAATTGCTTTTGCTTTGCAGTAGAATGTGTACAGTTGTTAGAAGTTCCTAAAAGAATTGGAAAACAATATTAGGACAAAGCTGACATCATTAGACAGAAGAACATGATGCGGTAAAGAAAATAAACAGCCCGTTAAGCTGACTTGTGGAATAGAGTTCTTTGAATTTCAATTTTCCGAGGTCATTTAAAATTTGACTCAGACTAATGACTTATTGACTTGTTTAACTCATAAAAACTTTATTACTTAGCTTAGCACTATAAGGAGGGGGCTTTGCGTCTTTTCATTTTCCAAAGTTTTGCCTTCAAGAGTGTCCTTAAGCCTCATTAAACTTACTAGTGGAATAAACATTTTTTAGAGCCTTCAAGTCCACGTAGAGTTTTTCCTCCTCAGGGCGGGATTGTTGTAGTAAGCCCCACTGAAAAAGCATTGACTACTTGGCCTGGAAAATGAATTGAATCCATGTTGGACTAAACAGTGCACGTTTCTTGGACTTAAAACACATTTGTACCATGTTCTCGTCTAAAATTAAACCAGCAGCGTTAACAGCAATTTTCACAGATTCAGTTGATGTATAACATGCTGCAATTAAGATGATCACATGTTATGTACATGTTAATAGCCAGCTCACATGGGGGTGGAACGTTTACTTAATGCAAACGAGGGTACATGTAATTGTGTTCCTGTTCACTGCAGCATATTAGTTAAAAATCCACAAAATATGAAAAAAATCATACCACAAACCACAGTGAACATTTCTTTAATCAGATCCTCACAAGGTTTCTCCCAGCTGTACTTTTCATCATAATGCGAGCGCAGTAGTGCAGCCTGCTCGAGCCTTGTCTTTCTGTCTGTTTCTCGCACCTTCTTGATTGCCTTGGCCCACACCTTGGCATCATCAGAATCCACAGTGGATTTCCATGATGTACCAGTCTCGACCTCTCTTAGAGCTTCACCACACTCTGAATCTTCGTGCACCAGGATAGGCAGACCAGCAGATAAGGCTGCAAGAGCCATTCCAAATCCCTGTTTACTTGAGGGCATGATGGCAAGGTCTGCTTTACAGAACAAGCGTTTCAAGTCTTCTACACATCTTGGAAAGCTTTGAATGGTTAATTGACGTTGTGCAACACCACAGTGATAGAATTTTTCAGCAAACTGCACTTGTTTTGCTTTTGACACACAAACAAACAGAAGGACATATGATTTGTCTTTCAACTCTGCCACTGCATTAGCAGCAGTGTGAAGTCCCTCTTCGTAGAAATTCTCAGGGTCAAAACCACCACTTATCAACACACGAAACTTTCTTCTGTCAGCAATAGCATGGCTTACATCAGAAAGGTCACTGAGTATACCTGGAGGAAGTTCAAACACTTTCTTCCTGTAGAAACGGAGAGACGCAGAAAGTTCATCAGCCATCTTGGGTCCGATGGCAACTGGAATATCAGCCATTCGACTAAGTTGGACAGTAGTCATTATTTGAGAACTGCTGTTAGTGATGCTGGCCAATTTCTCAAGGCAGTGTTGGCCTTCAAAGAGCATCTCTTCCAGCGGGTTAGAAGCAACAAAAACACTCTTGCAATGGTGACGTTCCTTGAACAATTGTGCAATTTTTCCAAGCCTCTCACCTACACCAACTACAATGTCAGTCGTAAGGTCTTGTGGTGGGAAGATCAACCAATCAACAGGGTCATCAAAACCTGGCTGTTCCTTTGCTTCAACAATGGTAATACCATAACTGGCAGCTTCTCTCTTGTCCTTTTCACTACACGAATCTTCTTCTGGAACAAACAAAGTGACTCTCATCCAAGGGATTTTTGCCAATTTAATGGCAAAGTCAATGGCAAAAGTTGATTGGGATGACGAGTAGGGAACAGCAACGTGCAGTGGACCGCTGGAGGAAAAACTTCCACTTTTGTCTACTGTACATTTTGAGCTGTTATCAGAGCAACACTGCAATAGCAAAGCAGAATGTTTTAGAGCAAAACCGACTGTGCATTAATACTTTTTGTATATGTACCATGAGTGGTACTATTTTACTATATAAACTGCTTAACTAATAGATTCCATTTTGCAAACAAATTATACAAGTTACAAATTATTTGAGATATCTCTTTCTTCATATTTTAACCAAATATGGTCGAGTAGATGATGTCATCATTTTGCTTATTTGCATATTTTATAAACTTGAATATCTCTGGAAAGAAACGAGATATTTGAAAACAGTAAACAGAGTTTTTTCTTCTCACACAGACTTCTTGCTCATGTTTTAAAACGCTTTATACAATAACCGAGCTAGTATTGCGTCTGTTGTGATTGGGTGATGCCTGTCATCTATTAGAGTACAGACGCACAGATTCAGTTGCACAAAGCAATCCGTCACTTACATGCCAATTGATATTTGGAAAGACCTTCCATCTTCTTTGAAAGACTTAAGTGTGTTAGCATTTCCCAAGCAAATAAAACGTTACCTCCTGTCAGAACAAAAACTAAACTGATTCTCCACTAAACTAAGTCTGTAAATTCGTAAGTCCTCTTCCCTATTGTTACTTATTAATCACCTGCTTTTTATACTATTGATAACAGTAATTGTACGGGGAGCTAACTTAAAAACCTACCGGTTCATTTAGCTCCCCAGCTCAATACTAAATTAACTACAAATTCCTGTAATACCTTATTTCTATTTAATTAAGAATACGAACACAATGTTCTGTAAACTTTAATATGAGCGAAATAAAATTATTATTATTCAAGAAATCATTGAAATCTGTATGAAAGTGTTTGACTGATGTTGTACAGTTGGAAGACGCTGCGGGAAACAAATGAATGGGGGTTGAACACTTTGGTTAATGCTTACAGATTTGAGCAACTTTTCAAACCGGAATAAAGGTTAGTTTTTTCATAACTGACTTTCAATATACCATTTTTCTGCTTATTTAATCGGTTTAATAACAGAGCTTCGTGGTTACGGAAACTTTATATATCATGAAGTCACTTTTGAAAATGTACGTTGCTAAGCAAATGAAACGTCAAGTTTAGTAAAATGCATTATTTTGTCATGTTTATAACTGCTGTTTGTTTTATATTTTAATTTTTTTATTAAAAAAACTGCTTCAAAAATTGCTGCTTCAAAATAATCTGTCCTCCTCAACAAAAAAATACACAATTATAGCGGAGCTCCTAAGCGTAGCACCATAACCATGAAAGAAGGAACACTATCGAAATGAGTTTTCATGGTCAACATGGATAGCGGCATGGTTCGCGGGCGCGTACGTACGGCGTACATACCTAGTACGGAGTCGCGCAACATGGCGGCCATAGTTTGATGGTAGAAAGAGTGAAGCAAGAAGGCCGTATAAAGGCGGCCTTTGAAATTTAAAGAGGTTTGAAAAGAAAAACAAGAAGCAATGAAACAAAATGTGGCTGAAAATTACGTGTAGAAAGTAATCGACCGCCAAAAAAGTGGACATTGAGAGCCATAATCGATCGATGACTTTCGTGTCTATCTGTAAAGCCAGCATCGTACATGAAGGAGCATTCGAAAGCTAAATCGGGTTGATATAATAAACAAACCATTTTATTGCTACGGGGTATAAAAAAAAAAAAACTTGACCCTCTGGGATTTGAACTCACGACCTCCCGAGCCGCAGACTGGCACCTTACCGATTGAGCTAATCCGACAGACTCTGTAATGCACGTTGAATATATCCTATATCAATGTAATAAATATTGTGGAGTCTACTAAACTGCTGCGAAACTATAACAGGATCGCGAAACTATTTTCTATTGCTAGAAAGCAGATAATTTACTGTACTCTAAAGTAATTTTTCGTGCCATGAGTAATGATTTTGCCCCGCTTTAAGATTGTTATTTTTGTCGTACTGCTGACATTCAGTTTAACCGTGAGCTATTTAAATTTGTCTTGCACCTGGGCATTTCCACAGTTACGGACGTTACATTCAGAGTCATTTTTGAAACTTTAATCTAGCACAGGCAAAGAATAGGAAGAGGTTGTCCAATGTTACATTGATTATCATGTTTGTGCCTACTGAAGCAATACTTGAGTTATAAAAGTTTTCCACTTGACTGGCCTATTATGTTAAAATAGAGCAAAAAACTCACCGTTACGGACGTTACATAAAAAACAACCACATGAGCAAGAGCACTGGTATTAATGGAAAATTCCTGTGAAGTGTCAGGGCTTATTGCATGAACTGCTCCAAATATTTGAAGTATAGTAGTTGTGTGAACCAAAAAGCTTCATTTCATTTAAACTCACTTTCGCAATTATACAATGCTATGTGAACTTTAACGTTACGGATGTTACAGCCAATGTTACGGACGTTACACTGTGTGATTTATTATATTATTTTGTATTGTTGGCCACATTTTTTTTGGACATTTAAGTTCAAAATGGCTTGTATTTAACATTTTATAAATCAAACTGGTTGGTACTTTATGTTAAAGCTGTGAAATGTCCCAACACAGTATGAAGGACACTACGTGTATTTTACATAAAGTACTCAGCCTTAAACATGAGCATGCTCAAACTATCATAGGCCCACAGACATATACTGGACTCCAGTGGGTATAATCCATTCCTTCTCTAAAACACTGCTTTCTTTGAGAATTCACATATCCAAAATTGCCTTTAACTGTGGCAGAAACAGTCCAAATCACAAGCTTCAAGAATTGTAACGTCCGTAACGTAACGTCCGTAACAAAGTTTTGTTACCATTTTTTGGAAAATGTTGCAGTTTTTCAGGGACCGCTTTTTACCAAAGTGTTTCTGAAGAATATTTAGCTTTGTGGCAGAAATATCTTGGAAATCTTTTCAATGGTTGTTTCAAGAATGGAAAAAGATTGTGTAAACGTTACGGACGTTACGTAACATCCGTAACAAAATTTACTTTGTTAATAACTTTTTTTTAAAAAGTTCAGGGTGAAATTTATTTTTTTTATGTATTAACTCCTTTGAGGTATTTCTTCTGATATAACTGTTTGTAGACACAAATCATTTCCAAATTTTATAAAGCAAGTTAAAAAATTTGTCTCTCACCTATTGGTTATTATTAAAAATTAAACACTTACTTTGGAGACCCCCCATGAATGCGTTGCATTCACAAGCGAACTGAAACTTATTTTTCTATGTACTATAACTTGTCAACAATATAGTGCATGGTATGATTTTATGTCCAATCACTTTTTAAAAATCTGGATTTTTCACATTCTCACATGGAATTGCCCACCTATAAACCGCCATAAACATTAGTACTTTGGCCGCTTATTCACTAGAATGAAAACATTGTAAGCTCCAGTGAAAATTAAATAAATGGGGAGCTCCGCTTTTAGGCGTGCCTAAATCTACATATTAATAGTTTATACTAACAATGTTCTCTTACCTTTTCTATGTCCTCTTGTTTCTTCTCTTCTAGATCTGTTAACTGGCAGTCCTTAGATGTGACTTGGTCAACTGTCTCCATTCCTTCACTTTGCTCCTCACTGGGGCCAGAAGGGACCTTTTCGAATCTTGTTTTCCCTGTACAGTCCTGGCCAAGTGAACTAATGGTGTGAACTGGCACACAGTTTTCACTCTCCACGGACTTTTGAAAAGTCACTCCGGTACTCTTGCCCTGGTCTTGGCTCTCTGGTGATACTAATAAATCATAGAAACACAAACAGTAAGCTAGTGTTACCACCATTTGCATTGAAACCCGACTTCAGAAGTCAAAAGGTTTCCAAGATTTCCATCAATCAAAGGTTGAAGGGGGTTTCCGACAACATTTGGCACAAGCGATCACGAAAGTGAACTGGTGATAAATAAATTTCATTGCAGCCAAAACTCCAATAAACTGCTTTTTAACAGATTTGTAGCTAAGTTGCCAAAAAGGGCTTTGTCTCCCTAAACCGTTGGAATTAACACTAAAAACATAAAAGATACAAAATTTTTATGTTCATCGAGCTGCACTGTGGTGCGACATTTAGTCTGGCACTGTCACCTTCCGTCGTATAAAAATATTTTTTTCATAAAATCTGTAAGCCGTTTAGTTCCATTCAGTTTACAAATGCAAAAGATTTAAAATGAAGGTAAAGTCTTTTTAAAGCCCTGAAAACTTTAGTGGTGATCACAGCATTTCACAAAAGTTGCATGGAGGCTAACTGACCAGAAGCTAATCATCTTGGGAACTAAACTACAAAACTAATATCCAATTGAATATTAGTCATTACATCACAAATTATCAAGAGCTCATTTAACTGTTACACTCCAACACTGTAAGGTGTAATGCTGACTGAACTGCATCTTTTTTTTTCGGTTTCTTTTTATGTCATGCACACAGTTCAACATGCCCTATGCGCCACTGGGCATTTAAAGGATTGATGACACAGTTCAACAAACAGCACAACTTCCAATATTATGCTGAAATGCCTTGCTACAGTGTTAAATTGTACAGAAAATTTTAAAATACTTTGCTTTGACAGCCCAATGATCACAGTGCAACTTTTCACTTGATTATGCGATTGACATTTCTGATTGAAATTCTTAGAGAAAATAATACAAAATAAAAGAAGTTACGTTCATACCAGAAACAATGCTAGACATCTTATTAGCCAAATCTCCACACTGTTCCTCCCAACTGAACTTCTCATTATAATGCGCGCGCTGTGTTGCAGCCTGCTCAAGCCTTTCCTTCCTTTCTGTTTCTCGCACTTTCTTGATTGCCTTGGCCCACACCTTGGCATCCTCAGAATCCACAGTGGATGATGTACCAGACTCAACCTCTCTGAGGGCTTCACCGAATCCTGAATCCCCATGTACCAGGATGGGCAGACCAGCAGATAATGCTGCAAGAGCTATCATTTCAAATCCCTGTTCACCTGAAGGCATGATGGCAAGGTCTACCTCACAGAGCAATCTTTTCAAATCTTCTTCACATTTTGGAGGGCTTCGAATAGTAAGCTGACTTTCAGAAATGCCATGATTTTTGGAAAACTGCTTCTGGTTTACTTCTGCTGCATTAACATAGAAAAGATGATAAGATCTGTCATCCAACTCTGCAACTGCTTTTGCAGCAATGTCAAGTCCCCCTCGGTTGCTACTATCTAAGACCAACACACGAAACTTTCCACCACCATTTGTAGCGTGGTTCTCATTCAAAATTTCACAAAATTTACTAAGTAAGCCTGGGGTAAGGTTGAAAACTTTTTTCATGTCAAAACAGAGAGAAGCAGACAGTTTCTCTGTCATCTTTGGCCCAATGGCAATAGGCAGATCAGCCGCTTGACAGAGTCCAACATTTCTCTGATGCCTCAATTCTCTATCCTTTAGGGTGGTATTTTTATCAATTGTACCTTGGAATGTAAGGTCCTGATCATCAGGGTCTAAAGCTACATAAATGCTCTTACAATGGAGACTCTCCTTCAAATGTTCTGCAATTTTTCCAAGTCTCTCACCTACACCAACTACAATGTCAGTAGCAAGGTCTTGTGGTGGGAAGTTCAACCAATCAACAGGGTCATCAAAACCTGGCTGTTTCTTTGCTTCAACAATGGTAACACCATGTCTGGCAGCTTCTCTCTTGTCCCTTTCACTACATGAATCTTCTTCTGGAACAAACAAAGTGACTCTCATCCCAGGGATTTTTGCCAATTGAATAGCCAATGTATTCAGTACAGTCAGGCAACGCCAGCGTGGTGCCAGGATGATAACTTTCAATGGGTAAACCTGCAACAGAGGAGCATTAGCTGACTCAGCATTAATGAGTACGGTATTCACATACTGTAAGTGACATGTTGCTGACATTGGCTGCAGCTGCACTTAGAGAGTTGACTGGGTTAATTTTCTAGAAACCCGGGTTAAAAAATTCCACAAAACTTAACTCGGTTAAAGTATCACTAACTCGGTTAAATTTTTTTAGCGGCCGCATTAAGATCAGACCAGACTGAAGTGATGTCATGATTAAGCTATTTGAAAACAAGCGAAAACGGCCGGCTTTCATGATAATTCTATTACTTTCTCAATTCTTCTCCTGCTTTTTTTATTTATTTCAATGCATTTTCGACTTACACCGTTCTTTCCCTTCCTAATGGGTTCTATGCAAATATTCAAGCCCAGTTGTTTCGAATAGGTTTTTTTTCACAGTCGTTGTAAGGCTCATCGCTCGTCTCCATATTGAAATCGCCCTTAAGTGTGCATTTTCCAAAGAATCTGCGAAGAGCTCGAAGAGATCATCAGAAACTATGATAGCCCTGTTGGAGCCAAATAATCATTGCTCAGGTGGTTCTAGAGTTTCCTAGTAGCAAGGGAAATTATAGAATTAAGCCGCTAATTGTGTCCGAATGCCATGTTTGCGTGCACGTGTGATGGAAAAGAACATCTTTATGGTGACGATTGACACATTTGACAAATAAAGCAATAGTTGAATCTGATAAAAGAACACTAACCTCAGGTTAAAACTACCCAGAAAGGTGGTTTAGAATTAACCTAACCCAGTTAAAAAAATCTATTGTTGATTAATTTCCATGGGAGCCGCTTACTGGGTTAAGAGTCGGTTAACTTTCCAAATAAGCGGCCTTATTAGACATTTTTTCAAACCCATTTAATTTTAATTGATTAATTGGAAATAACCCGGCCATTTTATATTTAAAATAAATAAGCTGAGTGAGTTTTTCGTTAGAAACTGGATTTAAAACACTATCAAGTAGCATCTATAACACTTTTACAAATAAAATTAAATCTTGATTGCACTAAATACACACATGTATGTACATGTACATGTATACCTTTTTGTCGCCCTTCTTAAGAAGAGAAGGAGGACTGGAATCTTATTATCTGACAAAATGTCACAGAACATACATGTTTACTTTTATTTAATAAGTGGTAACTACACTGTACATAATAATTAATTAATTGCCAGAGTGACATTTTCTTGTTGTATCAAACCTGGATCCTAGTCAGCCTGCACGATTTTCAATGTCATTGAAATTATGAAAACTGTATGGTGAAGTGAAATCTTATTGCACTGCTGTAAGTTGTGTTTAACTTACTGGAAGTCTGTTTAATGACCTTATTAAGCAGTTTCACAGTGATCCTTTTGGTTTATATACATCATCCTATAACTCAGTACAAGCTCGAGCAAATTTGAATTGAAAGTTGCAAGTTGTGATGAGCAAACTGTCAATCAATACTGGAACATTGTGCCGCAATATTGCAGAGTTCCCGTCAAAAGAACATCCGGTTTGACTGTAATGTTTGAATCTAAAATAACTTTGTTAGAGTTATTTCTGTATTTTCTACTGTAGGGTAATTTTAAAAAGTTAGAAAAGAATTGTCAAAAAGAATTGGTAGTGATGAAAATGAATTTAAGCCATGCCCACAAAGCAAGATGTTGGCACCATTTGGGTGTTTCTTCCAAAAGTTTGGATGATCACTCTGCTAGTTATTTTTATGAGATAACAAACCGGGTAATCCCTGGGACCTTAACATTATGACTTTACTAAAGACACCCTTAAAGTGCAATCAAATATATATGGTTCCCTTTAGGCACTGATCAAATTGAAATTTCAACAGACCCCACATGCATCAGAACTTAAATTGAAAATTGGTTAATATTGAAATTCCCATACCCTGGGCCAAAAAGGGGGTTTAAATGCCCCCACATTAGGGTCATATCACAAACACAAATACCCTCACCCCAAGACATACATGGCATTAAAAATGAGGAGCAGATACTGGTTGGAGACCCACCAGGTTCTTGGGTCTAAAAGATTCCCCAATGCTGTTTGACAAACCACGCTGAATAGAAAGTATGACCTTGAGGGTTTTTTGTGAAAATCAAATTTAGTTTTTTTAAGCTAAAAAAGAAATGCTGTGGGGGTTCATGTGGGACTCATTTGGGAGAATACTGTGTCCAATATATTTCAGAAAATATTGGACTGGTGATGGAGCAATCAGATTGGTTGTTTTCTGTTATTTGCCCTTGGACTACCTAAATTGTGTTATAAAAGCAAATACATATACTGTCCCGTGAAAGCTCACACAAATTTACCAAGATTGTTTATATGCTGAATATCAAGATGGTATCAAATCCAGCCATTTTGTTCAAATTCCCTTCTACCCTCTCCATATGATGTCAAATAGCCCTGCACCCCAATAACAACTGCCTATGTCAAATTTATGTCCCTCAGGGGACATCAAGGAGTCAAAATGCCAGCTTATGCCGAGGGGAAAATTATGATTGAAGTCTCTATTTGATCGATTACTACAAATTATGAAAAACAATTAGCGAGGAACTTTACGGTTTTCCAGCAAGCCCACTTCAACAATCAGAAAAGTAAAACGGAAAAATAGTACTAATGATCATGAGACGATACTTATAAATGCCTATAGATATAAATAGACCTAAATACTATATTAATTAATCACTCCAAAATTTTCATTTGGATCACCTAAGCACAAGGCTAAAGAAAAAAACAGTAAAGAACGCTGAATCTCACCGTCTCAAGAAGAAAATCAACTCGTTGACGATAGAGCCACGGAAGCTCATGATTTAGTCTTAGTACTTTCAAAGGAATGGACTCTTCCTCGTCCATGTTACCAAGCTTTATACAGCTGATCCGTCTCTACATCTTGTATTGTTTTCACAAATTTCTCATCTGTACCCAGACGTCTTTTCTGTTGTTCAACATGTAGCTAAAAGGCCAAAAAGTGAAAGACTTGCTTCGCCAAGCAGTTTTTCAGGGTAGTTCGTCGTGTAAGCCACCACAAAACGTCCCGAGCTTATCCTGTACCTTGTTACTTTTGTTGGTCGTGTAAGACTAAACAAAACGTCCCTTAGATTGATTAAACTTAGTTACTTTTACCTTGTTACTTCTGTTACCTTGTTACTTTGTTATTTCAATCTGTTACTTTGTTACTGGAATGGTTGCGATGCAAAGTGTTGCTTTCAGTTTACTGATCGTAGGCGACCAGTCTAGATGCAGATCCTATTAGTCAGCACTTTACTGAAAGTACGCATTACTTGATCATATTTACCGTAATATAACAATGCCTAATGAAATTAGTTGATGAAGATTTCCGAAATTTAAATTCCAAATTATTAACGGCTGGAGAAAAAGTGTTACCCTTAGATTGAGGTTTAGAGTGCCTCTTGTTGAAAGCTCTGGTAAGCGACTAGTTCTTGTTACGGCCACTTTTTTTGAATTTCCTTGGTGTTCGCTTATGAGAGCTTCGACTGTAATGGTTACTTTGGTTTGGATTTGCGCATGATATCTCTTCTGAGGCAAAATCATCAAGAGAATCGAATTAATTGTCTTAACTTTTGGAAGAGCGAAAGAAGATTGGCATACCGGTACCACACACTCTGTTTTGCTTATAAGAAACCAGCCTGGAAAATTAATAATTATATTGGGCATTTTAAGAAATTTCTGATCTTACTGCATAACATATTTTGTTCTGCATCATTTATTTGGAAAACTAGAGCAGAGATCAAAGCAAAAGCATTTTCAATCTTGAAAGAGATCGCAAAGAACGCCAGTCAGAATGTGATCTGTGATAATAAACTGCCGCTGGAACTTGAATCAGATGACACGCGCAAGATGTGCGCAATATCATTTAATTTAATTTATTATCTTGCTATAACAAAGCCTGCTAAAAAAAGTCCAACACTTAATTGAGACTTAAAGACGGATCAGTCATAAACATGTCGCTTGATATTCTGATAGAAGAAAACTATTTTCTGTACAGTTCAAGGCAAAAACATATTCAGGCCCAATCAACATCTTCCCTTTTCCGACAGTAAACAGGCACTGTAAAAGATAAGGCATTGTCACTGAAGGATGCGTTGCAAGTTTTTAAAGAATTTACTGAAAGTCTGAAAGTAAGGATGGTTCACATTCTCAGTTACTCTCTCATATTCAGGTTGTGTTTGGTGGGGGAGTGGGCGAGGGGGGGGGGGGGGAGGGAAGGTGCGTAATACGCATGAGGGTCCTGAGAACGTTTTACGGATTTCACTAAAATTCTAGTTTTATCATCTTTCATTACATTTCATGACAAATTAACTTAATTTTCGTTTTCACACTGCAAATCTCTCGGAAAATCACGGCTTACGCCTACGACACAGCAAATCATGTTTCGTGAGGAAGACTGAAAGGTCCCTACAAATATGGCAAGTCGCAGCTTTAATTAGTTTTATTCGTGTTTACGTCTCTTTTTCTAACGTTTAGTTAACTGTCATCCAAGTGTATTTGTATTTCGTTTGGGAAAAACCTGATTCGACATAGAAACTTTTTGCTCCAAAGTTTTATATATTTCTTCTCCTCTCGGATTACTATATATTCCAATTTATTACGAAAAAGGAATAAAGTTCACTGAAGATTTAAAGGACACACCAAATGAACTTAAATATACTTTATTCCATTGCCATGGAAGCATGGCAAATTTGACTGTCTAAGTAATTCATGCATTCCATTACATTTCACGGGCTACGGAGTCGAAGTGGTTATCAGTATCGAAGTGTTACGAGAGGTAGATAGATAGTTTATCTAAAAGGTGATCTATGTACATTAAAACAATGATCTAGTAAAAATCAAACCGACGGGGTCGTAAGCAGAGTTCCGGTTCCGTTTATGACTCCGTCGCTTATGATCTGGTGAGAACTAGATTGACCGAGTCGCAAGCAGAAATTAAGTATTCTGAGGGCGTGATTACTAGCACTGTGATTGGTTTGTTCTTCCGCTAATGGTTGCGACTCCGACAATCTAGTTTTCACTAGATCATAAGCGACGTTATCATTGGAATCGAAGAAAATGGAAACCCTCTCATTCTTCCGTATGTCCAGTTTCGTAAAGCTTATATATATGTCTGAATTTATCAAAACCGGGTCACGACCAAAAAGCCTGGTCTGCACTTTTTCCAGCAAAAGCACCGTCCTTGTCAATCAATCAATCAAAAGCAAACTGTCACTTGTTAGCATGCACACCAACCTTGCTTGTGTGTGAAAGCCTCATGGCAGCTTCTCAACCCTGCACGCAGCCGCCATCTGGAAGTTTAAAGACGATTTCAGCCCCAAAATACCACTTTTGGAAAGTGACCAAACCTTGACTAGGACCACCCCCCCCCCCCAGCAAGCCCACAAATCAATGACTGACCCTGGTCTCCCTTGCGCTGTTAGGTCATTGACTAAGCTACCCAGCACAGGCTCCTGTGACGGAGCCCCCCCTCAATTTTTATGCGTGCGGCTGGCTTGAAGGCCGACTGTCATCGGCCTTCAAGCAGGGCTCGCGGAGTCCAAAATTTGTCCAATCAGTGTGTAGAATTTCAAGCCCACAATTCAATGACTGAACCTGGTCTCCCTTGGGCTGTTAGGTCATTGACTAAGCTACCCAGCACAGGCTCCTGTGACGGAGCCCCCCCTCAATTTTTATGCGTGCGGCTGGCTTGAAGGCCGACTGTCATCGGCCTTCAAGCAGGGCTCGCGGAGTCCAAAATTTGTCCAATCAGTGTAGAATTTCAAGCCCACAATTCAATGACTGAACCTGGTCTCCCTTGGGCTGTTAGGTCATTGACTAAGCTAACCAGCACAGGCTCCGGTGACGGAGCCCCCCCTCAATTTTTATGCGTGCGGCTGGCTTGAAGGCCGACTGTCGTCGGCCTTCAAGCAGGGCTCGCGGAGTCCAAAATTTGTCCAATCAGTGTAGAATTTCATGGTGTAGCAAGCTGTGACTGACAAAAGATGGCTGCTTAGATAACCAAAGTAGTCACTTGGATAGTTAGCTAGTCCTAACCGGATTTCTTCCCTCTCCTGCTAAATAGCAGATTAAAGAAATTTCCACTCAGGAAAAGCAGAATATAACTGTTGTGGTTTAACTTTGTCTTTGGCTTAATATTTTTCAAACCAGTTTGATTTCTATTTCCCTTTGTTTCACATTGTGATAATGAATGTAAGACAATGAAAATTAAAAATCAAACGGGTTTGAAAAAATTTAAACCAAAGATAAAATTAACATAAAAACCACAACAAAACCATGCCGAATTCTGACCCTATTTTGATAAATTCAGACATATATATGACTACAGTTACGACTCCAATTTAGATTTTCACTACGTAACAAGCGCTTTGCAATTTGGCATAAAGATCAGGATGCCCAAACACGAAGGGCATGTAGCAGACAGAAAAACACAGAATGTAGACACGCAAGAAAATATAGCGGAGACATGCTACAGCGACACGTCCCCTGAAACGTGTTCCCGCCACATTTTCTGAGTGTGCACATACCGTGATCTTGTCACTGCTAAACGTACCTTCGTGTCAGGACCTGAAGTGGGCGAATATTGTGTTATTAGTTTGATGGATCAAGTGGCTGGTTCAGACAGTATAAGCATAAGCTCATTCCGTATTAAATATCCTCTTTCTATACAAATATACAGGAAGTAACTTACTAACAAAACGAGCTAGGCCCATTCAAACGAGGGTAAAGAACTGAAAAAAAATGCGAAATATTTTGTATTTTCATTATTTTCTGACTTTAATCTATTCGAGTTTCCAAGAATGAATATCTTGTCTTTGCGCTTCCTGTGGTTACCTAGAAAATAGTTAAAAGAACGTTTTTCTCTTTTTCATTTAAGTAAAGCGTATTAGCTACAGAAAGTAAACGTAAAACTTCTCAAAATACTATCTGATCCAATGGATTTAGAGACATACTGCTGCTGTTGCTTAGAGTACTTTTAACAACAGCTACTTAAGGGAATATACCAAACATTTTTTCTAAGATTATAAAAATTTCGTTTTCCACTATATTACAAAACGTTGCTCTTTGGACGCTGCATCTGTAAAATAAAATAAAGACATAAATAAATAATAATGAAAGGTACACGAACAAGTAAATATGAAGGAACTCGCCATAGGCAAGAAGAAGGAAAGAAATAAAAAAATGTTTAGTCTTCCCGACGCAAGTGGAATTCGACCTGTCTTTGCAGGGTTGAGGGCAGTCACTTTGATAATGATCTTTTCGTCAAGGCTGATTTGGATGGGTGTTTTAATGGAGGGGGAGGAGGAGCTAGGGGAGGAGAGGACGAGGAGGGGCAGAAGAGTGGGTAGCAGGGGGAGGAGAAGCAGGAGCAGGAGGAAGAGAAGAAGAAGAAGGAGACGGAGGAGTTGGAGGAGGGGGAAGAGAAGGAGGAGGAGGAGGAGAAGGGGAGGAAGGAGGAGGAGGAGGAGGGGAGAAGAGAGAAGGAGGAGGGGGGAGGGGGGGGGGGGGGAAGGGGGGGAGGAGAAGGAGGCAGAGGAGAAGGAGGAGCAGGAGAACCAGGACAAGGAGCAGGAGGACGACGCCACCGACGAGACGAAGGCATGGTAAACAAAGATAATTTAGTTCTTTACACTTTAATTTAGTTCTTACCACGTAGTGAATAATTAGTCAATGAAGAGCGATTCAGCTGTGCAACTAAGAAATAGTTGGAATGGTAGTTTAAAACTTCATAAACTACTCCACCATAAGTTGCACAATACAAGCAACGTTGCTCAAAAACAACACGCTAGTTAAAAAATTAACAAATTGAAACTACTCTTGAACGGTACGTTCCAGGAGATTTTTTAATGATCATGGTTGTGATTTTGTATATCCAGCTCTCCTCTTTTTCACCTACGGTCTCACCAATAGAACAGTTACCTACAAAGAGTTGTCAGTATAACAACCCAAATCATTTCTACATCAGGAAAGTAGCAGGTCAATTTCGCATTTTTTTGTTGAAATGATGTCTCCTGTTTTATAAGTCAAATGAGTAAATAAGTCATGAGTCAGTAAGTCAAGCTAATTTTTGCACAAAGTAGGTTATCTATTATTCAAACGATGGTTTGCCTGTATATAAAATTACAAGCAGTCAACTTTGATTTCGGTTAGTTCCACGCCAATTTGCTTGCAGTTAGGTCCACTTCAGTTTGCTTGCAGTTAGTTCCAATCTAGTTTGCTTGCGTTTAAATTTTACATCTTTTAGTAAGGGCAGCACCATTTTCAAATGAATAACTAAATAAAAAATGTGACTCATGACGCACTGACTTACAAAAACTTTAATCTCTGTTGAAATAACTATGATTAAGGAAAAAATAACTCACCCTCAGAGCACAGCATAAGCAATAACTGCTAGAATGCCTATCAACACTGCTACGATTATCAAAACATTCCAATTGGTCCTTAAATCCTCTTGCACACTTGGCTGCGAAGTTTCAGCTAGAGAAAAGAAAAGCAAGAAAATTCAGCTAAATGACAACATCAGGACAGAAAAGACGGTTTACGGAGAAGCTAACCGAAGCTAAGTCCTTTACTTTAATTTTGTTTATTATAAAAACAAATTATCTGGGAAGAGTAAGAGAAAATCGTAGTGATTGACACAGGAATGTTAGAACAGACAAAACGCTCTGTGGGTAACTATTTTCTAACACTTTGAAACCTTGATTGTCTTTACCAAAGTCAACAGACTGACCTGAGACAGCGAAATAACAAGCTGCACATTTCAGAGACAAGGGAAAACACAAGCATGCATCCATTAAGTGGTCACCACCGACTGTGGGTTACATTTTAGCACCCGCCATTTAAAGAATTTCAAAAGGAAGTCAGGCCACACTATTTTAATTAGTTAACTGATATTAAGATACAAAACGGACACAGTAATGAGTATAGTGAAACCAAAAATGGGGTTTAAAAGAAAGTAAAACTTAAAGCCTATTTGTAAGTTACTTTAAAAATAAAAATATAAACCCGAAAGTAATTTCCAAGCTATTTAAAAATAGTTTTTGGTCTCAAAGACTCAAAACAAAACAAACCAAAACACAACCTATCGAGTCTACTTGGCGAACCTGGGAACAGATTCACAAAGCTGCTCTGCAAGTTAAAAGATGCATCCTACATGTTGAGAAAGATGTAATTTTTCTGTTGTCACGAGCGTGGGGCAAAGAAAAAACCTGAATCTCCAACGGGAATCGAACCCATGGCCTTTCGAATGATGACCTTTCATGACTGATCGGACGCTCTAAAATAAGGAAGATTCGTTGCGAGCAGACTTTTCCTTCTACTAGGCTCATGGGACATGCGTCCTGTATACTGCTAGGACCGGTAATATCGAAAGCGTACTGTGTGGAGATTGACAAAGAAAGATGGTAATTTTAAGCTACGTAAATAAAATGAGAAAAGTGTAATTTTCTTTCATGAGCGTGGGACAAGAAAAATATTGGAATCCCTAAATTTTGTATCTTAACAATAGGCTTTGATATCTAAATGATAAATTTGAACCTACGAAGACATTCTAACAGTCCCTGGTTTAATATATTCATGAAGCATTTTTTTTTATGGTTATCATAGCTCGACAGGTAAAAGGCAGCCCGTGTAATAACTGACCGGTTAATTTTTAGCGGAAAATAAAATTCTTTTATTTTCTCTGCAAAAGTCGAACATTATGTTCTAAATACGAAAATCGCGTATGGTTTGTATTAATAGTTGCATTTGGCTGTTTGGTAGAAGCAACCGTAGGGTGAGCTAATCCGTTGTTTTTAAAACTGGTTTTGGCCTGAAACTCTCGGCCGTAGATTTACACAGCAAGCTCATGCTAACAAGAAATTAATAAGCACTAAATCAACTTGTTCATATCCTACAAAAATCCTCCTATCGATGCCACGCGAGTCATTTACCAGGTGCCTCTCTAATGCGAATTCACAAAAGGCCAAAATGACTGTTAAGAAAAACAGATTAGCTTATCCTATGGTCACTTCGAAAGAAACGGCGAAACGCAAGTATTAATACTTGCAAGCCAAGACAAACAAATACAAATTCTGTATTTAGAACATAATGTTTGACTTCTGCAAAAGAAAACGAACGCAAAAACTTAATTTTTATTTTCCGCCGAAAATTGAAAAGTTATACTGAGACAAGCAGCCTGGATTGCTTTATAAAATGATCCCAGAAACTAAGATTTACTTATTAGCTCATACCTTGAACGATGTTCCGCATCTTTTCTACAAGCTTTGTACACTGTGTCTCCCAGCTGTACTTCTGACCATAGGATTCACGTAACGTTTCGATTTCTAGCAGACGTTCTCCATGTCTCGCACGGACAGTCTTGATGGCCTTTGCCCAGTCCTTGGGCTCCTTTGAATCAACTATAGATGAATTGTCAAATTGTAGGTTCTGTAATGCTCTAGCAAAGCCTGAATTACCACTCACAAGAATTGGCAGACCAGCAGATAAGGCTTCAAGAACAATCAGACCAAAACCTTCAGTCCTCGATGGCATAATAGCTAGATCAACTTCACAAAACAAGTCTTTCATTTTCTCTCTGTTTTCTACAAATTTTCTCACCGTCAGTTGTTCTTCAGCAATACCACAGTTGAGTAACGTTTCTGCTACCTCGTCTTCTTTTCCATCAGGGGCACCCACAAATAGGAGGCGATAAGGCTCTCCTTTCAGTTCCTGGTCAGCAAATGCTTTAGCAGCGATGTCATAACCTTTCAGCTTGAAATCCTCAGCATCACCCCGACCACACAACAACACTTTGAACTCGGAATTCTCGTTAGCATTTCGCTTCAAACCTGTGAATTCTCTGAAGAGTCCTGGAGTGAGGGTAAAAATGTCTTGATCTCCCTTACATCTTAAGTATGAAGAGTAAGCCTCTGCCAGTTTGGGGCCAATTGGTACGACAAGATCAGCCAGTTTGCAGAGATCAACTTCAGTCTGATGTTTTTTCCCACCCTTTGAAATAGCACCAGAATGACTCTTGAACATGCCAAGCTGTTCCGGAGCAGTATGCACCACTTGAACCCATTTACAATTGTAAGATCGAGGATCTTTTAAAACTTGCCCTTGACAACCAAGCTTCATACCATGGCCAATAACAACATCCATTCTGAGGTCTTGTGACGGAAAGCTCAACCAATCAAGACGGTCGTACCCTGGGCGTTCCTTTGCCTCAATGACAGTAATGCCGTTCCTCTGAGCTGCGTTCTTGTGCACATCCGTACAGGCACCCTCAGGGACAAAGAAAGTGACATCTACTCTAGGTTGCTTTGCCAAGTGAATAGCCAGCTCTCTGTTTAACGTTGACAAACCACCAGCCGACGAGGACCACTCATCACCGAGAAGAGTAACTTTCAAGGCCGCCGCGGTACAAAGAGGACCTTGTTGCTCAGGTACCACCTGCGACGTAGCCTTTGCACCAACGTCAGGATGAAACTGCAACAGAATACAAGTTGAACAAGGTTACTTAATAATAGTTGAATGACAGAAGATCTATTTCAAGAAATCCAGTTCTGCAGCAACATATTCTGAGTAAAAAGGCACTGTTCTATGCGCCTGGATTTATGTCCTGCCAGAGAGGTGTCTAAGATTCAACCTGAAGAACATTCTATACTGATGATGTACATGTAGCTCTTCAGAGCTCCGTGTAACATGTATAATTGCTTGATTACGAAATATCAAAGTTGAGTAAAAGCAAACGAGCAACAACATGTAACTTTATAAAGTGACCTCATTTAAGACGCTTTATAGTTTGATGTAATTAACGTTTCTTTGGGAAAATCCAAATCCGGATTCTTGTATCCAAAAAAGGATTTTGTGTTTCTTTACCTATATAATCTGAAAATGGATTAATCTTGGATCAATGATCTCAAGAATCCACACTTCGAGTGGATACATCAGATCATATCTAAATCCGGACTTTTTGGATTCATGACCCGTGGGTTTCTTTTGAAAAGGATTTGAAAAAAGTGCATTGGCCCAGCGGTCTTTGCTGTGAAAGTACAGTTTCGCTCTGTGTAAACACTGTCATACGGTAAGTCTTCAGGCGCTTATTTCGATCAAAATACAAGAATAATTCACGAGACAGGATGCAGGTTTTCGAGAACAGCCACCTTGTACCTATGGAAGTTGTATCCTTTTGAAATTGCCACGAGTGAAGTTTGCATTGTTCCTTTTGCAAACATTCTTCGCTCTCAGATGCATTCTCGCCACATTGTGCTTGAGGCTAAAGATGATATTTTCTGTTTTGTGCGAAATGTGTTTACGGGGTTGTCATGCGAAAAATCCATTTTCGGATTCTTCGTTTCTTTGGGAGCAAAGTATCCATGTGATTTGAGATCAATGATCCAATTTTGGATTTTCCCAAAGAAACGCACCCTAAGTCACGGTATCACTTTTGGTGTAAAGAAAAGTTCATATCTGTTTAGGTTTTTCAACAAGAACCAACATAGCATTAGAGATTTAGTTGTTTCGAAAATATGATTAACACAATGTCGGTTTCTGATTGTCCGAGCAGCGGTTAACACTAGCCCTGGAATAAACACTTAACAAGAGTTTTACTCTGCCTGTTTAAGAATCAGTTTTTTTGAGCTAATTTAAGTCTTAAGTCGCATCACGCTCAATATTTTCACTTGTAACCTCCAGTAACTGCCAAAGTCAATGAATAAAACGTGAATTCCATAATTCTAGCTGACATTATAAATAATTAAAGGATTTTTACCTCAGTTCCACGGAGTAGCAACCATTGCTCTAATCCAACTGGGGCGATTGGTTCATCGCCGAAATTAATTGGACAGATCATCTGTCCTTTGGGACGTAATGGAAGGAGACGCAGGCAGTCATCATGAGTGCAGCATACTGATCTGTGCTTGTCACACGGGTCAGTGCAGTTCAAGCAGTGAGCGCACGCCACACACAGTTCATACTTGAGATTACGTAGCCAGGATAATTCATGTGACATGACTTTTAAGGTATCTTCAAGAAAGGCCCGAACGTCACTTGCCATTGTCGCTGTGGTTGGAGGAGCTGAAGCAGGTTTTCGTTTCAAAATGACCTTAATGAACCTCTTTCTGCAAATAAGGATCAGATAAAAAATGGTCTGCTTTCCAATGAAGAGCCTCGCTCCATTTTGGTACAAGTTAGGAGCTGTTTTGGGATTGTACTCAGAGCACCACCGTATGCATCTTGCCAGAAGCTGAGCAAAGAGCCCGTGAGGTACAAAGCCATCAAGGAACTCTAGATACAGTGGGCAAGGATCACAGTCAGAGGGCTCTATCTGATACAGCTCTGAAGGAGATGATCTAAGCTGGGCTGGTACAAAGTATCTTTCTTCCTGTTCGCCATCTGCTGGAAGGAAGGAAAGTTTGGCAATTAAACCATAGAGCTCCATCATGTTCAAAATGTCCTCCTTGGAAAGGCCTTTCTGAACAAGATCTGCAAAAACATGATCGACAAGAGCCATTCTGAGAATGCCACTTTCCTCGAGCTCCTGCCAGCACTCTGAGTACAGAGAATTCTAAATGAAAAAAGAATAATGTGAATTGTTAGAAAGTAATGCTCTTTTCAGTAACAAAGAAATAAAAACTCCAAACAAAACCTAAAAACGTGATAGGTTTAGTTTTCCTCCTGACTGACTGATCCCCTCCCTACCTAGTTTGTTGCAAGACTTTTTGTTTTTGAACTAATAGACAATTTGCACGATGACATGATTTTGCTGTACAACAACCGGAATCCTTCAGGTAGTCCTTTCATTCCGATCTACTGGTATATGAACGTTGGACACCTAACAGGTTGGTTGTCACAACTCCCAATTGACCCCAAAACAAATTTATTACATGTACATGGAGTATCGTTATTAATATTTACCACTTCGTCGTAAGGTCGAACGGTAATCAGTAGTTTGAAAAGATCGATTAGCCACTGAGCCTGTAAAACCACAGTACGGCCAAACTTCACAATCACACCTAGGTCATGATAGAAATCCAACATGGTTGACAATTCTTCCTCGTCATCAATACGGCAAACTCGTTTGGTGACTGTTAGAAGCTGATCGAGGTCCATGTGATAGATTTTTGTTGCCACCAGTTCTTCAACAACTTTTTCGAAGTTGAACCACCTAAGAAAGACAACAGGTCATAAGAAGCTGGTTTGTGAAGTGTTAGCTGTTACTGTTGCGGTGATATGATTTCTAAAGATTGCTGTTAGTTGTTATCGTCATCGCTAACTACTGTAGATATGACAGAATAAATTAAATTATCATTCTTTTTATTGGCCAAGAGGCTACCACATGACCTGCAAATAACAGCAACAAACAATGGTCTGCTCATACGTATTACCGTCTGACAGTGATTTCTGCAAATATTATTCTGCTCCTGCGTAGTTTTGTTCAATTATATGGAAAATGGCAGCTAGTTTTCCAGAGTTGTGGAAGAGTGGTTGGATCTGTCTACAAGTCCCGCAAGGCAAAAAATTTCCCCCTAATGTATTTAGGTGATATCTGAAGTATGTCTGTATTCAGGTAATATATATCTGAAATTAACAATAACTGAACTCGGTTTTTGCAAAGTAACAAGATCATTTATTTGCCGAAGCCGAAATAATTGATAGACCTGCAAGATACTGACAAATCACGATATTTTGCTCAACCTCGTCGAATAATTGTTAATTATTTGCATGGCGGAGAGAAACAAGCATTGACACGATCCTCGGAATGGGTCCACCAATATAAACATTTGGGGAAAAGAAACCCGAATAATATTCAGGACTTCAATGGGAAGTCCTAAATTTTCTCAGGCTTCTTTACGCCTATTGCTTAAATTGATGGGCTCACGGTTAGAACGGTGGCAATGCTTGTTTAGAGTACATGTAAACACAAGATTTCATATTTGCTTAAGGAAACTTTCAAGGGTTGTATTCACTTAATTGAAGAAACGTTGACCATGTGAAAAGTATAAAACATTAAAGATATGACCCAATGGCATTCTGGGTAGACTTGGTAAGCTTGGTAATATTCCTTTTATTAATAGTAAAGATGTTTTATTTCTTTGAGAGCCTTTTCCAACCTGTCTTATTATTACGTTTATTCTGTCACAGGCGACAATTATATTTTTTTCCGATTTCCCGGTAAACATTTAGATCGCATCGTTCATGATTTATGCTTTTTATGGGTCAGCGGTTCTTCAATCTGGTGCACCTCACTACTGAAACGTTCATGCGCAAAATGAACATTTGGCACGTCAAATGTCGTCATCATCAGGCCCTACTTGACAACTGTATTGGTTATTACAGGCACCATACCTGATCGGCACCTCTTCACCCATGTATGGTTCCTGGTTCAACACCTCCATGATCTTATTCTGCAGTGATTGAACCCCATAACCACTCAATGATCCTGTGTTATCAACAGCAAAGAATGGCCTGATAACATGCTTCTCATATGCCTTTCCTTTAATACTCTTCTTGATGCACCTTTCCATTTCCACGATGTCCTCAAATGGTTTATCGGCATGCGTACCTACAATAAAGACTGGAGGACGGAGGCAGCGTGGATTTCCCTTCCGATCATCTGCTTCATCTCTTGTGGGTCGAATACAGTGCACTGAGACCAACCAGGACAATAAATTGTCCAAATTTGTCTGATTGGTTGGGTTTTCCAGGAGGATATCAAGAGTCCCCTGCCTTGCACAAGGCTCTGCTTGGGTGCTCAGATCTTTGCTAAGGTTATGCACCAAAACGTAAACAGCTCGCAAGGAAAGGAATATGGAATGTGATGCGTAATAAAGGTGTTGCCCAGCAAAATCCCACACAGATAACATGACTTCTTTGGCTTTGATGTCATCCTCTAATTTCAGACCCTGTAAGTACTGCTCAACCATTTCCATGACATCATTTGGCAAAACTGCAGTTGTATCAATTCTTGATTGAGTATCTTGATCTGCTGGCATGCTCCTTTGTGGCACATTACTGCTGGGAGGGTCAATCTCTGTTTTGCTTACCTGGTTTGAATCTGGTATTGAGTCACCCATCGTAGGAGAAGCTTCTGATTGCTTGAGACGTTCATCGTCAGCCTGGAACGGAAGAAAAACACCTGAGCACAATTAATGTTTCATGGAAATAAAACCAATTGACCTAATGAAAAACCTATAACAGATTTTCGGTATCTATTGTAAACTGGATTAGATTAGGCACAGTAACACACAAGTTTGGTAGAAAGTTCATAAAGTGCAACGGATAGCACGCGGTAAGGGCGCGCAGAAAGATGGTACAAATGAAGAGAGTACAGTTAAATCATCAAAACAAAGCAGTCAGTTATACCTCAATACCAGGCAAAATGAGAGCATGTGAGCTTAGAAATTTATTAATTACCTGCTCCAAATCCATCTTGTCAATAGTCTTTGGGTCTTTGCCTTCCAATTCTTGTAAGTCTCTGGCAATTATTTTTGCTAGGTCGTCATTAAACTCAGACACATCAAGTTTCTTCTGTTCTGTGCACTGCCAGTTCTGAACTTGGTCGACCCCCACTTCACACTTGGATGGGTCAACTTTGACTCCTAGAGTACTCTCTTCTTTAGGGTCAAAAGGGATGCCAAGCAGAGATTTCTTCAGGCTTGTCTTCCCTGCACGGCCTTGGCCAAGTAACATAATACGACCGCGGTAAACTTTCACACTTCCCTTTTTCAGAGCTTTTTGATAAGCAGCCTCTGCTTTATGGCCCTGGGCTTGAATTTCATGTGGTACTGAGGAACCTGGGTTGAAATGAATGACATTTAATGCCTAACTTCACTTAGTAGAACAGCACTGTTTGGGGATGTTGCAGTAAAAGTCTCGCCGACAAACTTCAGAAGCTGCAAAACCGTGCGGCTCACATATTGTTATCCGCTCCTTGTGATTCTAATACTGCAGACCTGCCTCGAAAGGCCCCTGCTAAACAATTGTGGCATTAGACAATTATTGAATTAATCGAATAAATGAATTATTTATTCTCAGGCTAGCTAGAAATGCAGCGATGTTCTTTAATTTATGTTAAATTAAGGTTATTTAAGCGTATACACGAAGTGCAACGACTGACATCGACAACTTAACGAGCAAGTATTTGCATAAAAATATACATGAGCGCGCGCGCGTGATTTGATGTATTTGCGTGTGGAATTGTTTGTGAACAAAATGTTTACTCAAAGTGAAGTAGGGCTCTAAAAATACCCGTGTTTCTTTGATTTCTAAAACAACGAAAAATGTTAGAGCTCTTAAGAGATTTTACCCAATTTACAGCAACGCTTAACATAATACGTTTGTATAGATTGAAGGAAGTCTGTGGCCTAATATTCATACAAATTTGAATATTCTTGCAACTCAGAGTTATCATTATGATAATAATATTCACTGATAAACCACAGGCTTACCATCCTATGTTTGTGAGGTCATGTAAATATTCAAATTTATTCACTAATTGCTATTGTTAATATTGAAGCTTTCTAAAATCCGCTTTTACGACTCGTATTTGTAATAAAATGAAATAGAAATATTTTCGCATTGTTAAGGTTTGCTTTAATGCTGTTTTCTTGGCGATCTGTAGCACGCGAGAGCAGTTCTAAAAGTTTAAGGCCCCAACCACACTGACACGGGTAAATTTGATAATGGAGAAATCAGATAACGCCGGGTAAATGTTTTCCGTCCACAGTAACCCGGGTAAATTTGAAAACGGTTCAGTGTGGACGGTTTGCCTAGCCGGAGAAAAAAAGATGCGTTTTCAAATTTACCTGGGTTAGTGTGGACGTGGCCTAAGTTTTCGACTCCTGTATAGAATACAATTAGGCAAGGCGTGCAACTTCGACATCGACGAATCGGGTACCGCCTCTGGAATGTGTCCGAAAAAACATATTTCCTTGAATCGCTTTCATTGGAGATCTCGGTCCTCGAAAGAATAGCCTTCGAACTATAGTCTGGCCCAATTTGAGTGCAATCAGTTCGTGCCGTTGTCCTTTAAAACTAGCTGGAATATCAAATTAGGTCGTAAATTTGCCGATTTACGATGATTTGTACCACCTACTTGGACAATTTATGTAATTGTCACTGAAATTGGTCAATTTTTTTGCCTATGCCCTCATCTTGAAAGCCAACGTGTTCCACTTCAAAACGTCCTCTTGGGTACCCCAAAGATATACTGTTAAAACAGTATATTATTCTTGTGCTGCCACTGAAGAGAGGTAAACTATGAATACTGTGGTGTGACATAACAGAAGCGGAATTCTAAAAGAGCACTTTTAAAAAGAGAGAGAAGGCATTAAATTCAAATTTGCACAATTAAACCACCATAACTTGCTGGCAAACTTTAAATTAAAAAATCCGCTTCTGTTATGACACTCTAGAAGTATTGACTGATTAGTTTTTGACTA
The DNA here is from genome assembly GCF_052425735.1 of Oculina patagonica. Classification (NCBI taxonomy): domain Eukaryota; kingdom Metazoa; phylum Cnidaria; class Anthozoa; order Scleractinia; family Oculinidae; genus Oculina; species Oculina patagonica. Next base: position 11,618,645 of record NC_135766.1, read on the forward strand.
CTCGTTCCGCAAACTCTGCCCCAAAATCAAGTTCTTCCCAATTTGGAACTAACGAGGCTGTACCATCGCCGTTAAGTGCAATCTACCAAATAAAAGATGACATTTATAGTCTTTCATCATTTCTGTATGTCTCTGAAAAATTGAGCTTAATTGCGCCTATAACAGCCGAGAAATGGGTGTTTTAAAAGGTGCGGGTCAAGCAAAATTTCGCTTTATGAATTTATTCATGCTGTAGGTATCCCCCGCGACCTTAAGGTCGGCATACAGGAGGGGTTTATCGCCTAGAGCATGCTGACAAACTTGAATGCGTTAACACTTCAACTAGGTGAGTCGTCTTTGTTGGACTTTTTGGGAAACTTTTTACAGTAAGAAGGACTGAAAATTTGAAGTATGAAATGTAATTATTCAGTTAAAAGATTTCAATTTACTCTAGTCTTGGCGCACATTTGCTAATCACTACCACTCACTTCATGCAATCACAGTACACAGGGCGATACCTGCCGAATTAAACCACATTTTTAATCTTTTAGACGGTAGAACATAACAATATCAAATATTCTTACCATGAACCATATTCCACATCTTCTCAACAAGACAATTACACTGTTTCTCGAAGCTGTATACGTAGTGGTCTTTATAGCGGTTCCGCAGCATTTGAATTTCTTGAAGTCGCTCTGCTCTGTCTTTCTGGCGAACACCAGCAATTGCCTTTGCCCACTCTTTAGGGTCATCAGAGTCTACCACAAAAGATTTGCCTGAAGGTTCAAAGCGCAGTGCATACCCAAAACCTGAGATACCACTCACAAGAATGGGAAGACCAGCAGACAACGCTGCCAGTGCAGTCAATCCGAATTCCCCTGTCATTGATGGCATGATAGCAAGATCAACCTCACAAAACAACTTTTTCAATCTTTCCTTGCTTTGCACACATGTTCTAATAATCAGTTGCTCTCTAGATATTCCACTCATCAAAAAGTTGACTGCAACTTCTTCCTGTTTTCCATCAGGCGCACCCACGACAATAAGACGGTAAGTTCTGTCCATCAGTTCAACTATTGCTTTAGCAGCAGTGTCATATCCTTGGAGAATGAAGTCCTCAGGATCACCACTGCCAAAGATCAACACCTGAAAATTGTCACTCTCTTTTGTTGCTTGTTTTACATCTAAAAAGTCACTGAATATGTCTGGAGTCAGCTGATATATGTCTATGTGTTTCTCGTACGAATGCAGCAAAGAACAGTAGGCCTCCTGCACCTTGGGTCCGACTGCAACAACAAGATCTGCCAATTTACACAAGTCTACTTTAGTTCTTATGTCCTCCTTACATCTTATGGAAAAGACCGAGTTCGAGTTGAACATTCCGAGTTCTGCTGGCACAGTATGCATTACCTGCACCCACTTACAACTGTGCGACTCGCTTATGACTTGGGCTTGTTTACCAAGCCTCTCTCCATGACCCAGTACGATGTCAATGGCAAGGTCTCTTGGTGGGAAGCTCAGCCAGTCGAGGGGGTCGTTGTAGCCTGGACGTCTCTCTGCTTCTCTAACGATAACATTGCAGTTTCTAGCAGCTCTCTTCTCTTCTTCAGAACAGGCAAACTGTGGGACAAGGAGAGTGACTTCTATTTGCTTGTGTTTGGCCAATAATGTGGCAAGCTGTCTGTTTATGGTTGACAAGCCTCCCATAGATGAACTCCACTCACTGGCCAAGAGAGTTACTCTCAATGCTGTGTCGGACATCCCTGATTTACCTTGTGCTGGTACACCTTGAGATGTGTCAATGACAGTGGGGGGAGACAAATCCTGAAAGAGAAGCGTGACAACAATCAAATTTGTAGAGTTTAAAGATGCAACAAGTAACAGATAAGTGAACAAAAATAATGCAACTTTTATGCTGTAGCTTCTAAGTTTTCTTTACACATTTTTTGGTAAATAGTTTTTATGGCAAAATTAAGTAAATCAGTATCCAGCAAACCTGAGCATTCAAAGCTTCCAATTGAAGATATATTTTAACCTGCAAGAGATTGAGCAAGCTAATCTATACACCTGTAACTGCTGTAAGTAATGTAATAATAACGCAACAGGGGTGGCCACTTCTTGTTAAATAGATTTTGTTTAACTTATAATTATTACACAAATCATATGCTTGGCTTGTTCTCTGCAAGAACCATTTCTCCAGTCCAGGGAAAGTGTGTAGAAGAATTGCATAAGATAACTCTCGCTACTGCGGACTTACTCTATTATGGACATAAAATTGTGCAGAGCTCGAAACTAACTTTTTAGCTCACTGGTTTATTTACCTACTAGAAGATGGTTTTCCATGTTCTATAAGAAATTAATACACAATCTTCGTTCACTGTCCAAAATCCACGCGCGCAATTGGTTAAAATAGATCACGTGATTTTGCTTTACCTGTCGTCAGCAAACTCAGACAGTGCAGTATTGACAATAATGCACAAATATCGTGCATTATTGAAAGTGTCTTCAGCTTCAAGGCTTGTAGAAGTGGAAGAAAAATATATTCCTCAAATTATCAACGATCCAATACCAAACAAAAACGAAAAGGATAACAACTTGAAGCGCTTTCATGATCAAAGGTAAACTGTAGCTCAATAAATACATTTTTGTGTGCGATTGACTTGCTTGTAGTTGCTTGATTGTAAAAGCCATCGACTTGCATTGAACAAGCTTCTCGCTGACTGTATTTATGGACGACCACAGCGGATGAACCATTTTATGAACCATTTTAAGCTTTATTTCTGTACGGCTAATTTGTGATTTTTATATTATTGATGTAATCCCGTGTAATTATGTACTACTACACTTCTTATTTTTAAACATTAAGTTTGTTGTTTGAAATTCGTTAAGTCGATGATCGCTTGCAGTTCGATGCAGTGTACTCAGATTGTATATTAAAAGGGTTAGAGTCTGTTCGTTCGTGTTTTGTTGACAAATACACGCACTTGCTGGCCTCACAATGAACTCGAAATTTTCAATACTGCACGAGGCGTATTGAAAATTTCTCGTTCATTGTGCGGCCAGCGCGTGCGTGTATTTGTCAACAAAACACTCACAACACTCTCTAACCCATAAATAATGCACGCTTGAGGTCTAGAAAAGCTGCTAGTGGATTATATTATTCAGCTGCCTTTCTATACCTCAAAAGTGCATTATTTTCTTATAGGACATAGGAAAACCATCTTCTTGTGGGTTTAGAATATAGCATTAAAAAGAGCACAGAACTTACAAGACTCGCGGCCGCTCACGGCATTTTACAAACGCACGCAACATTGGTAAAAGTGAAAGTTTAGTTTATTCTTCTCTTTGGCGGCTTCTTTATAAATAAACCAAGATACCATTTCATTCATATTTCCTATTTATAGTCCTTTCTCCAACTACCAAAAGATTCTCACAAAGCCGACAAATCTAGTTGAAATATTTCCGCATTCAAGTTTGGTTAAGCCTACTTCAATTTCACTCAAATGAAAAATTTTCATGCGTTCGTTTCGCAGCAAGTTCTTCAAATTTGCCTCTTACTCGATTTAAAAAGAACAAATTAAGTAGAGTGTTCTGTCTTCAGATTGTGGCTAAAAAAGGTTTCTTACCTCAAAGCGTTTCTAGAGTCCGGCTTGTTTTGCTAAATAATTTCCAATCAATTTCGGGCAGTTCACGGCAAAATAGTGGCGTATACAACTCCAAAGAAAAACAACAAATTTCAGCGATTCTTTCTTCATCTGTCGCTTTCTTTGGCACTGTCTTACTTCCACTAAGCAGGTAAAACGTTTCTGATAAAAACTCGCTGCTTTAAAGCATCATTTAAACAACAAAACAAGAGAATAGATGCGAAGTCGACGAAGTCGTTCAGCGAAATTCGACAAACAATTCGCACATCCGGGGTACCGGGCTTCTATAGTTTTCAGCTATGTTCTATTAAAAATAATGCCCGCTAGAATTCCATCGCGCGTATACAGCGGCTATATTCTAATGGGTAATAAGCTGTCAGATTTTGCTCGCCAAAAGTAGTTTTTCACCAGTCAGATCTACTGATTTCTATCAAGAACTGTTGACTTTTCTGAGTTTTTAACTAGTCAAAGTGGCTAGTTGTAATGCTACACCTGGTAGCCAAAACCTAAATTTTAGTAGTCTTTGGCTATTTTGGCTGCCCTTAGTCTCGAGCCCTGTTGTGGTCCCAGAGGTTTCCATTTTTAATTAGAGGGAGTTGACTGTCCTTTTTGGGAGAGTCATTTACATGTAGTTCTGAATTTCCATACAGGAGGCCTTCCAAGAGGGGTAGCCGTGTCACAATGCTGCATGCTTTGGAAAAACAATGTCCCCTAACTAACAGCTGTAAATGTCACTGTAATTGTTTTTCCCAGTGTACAAAAATTGTTATAAATTAAAGCTATTTTCATGGAACTTAATTTTTGCAGTAGAGAAAAATAAAGTTAGAATAATTATAATAATCCCCTGTCAGTGGAGTATGGGGCCAAAGACCTGTCTGTGGGAAATTTTGAAACCGGAGCTCTTAAAAATGCCATTTCTTGCACTTTGTTCTACTTTCATGTGATGATTATTGTACATGTACATGTATATGTATTTACTAGCCACTTTGTGTCTATTGGTAAATGCACAACTTTCTAATTTTGCTGTCACTTTTTAGTGTTTATTGTGTTGTTGTTACATTTAAGTGCTGTAATGTTGTCATTTGTAATTCACGCACGTAATTCATGTCACAACGCGATGCCATGCCATACTTTGAGCGCGCATGCTGAGTAAAATTTCTAAGAACATATAGGATGAGTTGCCGTTCCGCTAGCTTCACTCGCAATTTGCTCTCTTAAATGGTCGGTGACCCCTACTTCTTTCTTAACAGATCACGTTTGTTAGAGGGAAACAAGGGACTAGAAAAATTTTACTTGAAATATGAAAGCCCATGTGTTCAGGACTTCAAAAATAGTTGTCGTTTGGTGAAGCGCCGCCTTGAATTATAGAAAGAGGGCTTTGAAATCGTTCAAAATTACCACTTTCAAACACAGACGGCCGCCATTTTGAATGGTTAAGAATGATATTGAGGCTATGACGTTGCATTGCAGTTCTTGGGTGCAAAAGTATTATCTAATAAAGCCCAGAGTATTATGGTTAGCTTCCTGGATGCTTGCTGTAGCAACACACACAACGAATTGATGAATTTCTAAGTCCTCGCCGACTTTGGCAGCTTGAAACTTGGCAAAAATCAGCCGAAAGTTTGTTACTTCAAGTAGGGACCGTTAATTCTTCGAAAAGTTTTCATATTTTCTGAAGAAAACAAAAATCTTTGTTATAAAATTTGAAACGATCTCTGACTAAAAACTTTAAAAATACAAGCTTTCGGCTGTTTGAACTACAGCCTTCGACGGGTAAAATGTAAAAAGGTAAAATATGCAGTGTGTGAAGTTGCGAAATAAAAATGCTAATAACTAAGAATATTTGTTAAAAAGAATGTTGTACTGTCCAGGTAGAGGACAGGAATTGTTATCCGCATTGGGAGTTAGCTTGGAATGCCACGCTTCCAACGTTTTTCTTGTTCTAAAGCCGCTGTCACAGTGATCTTGGTATCCCCCAATTTTAGGCACCCCCGTACCAAGATCCCTAGTGATCTTGGCATCCCCTCAGGGGATGCCAAGATCACTAACAGCGTTGAATACAGCAGACTGGGGCAAGTGAAGCAAACCACAATTCCATTCAAAAACCATTTTGCTTTATCAGAATGCTTTGTCTTCATAAATTTAATCGTTCTTAGCAAACAGTATTGACGACTTCGCAAATATTCGCAAAGCTAAACAACCGTTTGATTCAAGACCGCGTAATTATTCTTAAAACCTGTTAACACCGAACCGGCTAACCTTTAATATTTCAAACATAAAAAGCGCATTGTAAGAGCTTCCAATTTGCTCGGTGAATGAACATTTAAGAAAAAATGCGAACATGATCAAGAAACTGACAAAGGACTGTCACGCAATATTGCAACTCGATATGAATGCGATCGCCAGGCGTGAAAACTGACCTCTCGAGTCTGTGGACTTATCTCTTTTGTTTGTATTGTTATCAGCAAAAGGTTTTATTGCAGGTTAGGGTAAATAAATACTGGGTTAACTTAATGACTTTTACCTTGTGATTTCGGTTTAGTCTATATAGGTATTCGAGCATCGACCCAAGGTTAGAACATTTACCATTAGAAAAAATAAAAAAAACTTTAAAACGTTGAAAGGACAAGACATCAGAGTGATTTATTGGGGATACCGAAATCCCTAGTGATATGCACATCCCTTCCTACTATATTATCTCCGATGAGTATTCTGAGAATTAACCTATCAAAAGCAGTTACCTAAAAGCAAGGCTTTCAAACGGGTACAAAAGTGAGGACGAGGAATTTTGGGGGATACCGAAATCCCTAGTGATTTCCGTATCCCATTCTGTATCCCATTTTTTAGAATTCTGAATAGAAAAGTAACCAACACTAAAGATAAAAAGGTGTGTTACCTAGACGAAAAGCGTTCTAACCTGTAGAAAAGGTAAGGAGAGAGGAATTTAGCTAGGGGGATACCAAAATCCCTAGCGATATGCGTACCCCCTTCCATTATGAAATATACATTATCAGTTAACTTAATTATATATAGAAATAACAAGACTTTTAAATAATAATAACTTTTTTTTTACCGTTTGAACGTTTTTCGTCTATTTAACCTACTTTTCATTTTTCTTGGTAAATTCTCTCTTCATCATACTCATCAGAGACATTGTAGTAGGACGGGATACCAATATCACTAGGGATTTCGGTATCCCCTGAATCCCCAATATATCTCTCTCTCCTGACGTTTTAATATGTCTTGTCCTTACCACGTTTTCAACGTTCGAGATTTTCTTTATTCATCTTTGTGCCTTGCAATTGGCTGTTCGTTGTACTCTTGGGACGATGATCAAATACCTATAAATCACTATGTGCAGGAGTAAAGGTTATTACGTTATCCCAATCAGACTACGTATTCTTTGTTTACACATACCTGTTTTATTTGTCACTTAACTATATTGTTAATAACGATACAAATAAAAGGGATTAGTTCACATGGAATAAATGAGCATTTAATAACATGTGAAATTTTCATCCACCGAGCAAATTGGAATCTCTTACAATCGTTTATGTTTGAAATATTAACCTGCCTTGAAAAGTTTATCGATAAGCACCATGTGCGTGTTAGTATAAGGGATTCCGGTGCGTGGTTCGGCTTAAAGAATAATTGCGGGGACTTGAATCAAACCGACAAATGGTTTGTTTTCCTTTGCCAATATCTGCAAAGACGCTAATATTGTTTGCTAAGGCCCTGTTTATACGTCGAATTTAATTCAGACGAATTTAATTCAAATTAAATTCGTCGATTATTCGACGTTAATTGCCGCCTGATTTAGACGTCGAATTTAATTCAACCGAATTTAATCTTTCACCCGAGTCTTCAGCACTTCTGACCAGTGGCGGGGATAATTGACATAATTCCCGCAAAAACTAACGGGAGATCGCGAAATTTTTTCAACACAACAACAACCTGGCGAGGTTTACGAAGGCATTATTGCTGGAGAAAATATCCAGAGAAAGACAGCAGAGAAGGCAGCTGCGACGTCGAATGTTGACACTGGTAGTGATGAAGAAAATGTTTCTTGCGCGAGTTTGTTTATCGATTTGTCTGCTGTTACAATTACAAGATAAAGATGTTCAGCGTCACCGAAGTTGTCGTCGCAGTATCAGAAATACATGATGGTGGGAATTGGTCTGGGCGACATATGATGAAGGAAGATTCGAGAAAGCGTTTCGAGTGTCAAGAAAAACATTCAACTTTTTTTTAAAGAACATTCGACCCGACATTGAGAAAAAAACCGTGACAGAAACTCCCCCAGGGCACACTGCAAACAGTAACCAACACTTTTGTTTGCCTCCCATCCCACCGTTTCTTCGTTTTCTTTAGCAATCGAACATTCCAACCGAACACACGCGCTTCTCCCACAAGCTATGCATGAATATTTTGTGGTGCGTGTTGCAATTTATGCAAGCGGACGGCATTTTTCCTCCACAACCGACGACATACTTCAACGTGCGAAAAACGCGAGAAGACGCCTGTGCGCATGCGACATGAACGAAACTTTCCACGAATCTACCACGGGCTCAATGGGCAGGGCTGGAAATAACGGCCGGTCAACGGACAATGTCCGGCCTGATTGGGGACTTGACCGGTCAAATGTTCGCCTTGCCGGTCATGTTGTCCGGTCACAAGTCGAAAATAATGGTAATATTGAAACAAACTTAGTTTTCAATGCTGTTGTCTACCTTCTGTTAGTGTATAAACCTTGCTGTATTGCGAAACTTCCAACCGAAAAAAGGAACTGATCGAATTAACTGTTGTTTACAATTCGCGTGTTGCGGTCTCAAATTAAAATATTTTCCCAAGTTGTCCGTTTCCTCCTGCACAGAATTAAACGATTAATATAGTTCCAAAGCTCAGAATATAAAGGTACAATTTATATTATAAACTATGATTAAAACAATCTTTGACTTCTTTGCAATATTTATAATAGTTACAGGGCTCAAAGTTGAGACCGATGCGGTCGAATTTGTAACTATTTTTTTTTTCTCCTTTGGCGACTAAAACTTTCTTTGCGGTCGCAAGTTTGGAATTATTATTTTCTACTAATAGTGTAGGGGAATATACTTTGTCGTTTTCAAGTATGAAGCCATTAAAAATGTTCTTCTAGCTGCTTGTTGTTTTAATAATCGCTGGGAAACGCAACGTGAAATCTGAAATCTACATCTATTGATGAGAACAATCCGGAAGTGACATTATTAGATTTTTTTCAAAAACTTAAAGTTCCAAAAAGGATACCACAAGACTTTTGTAAAATCATTGAAAATGATGATTAGCGACCCCAAGCACTGAAAATTACTGTGCTATTTGCAAAGTTTGAAGCCAATAGACAAATACAATGAGCTAGACATGAGCCAGACACTTGCATCACTCATTCATTCATTCAACAAAAAATTACTTTAAAACTTGGAAAATTAAATAAGATTGCAGTCAGCAATTGATTTTTCAATTCAAGTGAAACAGGGTTTCATCCACGAAAATACACATTTCTTAAATAAGGAGCCGGAGAAACAATTTTGTTTTCACCATTCATGAACATGAAAACAAGACAGTGTGGAGTCAAATTACATTTCACACAAAATTTGCATAAATTTGAACTTGCAAAAAAGAAACAGATAAGTTATTAGAATGCAAACCCGCTTTAATAATTACTGAATTCTGATCTCATTGCTATTTTTCATGTATTAACTATTTGAAAACGGTTCTCATTCATGGAAACAAAACGGTTTTTCATTCAACTGCTTGCAGTATTTATAGACGTGAAAATATATTCGCTTAATCAAATGTTTTCTTGCCATAAAAGCAAGAGAAAATAGATTTGAAAAAAAGAACTATTGATAAAAGAAATTTTAAAAATTTAAACTGTTTTTGTAACGTACGGTTCCGACCTGAGGTAAGCAACATCGCATATGTAACGAGCAATTCATTCAATCTTATCAGCAAAGCAAAAAATAGAGTCCAGACGGCAATCTAAATTCCACAGTCAACAGTGCAGTTTCGTAACCTGTAGTTAAAAGGAATTTACTTAAACGGAATGTTATTTCTTAAGGCGGAAGGTGTTATATTTTTACATATATTTAATAATTATTGGAAAATTACATGTTGCATTTTTGTCCGAGCAGAAACGAGGTATGACCGAGCTAAAATGGATTTGGCCGGACATCTTGACCGTTCAATGTTCGAAAATTATTTCCAGCCCTGATGGGGATACATTATGATAATGTATGCATTTAATTCGATGCGTCTGTTGTGCGACGTCTAAACTGAAGACGCGCTATCGATATTTTTTTCGTCCTACCGAGACGAATACAACGTCTTGGACGAATTTAATTTACCAGACGAATCTAATTCGATTTATACGTCGCACAATCGTCGAATTTAATTGCTAAATGGTCCTTGAATTATTTTCGTCCCAATTAAATTCGACGATTGTGCGACGTATAAACAGGGCCTAAGAACGATTAAATTTACGAACAAAGCTTTGTGATAAAGCAAAATGGTCTTTGAGTGGAATTTTGGTTTGCTTCACTTGCCCCAGTCTGCTGTATTCGACGCTGTTAGTGATCTTGGCATCCCCTCAGGGGATGCCAAGATCACTAGGGATCTTGGTACGGGGGTGCCTAAAATTGGGGGATACCAAGATCACTGCGACACCGCCTTTGTCAATGACAGATGCATTATCAAAGTCAATCGCGTGATTGTTGGACCAGACGTGATTGGCAATCCTTGAACCTTTTGCAGCGGTTTTTACATTTCTCAGGTGTTCTTTTTTCCTGGTGTTGAAGGCTCTGCCCGTCTCACCGATGTAACACCATGAACGCTCAGAACAAGGAATTTTATAGACAACGTTTGTCTGCGATTCCAAAGAAGGTCGAAATTTTGGAGCCGGGAACTGTTGTTGGAGGGTGGTCAGTGGTTTGTTTACAACTGTGATATCGTGCTTTTTGAGGACACGGGTTAGAGGTTCTGTTACGCCTTTAATGTATGGTAGAGAGGCGAATGACTTGTGTGATTCGGGCGCCTCGACCATTTTGAAGAATGTTCCAACGAGTTCCTCCGGGGACAGCACTGTCGAGGGTCGGGTTTTGTTGGACTGGATGTTTTTAATGAACTTCGATGGGTAACCATTAGATTCAAGTGCTGAATGAACTCGGTTAATTTCTCGTTGTTTTCCTTCGGAAGAGTTGGGTAAATTTAGGGCTCTGTGTAAAAGAGTTGCCGCCGTGCTGGCCTTGTGTTTATTATCATGGTGAGAGTTATAATCTAGATATCTGTCTGTGTGCGTGGGCTTTGGAATCGATTGCTCGAAAGCTCGATCATTCTTGAACAGCAAAAGTTAGTCGTTAGTCGCTTAACTCAGTCAAACTTTGCAATTTTACCCCGATTTCTCAAAATGTCAAATTCTCGAACCAATTTTAGAATGTACTAAATAACATTATTGAAAATCATTCCGAAGTGAGCTTTCATGCCTACAAACAACAAAATAACACTGAAGTTTAGCTTACCTCGCTTCTATCCCGTTCGTCTTTGTTATCAACCGCTATCAAGCTTTTTACAGCTTGTCTGTCTCTACATCTTTCCCCTTTTGTCCTGACTGTGCGAAGAAATCGTTTCTGTGGCTTACATTTTATCCATACGTCCAAAGAGCTCTCGTTTCTGTAGGTCACGTGGTATCCCTGCCTTCCTGCTCTGGTCGGGGACCGATTTGGGGGACCGGTGGGCAAGCAAGTGAGCCCATTCAAACTTTTGCTCAAACCCCATTTTTTTTTCTCATTTCGTAATTTCTCATTTAACTGTTCTCAAGACGGTAGAATAAAAAAGATATCATGATTTATACATACTGCCCCTTATGTCTTCTGAGTCTAGAGGGTAGCAAAGGGTTTATGGGTAGGCCTTTCTCGATTATGCTAGTAAAACTGGCATTTAATGCTACTAGAAATTCTCGCATAAAGCCAAAAAATGCTAAAATAATGCCCGATTTCTTTAAAAAATGCCACTTGAATTCCAAAGAATGCTTTGTTTTATTTCAAACAAAACGTACAAACTCTTACATTATATGCTCATATCAACAACAGGTGATACTTAATAATTGTTTGTTAATAAAATAAAAAATAAAAAAATATATTTAAAAAAAAATAAAAAATAAATAAAAAAACACACACAAGTAAACAAGAGAGAGAGCAAAGAGAGAGTCCAGGACAACTTGCATGCGCATGCGCCAGTTTTCCCCCCCAATAAGTTTTCCTGGACTCTCTCTTCGCGCGCCTGGGTTCAGCCATAGTTAATAGAGGGAAATGGTTAAGAATCCCGACAAAGTTCTTTGTTGTATGTTTTTGTTCGCTATTTTGGGGGTAGACCCTGCACAAAACCTGACAAAATACAATAGGTGGTTACGTGTGTTCATGTAACTAACCAATAAAAACATTGCGATTACGTAATTCATGCATAGTGTATGAGCGCAAAACAAAAGATGTGCAGGGTCGTGGACCTTCCAACATAAATCTTGCCCTCTTTGTTTGCTCCTTTGATGTTTGCCGGGCTTCCTAACCATTTCCCTATATTAACTATGGTTCAACTCCTATAAAGGGCGCGCGGAAGAGAGAGTTCAGGGACTGGACTATGGAAAGCTATGAAAGGGAGCCTAAAGCAAACCATTCGCATCCAATTCTAGCAAACGTACAAAATTTTTATATTTAAAGCCATTGTCGTAAGCATGTTGCAGCAATAGGACTGTTTGCAAATGAGCATTGATAAGGAGAGGCGCTTCTCAAGCTTAACGCTTTTTCATCTCGATTAAGAAGTAGCCGGTGTGAAGCTCGCCTACACCCTCGTAGACTATAACTGTAAAATACGACCTAAGCGACGTAACTAGCCTAGTATGGGCTGCTAGGCCTGAACCTACAATTTTTTTTCATATCTCATATCCAACGCGCGTTTGTGGATATATTAAGACGGCACCTGTGTAGCCAATCAGATTGCGCGTTTTGCCAATAGACGGCAGCTTGGTTTAGCATAACCACACTGACCTACTATTGGTAATCGCGCAATCTGATTGGCTACACAGGTGCCTACTATCGATCCGTAGAAGGCACCTGTGAGCTCCTTGATCAATATAAATGGCTTCAACTTCGCGTTTTCGTGAAGTTTCTGAAGACGACATAGAGAGCGTGTTACAAAGTGCTATTCCTGAGAAAACCAAGCAAGCGACAAAGTATGGAATTAAGATTTTTAAAGGTAAGTGACGAAAAATTTCCGAGTAAAAAACCCTTTCAAGTTATCAAATACATTAAACGACAGATAATTACGTAAACGAAAACAAAGTTGCCAAAGAAAACTAACAATATTCCGGTCTCGTTTTGTTTTAGACTGGTTTTAAACCCAAAAGGAAATTACAACAGCCATCGAACAACAAACAAAAGCCGAATTAAATACGTGTTTGCAAAAGTTTTGTGTCAGTGAGACAACTAAATGGAGAACCCATCAAAGTTTCTTCACTGAAAGCCATCCGATTGGCCATCGATCGACATTTGAAGCAAGCACCAAATAACAAACCGTGGTCCATTGTCGGAGATTTGGAATTTAAGAAGGCAAATGATACGCTTATGCATCAGCCAATTCCAGCAGTACCCATCCCCCCCCCGGGCAACCCCGGGGCATTTCCTAATGTTGCCCGTCCCGAGGGTGGGGCATTTGCGTACCTCGGGTTGACCCCCGGGCATTTGACACGTACTTTCAAAACCGTGGAGTGAGTCGCGTATTCGTGATGGAGGCGTTTATTGGCCAAGACGTGAACTACGTTGCAGATTAGCTAGTTCACGAATGACTAGAGAAGCTCGTGGATGTTCGTGGATGTTTTTAAAGGTATATTTTCTCAATTTTAGATATTTCTTCATTTCTAAGAAGCAACAACTTGTATTATATTCTTATATCACCTATCGAGAGATTGAAAACAATTAACCCGGGAGCGGGGCATTTGCCCGGTTCCTTCATCCCCACCCCGGGGAATTTGCCAATTTTTTTTAAAGAAATGCTAATGCCCGGGGGTTAGCCCGGGGGGGGGGATGGGCACTGCTAGAATTGACTGATGCATTAATGCAGTCTGCAAAAATCTCATGAAAGAGGGAAAAGTCGCAGGAGTGGTCCATAAAACTCCCATCACAAGCGAGCAACTACAAAAGCTGTTTGAAAGTGGTCAACTGGAAATGCGGATACGAAAGATCCTAAGCAATTACAGCGAACAGCTTGGTTTTACACTTACCTATATTTCGTTGAGCCAATGGTAGTTTGCTGTAAAAAACTTTTTCATCGTTTGCGACGAAAAGAACTTTGAAATAAAGATTAATTTGAGCCTTTCAAGCTTTACAAACCATTTTAACTTCGACGGTTTAGAATTTTTTTGAGAATGCGCAATGCAGGAGATCACTGTGAAGCTTTGTTCCTGTGATGAATGAACATTCGTGAATGAACTTTATAAATGCGCCAGCTTGTCAGCACGCTTCATTGCACAAATGTAACAAAATCATTGAAATAAAAATATTTTTTATTTGTTTGATAGATCGGTCAGTGGGTATGCTAACACAATAAAAATAGACGGCTCGCTCTCGGTTTCTACCGGCTTTTGATAGTTGGCTCGGGGCTTCGCCCCTCGCCAAATATCAGCAGGTAGAAACCTCGAGCTTGCCGTCTAATTGTTAAATAGGGGCAATGTGTCCACAGAGCCTTCATTTCTGGTGCCAAGGCCCCGCCGGCTAAGAAAAACGAAAAGGGCACAGGAATTCCAGTCCTTGATTCTCCGAGTCGGCAAATCCTTTTTGTAATTCAAAATTACATTATTACTTGTGCGCTTTTGTTTAGTTTTGTTTGAAGAATTTAGCTACAGATAAAATCAGACTTCTGTAATAAATAACTTATATGTCGCACCAATTCAAACCAGTTTGAATTCGTGCTGCGATAAATTATAAATCAACCAATGAGAGAGCGTCATGTATTTTCGCCATATTGAATTGGAAAACTAGTTCACTTTCCCACTCTTCCAAATTCGCTGTTTGTGCACCGAACAAACACCTTGTCGCAGCGACTTGTTTTTCAGCAGTACACGCGGAACGACTCGTCGCAGCGACCTGTCGCTGCGACTTGACGCGTAGTGTGTCCCGACCTTTAGCCTATGTGTGCAACGTCTTTAAAGTTTCACGTTAAGTCAGGTTGACGACGATTTCGTGTCGTCTTCGAATTTAATTTGTAAACATATAGGTCCACTACACAAATAAGGGGAAAAGATGATACAGTTTTATACGTTTATAAAGGTGCAAAATTCAAACGCGTGAAAAACGCCTATGCTTTTAAGCAGTTAAAATTAAAATTGCTTAGTCGCTTTGAAATATGGCGTAAAGATGCACAAATATGTAGCAGACAGAAAATCACAGCATGTTGACACTGAAGGAAATGTGGTGGAGACATGCACCAGGGACTTGTCCCCTCCAAAGTATCAGCACGCACAAAACATGTAATAGCGACATTTTTTGAGTGTGCGCAGGCTGTGATCTTGTCGCTGCTACATTTCCCTTTGTGTCTCAGGACCTGAAGTGAACGAATATTGTTATTGGCTAGATGGAAGAAATGCACTCGAGCGACAGAAAACCATAAGCTAGCAAAAATCTTAAAGATAAAGACGGATGTATAAGTGTACGAAAACCTTTATCATTTTCTTACACTTGCGTATCGAGTATTATCTGTATAATGTACATTACGCAGGGAGCACTAATTAACAAAAATTAACCCGCTTTCCCTTGAATTTGTTTAAAAATTGTAACCAACCGTCTTTCGAGAGTTTGTTGTGGGTAGGGGGAAGTTTGTCGCCTCGCCGAAATGTTTGCGACCCCACATTTCTGAATTCTATGGACCCAAACCCATTCAAACAACAAAAGCATTCTTGGGAGAATAAAAGTGTGAAATATTTTCTATTTTTATTTTCTTTATTAGTTTCCAAGAATAAACATCTTTGTTTTTGCGTTTTGGCTACCTCATATAATTGTTAAGTACGTTTAGTTTCATTTAACTAAAGCTTATTAGCAACATGAAGTAAACATTTAATCTCTCTTTATACTTGCTTATTTTCTTTGGATATTTTGTATGGATTTAACGACATGTTGTTGCTTAGAGCACTTTCACCAACAGCCTTTCAAAAGAACTTGAAGTATTTTGATTTCCACTGACTACATTACGTACGTTGCCCTTGGGACGCTACATCTGTAAAATAAAATAAAATAAACAAATAGATAAACAAATAATTAAAAAATTTAATTTTTAATTATTTAAAAATACAGAATTAAAAATATTGAGAGAAAAAAGGTGAGCATTAAGGCGAGAAGGGATAAATAGTTGACTCAAGTCGTTGTTGTTGGTGCATAATGATTTTCTCAAAACAAGTTTAAGCAATGCACACATTGAAAACGGTTGTTTTTTAGTCGGACGTACTTGAACTTGTTAAACAAGCCAAGTATGACGCAGGGAAGGAGATGGAGGAGGAGCAGGAGGTGGTGGTGGTAGAAGAGCAGAAAAAGGAGAAAGCGGAGGGAGAGATAAAGGATAAGAACAAGAAAGAGAAGGAGAAGGAGGAGGAGAGGGCGGTGGAAGAGGAGTAGGAGGAAAAGGAGGGGAAGGAAGAGCTAAAAAAGGAGAATAGGCGATGGGAGAGCGAACGAGGAAGAGGAGGAGGAGAAGGAGAAGGATGAGGAGATGGAGGAGGACGAGGAGATGGTAGTAGTGGTTCAGGAGGAGGAGGAGGAGGAGGAGGAGGAGGAGGAGGAAACGACCTCATGGTAAAGAAAACATTTTGTTTCTGTCACTATACGATGAATGGGACATCTAACACACATTGTTAACACCGCCAGTTCTTCACGAGTACTTTGAAATAATTTGCCTAGAAAATGTTCGATTGGCGCAATTTACCAGACATTGCTTCTCCAATGTTGCGTTGACAGCAGTTGTCGTTATTTTTATGGCATGGCTTCTGCTAATATTCTAATAATCTGGTTCAATCTGAACAGAGGACTGCATCTACTGTGATCTACTTTGGCAATGGTTACTGATTCGTAGCCACAGTGTCGAGTTTTAACCCAAAACGTCATCTGTAGCATTCATTGCTGTGTCTACAAGTACATTCCAGTTTTTCAGCTAATGCTGGACGTGCGTTGCTGTACCTAAGAAAAAGATATAGTGACTACATGAGAAATTGTGTTCTGCAAGCAAGGAACGTTTAAGGTGGAAGTTTTGACAAATCCATGCCATAAGCTACGATTTCACATTCGGCAAAATATACACAACCTAGGGTAAATAAATTTTATTGCTGCTGTTGACCTCACCGCCCGACACAAGCGTAATTCTCAGACGGTCCAGGTCGCTTGCGGCCCACTCGCTCCCTTTCCGTCGCGTGGCCGTGAGCGACCTGGACCGTCTGAGCACCAGGTTAGTGTTTCTTAACGATCGCAGATACTTAGATAATAGGATAACAAGAACTTATTTACTAGCTAGCGCATACCATGGACCATGTTCCACATCTTTTCTATAAGAGTTGCACACTGTTTCTCCCAGCTGTACTTCTTTTCATAAGATTCTCGTAGCATCTTGATCTCCTGTAGCTGATCTCCATGTCTTGCACGGACAGTCTTGATGGCCTTTGCCCAGTCCTTGGGCTCTTTTGAATCAACTATACAAAATGTGTCAAATTGTAGGTTCTGTATTGCTCTAGCAAAGCCTGAATTGGCACTCACAAGAATTGGCAGACCAGCAGATAAGGCTTCAAGAGCAATCAATCCAAAACCTTCACTCCTCGATGGCATAATGGCTAGATCAACTTCACAAAACAAGTCTTTCATTTTCTCTCTGCTTTTTACAAATTTTCTAACGGCCAGCTGCTCTTTAGCAACACCATAGTTGAGTAATTGTCTTGCTATCTCTTCTTCTTTTCCACCAGGGGCACCCACAAATAGAAGCCGATAAGGTTCTCCTTTCAGTTCCTGGTCAGCAAAGGCTTTAGCAGCAATGTCATATCCTTTCAGCTCGAAGTCTTCAGCATCACCACGGCCACATAACAACACTTTGAACTCGGAACTCTCTTTAGGATCTAGCTTTAAATCTGTGAATTCCCTGAAAATTCCTGGGGTGAGCTCAAAAATATTTAGACCTTTCTTAGATCTCAGGTATGAAGAGTAAGCTTCTTTCAGTTTGGGTCCAATTGGTACGACAAGATCAGCCAGTTTGCAGAGATCAACTTCAGTCTGATGCTTTCTTTCATTCTTAGAAATCGCACCGGAATAACTCTTGAACATGCCAAGCTGTTCTGCATCAGTATGTACAACTTGAACCCACTTACAGTTGTATAATCGAGGTTCTCTTAGGATTTGTCCTTGACGGCCAATCTTTATACCATGACCAATAACAACATCCATGCTGAGGTCTTGCGGTGGGCAGATCAACCAATCATGGTGGTCGTACCCTGGGCGTTCCTTTGCCTCAACGACAGTAATGTCATAACTCTGAGCTGCCTTCTTGTGCACATCCGTACAAGCTCCCTCAGGGACTAAAAAAGCAACATCCACGTTAGGTTGCTCCGCCAAGTGAATAGCCAGCTCTCTGTTTAACGTTGACAAACCACCAGCAGATGAGGCCCACTCGTCAGCGAGAAGTGTAACTTTCAAGGTTGTCGTGGTTCTAAAAGGACCTTTCCGCTCAGGTACGGCTTTTGGCGTAGAAGTTATGCCAACTCCAGGATCAACCTGCAAAAGATTATCAGGAAGGCACAGGTGGCCTAATAAAACTACGAGAGGCGTATCAGATTCAACGCTCCAAATTCTACATCGATGATGCAAGGAAGTAAGTTGCTAATTGGCTGTTGATTGGTGACATCAGAAACATTTCATGAATCTGTGTCAAGCAACAATACGTTGGCATTTTTGGGCTCAAATGCTACTGGAGATAACTAGCAAAACGCCAAACCCATTTGAACTGATTTGAATTTGCTTCCAGGTTATCTCGCAATCGCGATATGTCTCTAAGATTCTCACAAAATTGATTAGTTAAGATTTTATTGTATATCCTCACACTGTCAGGCACTTCTTGTTCCGAACGCAATGTTCTTTATGGAGTGAAAGCTAGGCATCGGGGAGAAGGGATATGTAATAACAAAACAACAGCTTACGATCAGTTGAGACGCACCTTTCGATAAAATGAGAGAAACAGATGGAAATATACGAGTGGTAATGTCTATAAACGCTTTTTTTTATTTTACCACTTTTGCCAATTCTTTCTTACTATATAAACTTAGCACGATCCAGTCACGTGGTACAAAATAAGCTATGCTGGACGGTAAAAAAGCAATACTTTCATTGTGATATTATTTTGGGTGTATTACTTGAAATCAACGGCTCAATATGGTTGATTTTATACCTGGTGACCGGCTCGTGCAAAAGACTTTTTAATTCATACATCCGGATAGTGTGGCACTTAATACAATACCGGACAATTCAGAAGTTACATCCATAGGCGTCAGGAAAACGAAGGATTTGAGGTGGAAGATGGCGGCACAGGAGGAATTACAATAACGGGTTATTATAGTTAATGCTGACATATTTTTTTGATTAATAAAAAATCTGAAAACGCACACTTATAAAGCGTAACTATCTCTAGGATTTGGCTTCATTTTGGGTCAAGGTGTGGCTAACATACTTCGCCTATATACGAAATGCCCCAGAACACCAAGATTGTCACCAAGAAGTCAACTAGCCTCGCGTTTGCGTATCCCACGGTAACACCCATTCAAAAGCTTCAACGCACTAGCATAGGAATATTTTAGGGTTTGGGCCATAACTAAGTATTTGTCTAAAGGAAAAACTATAGTCGTTTTATAAGTCACGGTGGAAGATCCACTGTAATTTCATTGAGCGTCGAAGTAGCCCAAAGTGCAACATGTACAGCTCTGTCTTATACTTTAACATGAGTAACTAGCTGGTAGTCACTCGTTTATCTTTACCTTGTCTACATCCTGTTCGTCCGGATTATCTGGCGCCTCCAGCCCTTGCTCTTCCATTGCAAATTGCTGCACCAGCTCAGTGATATCTTCGCTGTCATTACTACCATCGTCATCATCATTATCAATGCCTTCGTTGTAGAAATCGTTCCCTTTATCATCATCATCATCAGCAGCAGCAGCAGCAGCAGCAGCAGCAACATCTTCGTCGCCGTCGTCGTCGTCACTAGATTGCTTTTCAGCTAATTAAAGAAACTGAAATTCAGCTAAAAATCTTAAAACTTTACCAATATAAAACTACACAGAAAAGTAGAAACTTCTATAATATGATGGCACATCATAATTTACGCTCGGATATGTCAGCGTTCTTATGGAATGTATCTTGAGTAGTAGCAACAGTAGTGGTAGTGTGTGATCTTTAGAACGTACGTAAAAGATTACTTTTTGATGAAATATTAAAAGCAACAATCATTAACAATTAATCTCATTGTATACATATTTGCAGAGCCGCGTCATCAATATGGAATTTTTAGGGTCGATTATTAGACGTCTCTCAAGGGTAGAGAGTGGGTGTGGGTGGGGGGGTGGGTGGGGGGTGGAAATGAAGTGCGCGAAAAGAGAAATTTGCTTACTTGAATAAGAATTGGTAGTGAGAATGTCAATTCTGTCTTGTCGCTTCATCTCATCCTTTTTCTGTTTCCACAGCTTTTCATAAAATCTTAATGCCTCGGCTTCGTACTGTTTGACCAGATCCTTCTCACGGAGCATTTCACACAATCTTAACAGGTCTTGCAAAATGTCTTCCCTCTGATGGCGCGGTAGCTTTTTGGTGTCTGGGGAATTCCATGCCCCATCATAGAACCACAGAGCCTCTCTTTGGTACTTCTTCTGTGTCTGCCTGTCGGCTAAATCACTGAGCCGTTCGTTTATTGTATCAATGATTTTCTTGTTGGCTAATGAAAATTCGAATCCTTCGAATTCTCTTTCTTCATCCCAGTAACAAAGATAAAATTCAAACCATTCCTTCTGAAATTTTGTCTTTCTCTCTCCTCTAAGCATCGCCTCGTAGGTTTGAACGATCCGGACCATATCTTCGCTGTGGTTTCCTTGTCCCAGAGATTTTTCAACCTCCCAGGCTTCTGCGTAGTACTCTTCCGCTTCATCA